>NC_134593.1:52378022-52744897 GCF_037038515.1 Microtus pennsylvanicus
GAGAGAGAGAGAGAGAGAGAGAGAGAGAGAGAGAGAGAGAGAGAGAGAGAGAGAAATTCCTGAAGAACTTACTAGAAAATACTGACAAAAAAGAAAAGAATGCATTGCGACCACCACCACCAGCAAACCCAAGCCAGCAGGACCTTAAACAGCAAGCAGTTCACTCTTCAAGGCAAGTAGTGGCTCCTTGCTACTAGGCTGCATTTCTTTTGGCAACAGGCTACTTCACGTTAGCAGTGAACTCACTTCCCCCAGAAGTCACAGGATGTTTTCTTCTGCTCAGAAATCCTCCGCTGCTCTCCTGCTCTACTACATAGATGAGAAGAAATTAGGAATTAGTAAATTGTCTCACAGTCTACCTGCCACCTGATTTGCCAACTGCAACCAGAGAACCGAGACATTAACATCAATCTAAAACAAGTCCTTCCTACTTTAGAGGTCTATAAATCACATTTTAGCATTCTAACTATCATGAGAAGTACGAATTAAAGTGGAACATCACTAGTGTTCTTGGTGTAATCCCAGCACTCAGGAGGCAGAAGCAGGAGAACCTCCGTGAGTTCAAGGCCAGCCTGGTCCATAGGGCAAGTTCCAGGACAGGTGCCAAAGCTACCCAAAGAAATGCTGTCTTGAGAAACCAAAACAAATAAATAAAGTAGGACATCAACAAAGGTTTAACAAGGTAATATACATTCAATATTCTAACAAATAGTCATCAGAATTTTTTTTATCCCAGTCTTTGGTTATTTTAGGACCACCACTGTGTATATATAAGTGATGTAGAATTTCTATTGGTTAATAAAGAAACTGCCTTAGCCTGTTCATAGGGCAGAACTTAGGTAGGCAGGAAAAACTAAGCTGAATGCTGGGAGAAAAAAGGAGGTGGAGTTAGTGAGAAGCCATGTAGCCCCGCCTAAGACAAATGCCGTAACTTTACCTGGTAAGCCACTGCCATGTAGCAATACACAGATTAATGGACATGGGTTAAATTAATATGTAAGAGCTAGCCAATAAGAAGCTAGAGCTAATGGGCCAAGCAGAGATTTAATTAATACAGTTTCTGTGTGATTATTTCGGGGCTAAGCAGCCGGGAACTAACTAGTGGCCTCCTTACAACATTTAAGTGGCGGTACTTGTTGTCAGAACAAGGGTGTATAGAAAAGTGGTCTCTGCCTCATGAAATATAATTGAGGCAATGAGGCTAATTGGAGGACATTTTAATGAATGAAACATGAAGAAATATCATAATTCAGAGAAATAAAATGTCAGTTGGGCTAGACTGAACCTGGAGGATTCCATAAAGCAAGCAGGACTTGAATGATGGATATGACTCACACAGGCAGCACAAACCAGGCCAGCAAGATGGGCTTAAGGGAAAGCATGCCATCAGAAAAGGTCTCTGTTAGGGCAGGGGTTCGCGGGATGCAGTGCCAACGGAATGCGCAGTCAGAGCTGTGGGCCAGAATTGCTGCGTTAGCCAAGTCCCTACACTCTCTGCGCCATTCGGCTTCCAGTAGGCTGTGTAGTCACTGAAGCCTTCTGGTGGCAAATGACAGATTGAAAGAGTGTTTTATGATCAGCTTGTCAGCGATATGAATGATGTAGTAGCTGTAAGAGGAGCTGGACGTTGGTGGCATAATTAAAATTAAAAGGTTTCTGTAATAGAAGAAATAGGGGAGATGGTAAGAAGCTCAAAGAGAATGAAGAATTGGGGACAGAATGACATCAAGTGACATTTTGAAGAAAGAACTGGAATTGGCAAATGTTGGCAACTGGTAAGACCTGGAAAACCAAGAAAACCATGTAAGACATCAAATTTAAACATGGATGTAAATAAAAGTTGCCAACACAGCTCCTTGCATTTGGAGAACATGGAACAATTAGTTTGCAAAACACGTTCTTTCACTCTGGAAACAAAGACCTATAAGCTCTTGTGGTAAACATTCTTTCTTTGTAAGGTGGCACAAAATGTTTTCAACTACAGCTCCCTTCCTTAAGGGTGCTGATTGGCTCAGCACTGGGCTGAGCATGGTTTGCTGCAGTCTAGCATAGCTCTGCTGAACACATGTACAGTGAACTGGACAGGATACTAAGAGAGAGATTTGATGGAACATGTGCAAATACACACAACAAAAACAATACGAGAAGAAGGGAGGGACAAAAGAAGAGGAGAGTGGAGAAAGAGAAATTGACACACAAGCAAAAGACAGAATTAATGAGACACCATTGCTACTGCCTTTCTATCTACCGTTCTGGATCACAACCAGCCCCTGGTTCCCAGGAAGACTAAGCAGTGATGCTCACCTGTGGCTCACTGACAGACTCTACATTCTCAGATGCCTCCTCAGCCTAGTTTGACCTGCTGTCCTTTTCTATGACCTCTTTCAAGGGTAGAAAATGGAGACAGCAGGTTGCCACTGAGCTTGCTTGCGCACCGAACATGTCACAGAAATAAGGCGGTAACTACAAGAGTCAGGTACACTGCTTTAGTTTTGGAGGTAAGGGAGGTTGTCCAAATCTTCTCACCTATGTTGGCAGAAGGTAGGAAGAAGAAGAAAAAGTGGCAGAAATGGTTCAGGACTTCGGCAGATTTTCAGTAATGATAAGATAGCTCAATGTGACCTTAGAAGACAGAAAACCTTGCATATCTTAAGTTATATCCTTTGTACTCAATGGCAAGGCTGAGCCTCCACCAGAAAGACTCATAGTGTGTCTGTGAGGTTCAACATAACAAGAGGAAATCAATTCTCAGAGCCAAGAAACAAGACTCTGCAATCCTAATATCCAGAACTCATCACAAAGTTGAACATGCAAAACACACGCAGGACAGCACCTAGAAAAGCTATGACATTGGACTTGATGTGCAGGACCCAGCTTTAAAAAGCTACCTTGTTTGCGGGATAGTGGTGGCACATGCCTTTAATCCCAGCACTAGGGAGACAAAGACAGGCAGATCTCTGAGTTTGAGGTTAGCCTGGTCTACAAGAGCTAGTTCCCAGACAGACTCCAAAGCTACAGAGAAACTCTGTCTTGAAAAACCAAAAAGAAAAAAGAAAAAAAGAAACTACCTGCCTTTAAGGAAGGCTCTAAGAACTCCATAAACTCAACTTAATCAGATGTGATCTTCATTTGCCACACGTACCCCAGGTCAAATGTGCCCTCTTAAATACAAAATTATATTGAACATTAGCTCAGGGACAGAGCTGAAGTTTCGTAAACAATATTAATGAAGTTTCCCTATTTCAGATGTAAATAGAAGCTGTTTAATCCCTAAAATAATCAAAGAGTTAATCTTGCTTCATTCAGGCAGGAGTGGAGCCCACTGTAACCATCTTAATTTTCAAACTTTCAAGTCCCTTCTCAAACCACAAAAGCTGGCGAAGTAGAGGCGAACAAAAGGGGCTGTTTGGTAAGGACAGAAATGAACTACGCTGTTTGAAGTGTTTCCAGGGAAATGTGTTGGGAATATTGAAGTCCCCAGTGACTTACAAAGGTTATTCATTCACAAGTGAGATAAATTCATAGCTGTCAAATTGTCGAGATTCTCTGTGTGATCACCAGGGCTTCAAATCATTTATTTTTTTTCCCTAGCAAAAGTTCAATATTTTCACAGCTTCAAATTTGATCGTACTTTATAATTTGGAAATAAAGAATTGCTTCTCTTCTTCACCTGCTCACTGAAGCAGCCATGGTCTATGAGTATATTAAAGCAGGTTTTCTCTTTCATTGTATTTTCTTTCTCTGAGTAAAGCCAAATGTGTCTAAATTGGACGTTTCTCCCAGTGAACTAGCTGCATATAATTAACAGTGCTTGGTTTCACCACACTGATTTGGGGAAACCACCGCAACTACAAAGTTTCTAGCATTTAATATTGACTATACTACCAAGAAAAATCATAGATACATGTGTTCTAAACTCCCCCCAAATAAATTTGTCTCTTTTTTTCTTGTTCTTCTAAGGACATTGCCTGTTAGTTTAAGAACTACTGTGTTTATCTGAAAATCATACAATGACCATTTCTGCTTTTCTGTTTTAAGCATGGGGTCAATGACATGAGATTGTTTCTCAAGACTGCTGAATGCATTTTTGGTGTGTGTATATGTGATATATGTATATATGTGCAGAGTCACAATTGTGGAAGTCAGAAGAAAACATCAAGTGTCCTCCTTATTTCCTTGAGATGAACTTAGAGCTAGGTAGGCAGCTAGCAAGCCCCAGGTATCTTTCTGTCTGCATCCCCAGAGTACTGGGTTATAAGCACTCTAGTTCATACCCAGGTTTTTTTTTTATGATAATTGCAGGAATTCTAACTCAGTCCCTTGGGTTTGGTTCTGAAAGTCCAGCTCTTTCTGACTCTAGTGAGAAGAGAGAGCGTTACCCCTCACACATCCTTGTCAATGACCCACCAATTAGGCTGCAAAGTTAAAAGTGATCCTTGCCTTCGTGTAACCCATAGTGTCTTTGGACATTCAGAGAGCCATGAAAATAGTCAAGTTATAGCATACGTGAAGGCATAGATGATTGCAGAACTACAAAAAAAATGTCCGAGGACTTTGAAACTGAAGCCTGAAGGACCATGAGCCAGCCATAAGTGGAGTGGAAAGCGAAGGCATCTGGCTTCTACAATTGGAGGTGACAAATTATGAACAAAGCAGTGACGTAGCAAACAGAAGTGAAGATGATCGAAATGAGAGTGAAAAATAAATAGCCAGGAAGTTATTTGGAACCCCTAAAAGCATCGGATGGGAAGCTATTAAAACTGCTACCCTAGTACTGATCTGCAAATGGAGAATAAAGAGATCATAGCGAGCAGACATTAGAAGGTTATAATAGCAACAAATGGTGGAGAGCAGAAGCGCTCTACCTAGGAAAAGGGAAGAGGCGTAGCTAGTGTGTTAAGAATGTACTCAAAAGGTTACAAAGTACACCACACAAGAGGGAGGAGTAAGACCTACAAAAGATAAAACAAGGTCAAGATCTGGACCACTTGATGAGCAATGGTCAACTCTTCATGCAAGAAGAATACTTTCTCCAAAGAATAATGGAACTCTGAGCCAGATAAATCAGTTAGAGACTCAGATATAAATTCAGGTCATACTCAATTCTGTCATATATCTGCATATATATTGTTTGGTTCCGCAAAACAATTTATGCACGTTAAAAAATAAAATACGATGTTTTTGCATTTTTCTTTACACTGGACAACTTCAGCTTAGGTCTCATGCTTCACTAATATATATGTTTTGAATTGTTTATAAATCTTGCTATTTTAATGATCTAAGGAAAAATGCCATTTAAGTAATTCTCTTGTGAACTGCCCTGCACACTGATTTATTTGTGATAAGACATCATATATTTTTCAGTAGCTGAAGTTCTGTAAGTAGGGAATGAGCATCTGTATGGTCTTGTAAGGTTTTACCAAAGATGTTCAAGCAAGCCCAAGGGCAGACAGGAAAACAGGCACCTTCTCTTTGGTTGAGGGACATCTAGGTTGTTTCCAGGTTCTAGCTTTTATGAATAATGCTGCTATGAACACTGTTGAGCAAGTGTCCTTGTGGTATGATTGAGAATCCTTTGTGTATATGTTCAAGAGTGGTATCACTGGGTCTTGAGGTATATTGATTCCCAATTTTCTGAGAAACCACCATACTGATTTTCAAAAGGGACAGTATGAATGAGTTGAGGGAGGGATGGAGTAGGAGAGCAATGAAAGAGATATCTTGATAGAGGGAGCAATTATGGGGTTAGAGAGAAACCTGGTGCTAGGGAAATTCCCAGGAATCCACAAGGATGACACCAACAAAGACTCCTAGCAATAGTGGAGAGGGTGCCTTGACTGGCCTTGCCCTGTAATCAGATTGGTGAATAACCAACTGCCGTCATAGAATCTTCATCCAGTAGCTGATGGAACCAGATGCAGAGATTCACAACCAGGCATCAGGCCAAGCTCTGGGAATCAAGTTGAAGAGAGGGAGCAAGGGAAGTCAAGATCATGATGGAGAAATCTACAGAAACAGTGGAACCAAGCTCGTGAGAATTCATGAACTCTAGACCAACTGCTGTGGAGCTTCCAGGACAGAACTAGGCCCTCTGCATGTAACTTGATCTATCTGAGAGGCAGCTAGCAGTGAGATCAAGATCTATCCCTGGTGCCTGAGTTAGCTTTTTGGAGCCTATTCCCTATGGTGGGATACTATGCTCAGACTTAATGCTTGGGGGAGGGGCTTGGTCCTGCCTTAACTTAATGTGCCAGGCCTTGTTAACTTCCTATGGGAGGAAAGGATGGAAGTGGGGCTGGGAGGGAGCAACTGGGGGGAGGGGGAGGCAGGGATTAGGAGATGCAGCAGGAGGGAGGCAAGAAGGACAGGAGGAGAGGTGGGAGAGAGAACTGTGGTTGAAATGTAAAATGAAATTTAAAAAAAGAAAAGGAAATAATGAAAAAAAATGGTGAACAGACCAAAGAACAGTCAACTTAGTAAAGAGATATCTGCTTACAATAGACATATGGAATTAGCCTAGGTGTCCAGTAAATACACACACACACACAAACACGTGTGCATATGCTCATATGTATATATTGTGTAAATATAGAAAGCGAGAGGTATAGTCAACCATAAGAAAAAAATGACATTGAGCCATTTTTCACAAAGAGGGATAGACCTAGAAATCATTGTGTTAACTGCGATGATATATTCTCACAGACAAGTATCAGGTTTTCTCCCATACATGGAATCTGAGGTAGAATAATAGGAACATAAATGGGGGATGATTTGGGGCATGGAGAGTGGGGAGCGTGGGAAAGGGATGAGAAGAGGGGATGGAGGGCAGGAAAGCAATTCAAGTGCATTATATACACGTGTTAAAAATGCCATAATCGAACCGCTTACTCTGTGAAACTGAGTAGAATTTAAAATAGTAGGTGCCATGAAAGGCAAGTACCATGCTTCTTCTTGTCTGATAAAATATTTAATGAAAAGGAGCATGCCTTGGGCCAGTGGATCCAAGCTTATACCTTCCACTAAGGGAAGAGAGATTAGTGCTGGGTATTTATTCAAGGGCTTTCAACCACAAAGTGAGCTGTGATTTTAGCAAAAGTCTTAAACAAAATACAGACATCTCTTTATGTGATTCTTTATTATGTAGCCTGAGGGAGTAATTTTAAATTGGTTATGTGAAGGAATTATTTCCAAACAGCAGATGGTGGGAGCAATGCTTTCTAAGTAAATGGTATTCTTTTAAGACAGATTGATTCTGAGCCTACTGTGTGCAGGTATCTATCTATGCTACCTAGTGAGTACGCAGAAATGAAAATCAGGATGGTTGCTCTCGAAATTCTAGCAGGGCAGTGGAGAAATTCACTCATGATGGCACACTCATTTGACTGATGGTGTTTTCTGATTTTGTTGGGGTTTTTTCTTTTTTTTTAGGTAGAGCAATGGCAATGAATGGCAACCCAGGTAAATGTGCAAGAGGGAAATGGAGACCTGAAACTTTAGAAGACGTGTCAAATGGACAAAACGGAGAAAGGTCTTGCAAGCTGAAGAATGAGCTGCGGGCAGGTGGGAGGGTATGGGTGTCAGTGGGCTCAGACATTAACCATCAGTGTTACTGGATCTTTGATAAGACATGAGAGACACTGGGAGAGAGGACAAGAAAACAGGCATAGTCCAAGAGCCAGTAAGCCGTGAGAGGGATGTAGAGAGCTGATGCTGTGAGCAGAGGGAAGCCACCAATGTCTACAAAGCAGAGACTGAACATGGTCCTGTGACTGAGAGTCCTGAGAGCCTCAATTCTCTGGACGATTGGTTTGGTAGATGACCAGTTTGCTAGTGTTTTTGAGCTTCATCTTGACCAGAAAGTAGGCCTGTGCCAGGAAAACACAGAAAGGAAGTGAGCCTAGTGTGTTCATTTGGAAAGAACATCTCTGAGAAATTGAAGTTGAAATTGAAGTTGGGCCTTAAGCAGAGCTCTGGAAGACGGCAACTGTGAGCCTGCGAAAACACACTGGGAATACACACTTGGAATGGCAGGGAAAAGTGGAGAAAGGACAAGGAGCCGGGAAAATTAAAGGGCCAGGAATCCCAGCCCCAAGAGCCTCAGTCTTCACTAGGGTCCTGATAGAGACTCTGGAGTAATTATTTATTTCCCAAATAAGCAGGTTTCTGAATAGAAGCTTGAAGAAATTTCTAGGAGTGTGGTTGGAAAAGGGATAGAGAATCAAAGACAGAAGGGTTTTTGTTTTTCATTTTGAAAGGGAAAGTTGAATAAATCTATATTCTAGAAAAACAATAAACAAATAAACAAGCATATTTTTTAAAAGAAAGGGTATTCTCAGTGGTAAGGAAGTCCCATAACTCTTGTCATACAAGATTTCCTCAAGTCCAGTGGTTTAGTAAGGGCTGACTCTTATCTTGCTCACAAGCCTTCAGTTTGCCAAGCTCTTGTCAAGGACCGCTTACTCTGTTTCTCTACGGCTTGGCTGGTAGGGTTGAAATCCTAGAGCTGAAGTGAGCTGAAGGTTCTCTCCCTTTCTGAGCCTGGCAGCAGATGTAGACTCTTGATTGATTGTCTCAGTACCGGTCCCTGTGGTGCTCTCCATGTGGACTCGGCATGAGCTGATCTGGGCTTCCCCAGCATGGTGGGTAAATTGAATGACGAACATCTCAAAGAAAAGAACAGGGTGAAAGCCAAATACATTTTTCTGACCTAACCCCAATGTCACACAATTTCCCTTCTGCTGTATTCACAGGACTATCCAGATCAAGAAGAATGAGCACAGAGCCCTTATTTTAAGGCAGACTATCACCATTATATAGTAAGACAAAAACAATGACTGGGACCCACACACACTCCTAAGTTGAAAATTTTCAAATTCAAAATGATCTAAATCTGGAACCTTTGGAGCCCTGTCATGACAGTCCAAGAAGAAAGCTCCCAACCTGATTTCCTATGCCAAATTATAGTCAAACCACAGACAAAATAATAAGAAAAAGGTAAATAAATAATAATTCTGGTCCCATGCTTTTCAGGTAAGGGATACTGAACATGGATACATAACCATCTTTGAAAAACAACGTTATTCACCCAAGCTCGTGGAAATGGCTTTGAAAATTAACTATGGAGTAGAGATGAAACAGCCTTGCTCAGACAACAGGATGAATTCTTTGTTAGGAAGGGACCAGGCCAGGAATGCAACTGATTTGTGGGCTAATTTGAAGAGAACAGAAAGGACCAAGAAAGCTAGGCAAGCAAGTTTGGGGTTTTATTTTTCCAGCTAAATCTCAGATAGTATCTTGCCCTGCAATTGTCCTCTTTTATCATAAAGCCAAGTACAGGGTGTTATTATTTGTAGGGGTTTGATGAAAGTTTTATTCACACATTAAAATACTTGACCACAAAGCCTCCCTTTTTATTCTATGGGCATCTGGAGATATAGAGGAGACTTGGTACTAGTATTTTGAAGATATAGTTTTCAACATACGCGTATGCCTCTTCTGGGGAAAAAAAAGGAAGAAGAAGAAGAAAGTAGGAGATTGGTAAAAAGGCAGATACTGCAATAGAGTGTCGTATCAACTTCACTCCGCCCTGGTCTCACCTAACAATAGGAATCATTAGTTGGCAAGTTCTCTGAGGAGTGAAGACCTTGTCACATCCTTCCAAAGATAGAGAATTTCACCATTCCTAAAGAATTTCACATTTAATAATACTTAGCACTAACGTAAGGTCAGAATTTACAAACAACTCACAAATAGTAATGTTGATCTAGTTTTCTTGCCTTTAATGTCTACTGGTCTCATTTTACAAAATTATAATTAATGCTTGTAGGTCCAATCATTTCTGAGACATCTTGTTTATTTTAGAGATAGCATAGTTAGTATCTATTTATTTCTTTACCCCTGGGTAGAAAGGAATTTAAATGTTTAAAAATGTAGATAGACCATGGAAAATTCCTACATCCAATAACTTGTTTACCCTGCCTTGGAAGTCAAGACCAGCTGTTCTGCTGTTGGCTCAAGTGTTAAGCTTCAAAAAAACTCAAACAGCACAGAGATTGTGAGGCTGAAACTCTGGAAGCCGCAATGATCTTTCTCTAAGGAGAAGACACATGTGAGCAGGGAATTATAAAGGGTAGCAGGTAGGGCGCCTAGAGGGAACTCTGAGGCTTGATGCAATATTTGGCTGCTAGATCACCTAGGAAAATTCTGTATCTGGTTTCATCCGATCCTAAGAAGGAAGTTGACTCTATGCCAAGGATTGGAAAATTGTTACCTGGTGTACGAATCTGAAATTACTTTGAAACTCATATGCCTTCTTTTACTCCACATAAAGTATCCCTTCTGATGAAACAGATTGCTCTTCTGGGGCGAGCTCTGCGCCCCTTACCTTCTCATCTTCTTAGATTTGTTCTCTCATTATCCTGCTTTCCTGTACCTTCGCTTCTGTATATACCAAATTACTCTACCAAAACAACAGATTGTCACAGAAACCAGCCTCCTTTGTCCTCCAACTGCCCCACACTCCTGGTGCGATTGTCTTAAAGAAGAAATTCACCTTTTAGTGCCCAGATTCTCTGCATAGTGGTCGTGCACAGCTGGGATGTCACAACTCTCCTTCACATCCCACCAAAGTCAATCTGAGTCCTGCGGACCAAAATCAGTTCAGTTCTTCATAGAAGGCCTAAAGATTGTCAAAGAAGGAAGAGAGGAAAGGGAGAAGGGTGGAAGAGGAGAAGGAAAGGGGAAATAACAAATAGAAGGGGAAGAAAAAGGAGAGGAATGGATAGTTTCATCTGAGTTGCTAATTCAAAAATTAATGAGACCTAACAGTCTGTCTGTAAGTAATCTGAGACACAGGATTTATGCAGGAAAGCTAAGTTCATTTACCTCCACCAGACACATGAAATGAAAAAGAAATTTAAAAAAAATTAAAGGTTCCACTGATTTATTGGAGTCAAAAACTAAGGATGGATTTCTGCACACAAAATGCCATTGTTCTGTGAACTGTGCAGCTTAAGTTCATGGAAGGATGTAGAAATGATGGAAATGGAATTTCATCATTGTATGCCCTTAGTCACGAACAGCTCGAGTGCTTTTGAAAGAGGAGGAGTCTGGAATAAAAGAGCACGAGCCTTCTTTTATTTTAAGGCATTCAGATGTCGAAGTCATAGAAACTTAAAGTTATTTATTGAGCTGCTACCTCAGCTGAAGGACTTTTTAGAATTAATAAGCTCCGAGAGCCCCAACTTGTCAGACCCCCAGCGGTTCTGAAGAGTGTACATCTTTGTGAGTATGACAAGACATCTAAACACCCTGAACCCAAGCCTGCAGGGGAACAGAGAGCATTGCTTATCCACTCCGAGAGTGAGCGTGCAGGCTTCGTGTGGACATGTGGACTGAGCAGATGGCAGCTGGGGATGGTACTCACTTCCCATCTCTGAGTGTTCAGAGCTCAATATATTCAAACTGTCTTTGAAGAATTACAGAACGGCGATTTTAGAAGGTATTTATACAACTTCACAAGTACAAACCCTGCCAATGTTTACAGCAGTACTTAGAGAGAACATCAGGCTGTGGTGCCATGGATTGTGCCTGCCCAGAAGATGAACTGTCTTTTAAATTTAATTTACGTTACCTCTGAATCCATTTGGTCACAGCCCTTGAAACAGTTTTCTGCATCTGGCCCTCACAGTATATTCTTTACTGAAGTGACTAATCAAGCCTGCACCACATCCTCTTATCCAGGACTGGTGCATTCATGTAATATTGGCTACTAATGGCATAGAGTTAAAAAAAAAAAAAACTTTCCAGGCTGACTTTCTGTTAAGTAGGAGCAGCCTATGTTGGGAACAGATAATAGCCAGTGTCTATCTGAGGATGGTAGGGTTTGGGCTTGCTTGGGAGAGAAACCCGATGATTCAGTGTATGCCCAGCAGAATTCTCTGGAAGAGGTGAGTACTAGGCTACCCTTGAGACTTCATCCTAATACAAGTGCCTTCCACCGCCTATCCTGTTGCTCTCAATCCTTTCCTCTTAAGAACATAAGAGAAACTACCTGAATCTCTTTCTCAGGCCTTACTTCTATGAAATATGAGACACAATAGTTGGTGTTAAAAGTGGTCCTGAGAAGCAGACTCTAAGGTTAAAGTTCTTGAGTTGAACTATTGGCAGCCAGTTAAACAGCCATTCTATTATTGGTAGTGGACAGAGATATTAAAATACTAAAAAAAAAATAACATCAGAGAAGTCAATCACCATAAATAACTGAGACACCACGGGCAAATCGCTTAACATCTTGGCATATGTAAAACAACTCGGTATGCCTCTTGAACAGACTAAAAGACAAAACCTTATTGTCATCTCAACAGGTACAGAAGCTTCCGACAAAGGTGGGGCACTTCTCAATAAGTTAGGAATAGAACGAATGAACCTCAATATATAAAACAAATGGCTTATGTGGTAAGTGAGTAACTAAGACCACACTCAACACGAAATGCTGAAAACGTTTCCATCCGGGTCAGAAATCAACACGGAGGCCTGCACTCACCTCTCCCACTCCACATAATACTGGACATCACTACGTTATGTAGCCATTTTTTATAACTGAAATATTCCAGGAGGGCATAGACAGAGCCATTCACAAAGTTCAAGAAACTCAGAGAGCTACAAGACTCACAAGTGCCTCCCAAGGCTGTATAAACAGAGTGACAAGGGAGAGGACTCTCCAGCAGGTCATGGGGCCTGAGAGCTGTGCAGGGGGCTCTAGTGTCATGCATGGTCACTGGGCTTTGCAGTGACGACGCTGCCTTGGAATCACCCCGTTTTCTGTAAGCGACATCTCATCTAAGCACCTGTAAGGACCTGCAGTAAACTTACAAGTTCGCTAAGCTAGACACCTGGAAAATTGCTTCTTTGGTCTTTGTCAACAGTGCCTCATCTAGCATGAATACATGGTTCTTCACACATCACGGCAGGAAAATATTACGCTGTTGGTCACGGTCACTCCATGACCCAGATGGTGAGTTGTACAAATAAAATGCATTCAAATCAGAAAGAAAAATAAATGTAGGTTATCTGTTTGTAAGCCACGTGTTCTTACAGATAGAAATCCCTAGCAATTTCACTAAACAAAACAGAGGCAAAACTAACAAATTCTGTCAGTCTACGAGATGTCAATTCAATAAAAGTCACTGGAATATTTATGCACTAACAGTGCACTATCTGAAAAGGAAATCGAGAAAGTGGTTGTCTTGGCTTCAATTCTGTGGCTGTAATGAAAATATCCTGACCAAAAAAAAAAAAAAAACCAGCTTACAGGAGAGAAGCATTGTTTAGTTCACAAAGACAGGTTATAGTACTTCTCAGGCATGTAAAAACAACAGGAACTTCAGGTTTTTTGTTTGTTTTTGGTGGTGGTGGTGGTGGTGGTTTTGGGGGGGCTTTTCTTTTTGTTTTGGGGGGTTTCATTTTTGGGTTTTTTTTTGTTTTGGTTTTTTGAGAAAGGAATTCTCTGTCTGTCCTGGAACTAGCTCTTGTAGACCAGGCTGGCCTTGAACTCACAGAGATCCGCCTGTCTCTGCCTCCTGAGTGCTCAGAATTAAAGGTGTGCACCACCACCACATCATGGCCTAGCAATTTAGTTTTTCACACAATACCCACGGTCAAGAGCAGAGAAATGAATTCATGCATTTCCACTTATTTTCTTACTGGTGCTCAATTCCATTTATTTGCTATTACATCATTCAGAAGCCCCTGACTAGGGAATGATTCTGCCAAGAGTAGACTGGTTCTTCTCACATGAATGCACTTAAGAGAATCCTCTACAGACATGCCTTAAGGTCAGTCCAACGTAGACAATTGTTCTGTGAGACCCTCTCCCTGTATGACTCAAGGTGGTGGCAACTTGGCATTTAACCATTGCAGAAATCCATTCTAGAAATAAATAGGAATCCAATAATTTGGAACATATTAATCGGGGGAGTAAAAGATAAATATTCTAGAAACTGTAAAATATTGATGATAGAAGTTAGAAAATACAGGAAGGGGAGAGGGGGAGAGAGAAAGGAGAAGGGGAGGGTTGGGGAGAGCTTAGGGGAGTGGGATGGTTGAGATGGAGGAAGGACAGATATGGGAGCAGGGAAGAAAATATCTTAATTAAGGGAGGCATTGTGGGATTGGCAAAAGGCTTGACTCTAGATGGGTTTCCAGGTGTCCACAGGGATGTCCCCAGCTAGGACCCTGGGCAGTGGATGAGAGGGTGCCTGAACTGGCCTTGTCCCATAGTCAGACTGATGGCTATCTTGAATATCACCACAGAACCTTCATCTGGCAGCAGATGGAGATAGAGACAGAGACCCACCTGGGAGTACTGGACTGAGCTCCCAAGGTCCATTTGAAGAGCAGAGGGAGGGAGAAGATGACCAAGAAAGTCAGGACCACGAGGGATTAATCCACTCACTGAGACAGTGTGCCTGAACTAATGGGAGCTCACCAAAGCCAGCTGGACTGGGACCGAATGAGCATGGGATAAAACTGGACCCTCTGAATCTGGCTGACAATTGGGGCTGACTGAGAAGCCAATGATAATGGCACTGGGATTTGTCTCTACTGCTTTTTTGGGAACCTAGTCTGTTTGGATGCACACCTTCCTAAGCCTGGAGGAAGGGGGGGAGGGCCTTGGACTTGCCACAGAGCAGGATACCCTGCCCTCTCTTAGGACTAGAGGGGGAGGGGAGAGGGATCTGGAAGGAAGTAGGAGGAGAGGAGGAAGTGGAAATTTTGATTCTTATTATTTATAAAGTAATAAAAAATCAGAGAAAAATACACAAATAAATAAAATATACTCCATGTTTATGATTTGGAAGGATTAGTCCATAATTACCCCAAAATTATCAGTAAATTCAATATAATCTTTGTTAAAACTCTAATGCCATTTTCATAGGAAAAAGAAAAGAAGGCAGTTTTAAAAGTTGCATGATACCATAAATGACCTTGCAATAATTCACACAATCTTAACTAAAAAGAGAAAAGTCAAAGGTATGATACTACATGACTTCCAAGCCTCTTATCATCACTCTGTGATAGAAGCACAAACCAACAGGCCAGGACAGAGAGCTCCAAAATAAACTCAACCATTTGAAATTAACTAAATTCCAATGAAAAGGCCAAAAAATGCACAAGGGAAAGGACAGTATCTTTAATAAATTGCACTGGGAAAACTGGATATCCACATTCTAAAAATAAATTTTGGTTCTCGTCTTATACCAGATACAAAACTCCGTTCAATATCAAAATTAAGCATAAGACCCAAAACTGTAGGATTATTAAAAAAAAAAAAACAGCAGAAAATCTCCACATTGGCATAAGCAAGTTTTTTTGTTTTTGTTTTTGTGTTTTATTTTGGTTTTGTGGATATGATACCAAAACACAGACAGCAGAGCAAAAGCAAGTAGGGAATATCAAATTCCCAAGCTTTGCATAACCAGGAAGTAACCAAGAGACAGCTGATGGCAGCTTGTTTGCAGCCATGCTATTATCTTGAAATGAGAGGCTAAAGAGAAGTAATTCCTCCTCAATACCATAGGAGAACCCATGAGAGGAAAGTGAGCACACTATGCATAGAGCAAAGGACTAATATATCCAGGAAACACAAAAAACACAAATGACTCAATATCCAGAAAAACAAACCGGATTAAAGAATTTTCATCGTTTATTTAAAAAAGAAATTCGTGACTAGCAAGTAAATAAAAAATGTTTACAAGAAAACATCATAATATCGAGTGAGGTAGCCCAGACCCAGAAAGACAAATATTATGTCTACTCATTCATAAGTGCTTTTTAAACATAAAGCAAAGAAAACCAGCCTATAAATCACAATCCCAGAGAACATAGACAACAATGAGGACCCTAAGAGAGACATATGCATCTCTAATCTACATGGGAAGTAGAAAAAGACAAGATCTCCTCAGTAAATTCGGAGCATGGAGACCATGGGAGAAGACTGAAGGGAAGAGGAGAGGCAGGGAAGGGAACAGAGCTCAATAAAGTCAATTTTTAAAAGTTTATTAAAGCTTATCATCTAAGAGTTATAAATTAAGATCATGCTATCCCCTCATACTTAAAAGTGGCTCGTATAAAAAAAAGATACCATGTATTGTTAGAATGTAGAAAGCAAGCAATACATGTACATTGTAGGTGGGATATACTAATAGAAATTAGTATATACATTGTGGAAAACAATATGGATATTCTAAAGATATTACAGAATTCCATATGATCCAGCAGTTCTGAATATGCATGTGTTCAAAGGAAATAAAATTGACATGTGAAAGAGACAGCTGTACTCTCCACAATAGAGGCAACCTTGTTAACCCAGGTGTGGGGGTGTAGGTAAGCCAGCCCCGGAGTTGTAAGCATGGGAGAGCTCTACCAAATTCTCATTTGTGGTGTCATGGGTGGGGGAAGGATGCCCTCCTGCATAATCATCAAAGCCTGAGGCAAGCGGGAGAGAAGGCCCTGTAGTCATAAGAGTGGGAGACTATCCTTGACCCCCAGCAGCTGCAACATGCGGGAGAACAGGCCCTACACCTTGTCAGGGCAGCAAAATAGAGCCGGTCCCGTCAGCCCAGGTGTGGATGAACCAGTCCCAAAATTATGAGAATGAGACAAATGTCACCATTACCCATCTGTCTGTGGTGGCATGGGCTGAGGAGATTTGCCCTCCTCCCTCATGCCCATCAACATCTGGGACAGGTGGGAGAGCTGGCCCTGTGGTCATAAGAGTAGACGACCTACCCCTGACTTCCACCAGCTGCAACACTCAGGAGAGCATGCCACAGTAGCACAAAGAGCCAACCCTGTCTGTACAGGTGAGACTGAGCCAGCCCAGAAGTTGTAAGCATGGGAGAGTTGTCCCCAGTTCACATCTGGCCGACCAACTCTACAGCTGCCCAGGCCCAGACCCAAGGGTATGACTTGACCCACCCCATCATCCACCTCCTCTATGTCTGCCGGAACGCATGAAGAGACCTGACTTGCAGACACAAAGCTGCAGGATTTCTGCAACACACAGCAAGAGCCCAGCATCAATAAGATAGTAAAAACCAGAGTCCTCGAACCAGACCAATGGCTCCTTGCAATGAACACTTGAAAGTAAAGATAGATGGACAAACACGTTCATGGCATGACTCACTGTGTCACGCTGCAGCTTCCGTGGAGAGATTAAGTTTTTCCTTTTTTATTATTTTCTTTTATTCTTTTTTGTTTTTCTGTTTTTCTCTAAAATTTGCCTTATTGGGAGGGTTGCCTGGGTGTAGGATGGATGCAAAAGGACGGGGAAATGAATGGGAACAAGATACGTGATGTAAAAGACACATAGAATAAATAAAAAAATAACTAGAGATAGCTGTACTCTCATGGTCACTGCCGTATTATTTATAATGGCCAAAATATAGAATAAGCCCTAGAGTTTGTCAATGGATGCATGAATAAATGAAACATTACACATCAGAATATCATGCACTTTCTAATAAAAAGAAAAGGATATCCTGCCATTTGTACAATGGGAAAGAACCTGGGAGCTATTAAATGAAGTAATTCGCTATAGAGCTCCGTTTACCGTGTGATTCCTCTTGCATATAGAATGTAAAATAGTTCCAGAAGCAGAGAGAGGGATGGGCTTTACCAGCGATGGGTGGCCAGGTAGCTTTGTGGTGCTGTTGGTCAGAGGATACACAATTTTACTAGGCAGAAGGGATCTGTTTCAGAAACATTGCACAACATCGTGGCTACAGTAACTGACAGTGGACAGCTGGTCCCTGATTTAACTTAACTATTTTTTTTTTTACTTCACAATGTTGTGTAGCTAATCCATATTCAGTAAGAACTGCATATACCACATGCTTGAAAAATACTAAGAGAGTAGATCTTAAATGTTTTCATGCCAGAAAAATGTGTGCTGAGTAATACATTTGTAATTGGCTTGAACTAGTCATCCACAACATGTACATACTTTAAAACATCATCTTGTATACCATAGATAATTACCATTTTTATTTTTCAATTAAAAGTAAATATTTGGATAAAAGATAAAATGAATACTTAAATAAACAAATCCATTATGTTCTCAGAATGGGCTCATGGGAGGGATCCAAGCGCATAGGGCAAATATTTCCTCCTTTGCTGCGCTTCCTGCCTTGGATGCAGTTATGTAATAATAATTCCTGGGTGTGGCCATGCCACGGCTCTGAGCCAACCAGCCCAAGGAAAATAATGGCTCTTCCTGGACTTGACAAGACAAGGAGTTGTAAAGATTCTCATGATTTAATGATGTCTGTATGGTTCCTGGCATCTTTGCCTCCCGGGGTTCTTTACCTGTAAGATACACATTCTCAAGGTGCCCTAGTTTACATGAAAGATACATGTTCCCAGGGTGTCCTAGCTTACCTGTAAGATACATGTTCTCAAGGTTACCTTGTTCACTTTCTGTTTTTGTAATAAAATACCCACCGAATCCGACGTGGGGGAAAAGGAGGTTCGTGGCCTCTTATAGTTCGCAGTACATCATTGAGAGAGCTCGGGGCAGGAACTCAAGTAGGAAAAGAAGCAGAAATCATGAAGGAACATTGCTAACTGGCTTTCTCCTTGGCTCATATTCAGTGACCGTTCTTATAGAGCCCAGGTCCACTTGCGTAGAGATGGTACCACCCATAAGAGGTGAGGACATATTATGTCAATTAGCAATCAAGAGAAGGCCCCACAGATATGCCCACAAGCCAATCTGATGGAGGCAACTCTTCACCTGAGAGTACCGTTCCCCAGCTGTGTCAAGTTGACAACCAAGGTTAATCAGGACTAAGAGCCAAAGTCACATGGTTGGAGTGTCATACTTCAAAGAGATCCTTTCAGTCTCATTAAGGACAGACCGTATGCCATTTATTTATATTTAAAAACACGTGGCCCTGTGACATTCATTTAATAAAGCATACCTGTGCATTTTAGAAAACTTGCATGCAGTTAAAGTACATCAACCCATATAAATGGATGCATGTGGACCATGCTGCAGCAGTTTCTCTAAGTGGGAGCGGGGATTAGAAGAGTCAGGAGAACAAAGATGGACTTCTGTACCTACAATGTGACGTTTACTTATTTCCTTCTTAAGAAGTCCTGAAGCAAATACACCATATGTTAAAATCTCATCGGGCTTTTGGTGATTCACATTCTCCATCCTGCTCTTTCTCCGCTTGAAATATGAAAAGGTTAGGAAACGTATTACTAATTTTAAAATTAACTCAAGCGAGAGATGGTAAGATATTATCCCAAATTCAGAAAATTTTAAGATTCTCCTGCACAGAGACTTGGACCCACTCACCCATCCCCTTCACCTTTTCTCCCCTTCCTCTTGGCCTGGAAGGGGGGGTGGGGATTATAGACAAATAAAAGCCAGACATAGAACCATTTGGCAATATCGCTGGCAACTTTGTCCTAATCACCTCCATGAGGGAATTTTTGTGCCACCTGCAATCCTTCCCTTTATCAAAAGAAATGCTAGAAGCCACAAATGTTCCTTCTATCTGGACCACCATTCCCCTAACCAGTGTCTAAATGCTTGATTTAACTATGCAAAAACACTACTAATTATATTCATTTGTGTGACTGACTTACCATTTGAATCTAATTGCCATGCAGCAAAATAACTGTTAAAGCATATCATTAAACTACTTGAATAATTAGAGAGAAATGTTCTTGTGCTCTTAGTTTGAGCCTAAGCTTTAGGGCAGAGACCTCACCCCCTACCTTTTGTAAGTTCTTAAATTAGCCGGAAGAAGAGAGCGTAGAAAGCCTGGCAGGCCAGCCATCTTATCGGCAATCTGGTTCTGCTAACCAGCAGAGACTTCAAGGAACAGTCTATTATTCACTGTCTTCATTTGGTTTGCTATAACAAATTACTTCAGACTATGTGGCTCATACAACAAGCATTCATTTCTCACAGTATTGAAGGCTGGAGGTCCAAAATCTGGTGCCAGCGTGGTTAGCGCTTTCACGATCTGATCCATGGCCCTCTTCCAGGTTACTTCCAGCTTCTCTTTGTACACTCACAGGGCAGAAAAGGAGCAAGCCACTTTGCTGGCTTCTTCATTTAAGAGTACTAGTCTCGTTCATTAGGGCTCCGCTAGCATGAACTAAGTGGCTGGCTCACAGAGACGGCATCTCTACACTTTATCATCCTGGGATTAGAATTCGATCGAGGAATTTTAGGGAGACCCAGACATGGAAGGTTTAGCTTTCAACAGCCTCGCTCTTCCCAGAAGACATTTCTCCTCTGCTTTATCCAACTGTTTTCTTCAGGGACTCCCTCACAGGACACCTTCCATGCTTAGCCAGTAGATCTGCTTTTCTTATTCATTGCTCCAAGTCAATTATTCTCATTGTGCTCTCCCCTGAAAGCTTACCTCCCTATATGCTTCCCCTTCCACTCCCAGCACCCACTCCGCACCTGTCTCCTGCTCTTGGAGGTCACACTCATCGATAAACTTGTTCCTTAGCATTTAACCTTCCTCACCCTGCCCTGCATGTTTGTTCCTTCATGAACTTGACTCCTTGAGGTTCCTGCATCTTCCAGGTGCTCTCTTCTCCTGGTTACCAGCTCAAGAAAGACAGCACTAGGAAAAAGGCGCCTTTTCTCAAATCGTCACCTTCAAACTCTTTGACATTTGAAGTTTCTGGCTCCAAACACTCGAGAGAGGGCCCTAAGAAAGATGAACACAGTTCCCACCTATAGAGCTCCAGAATCCAGATTAGGTGATGAGACAGAAATGGAGAGAGAAAGAGAGAGACAGAAACAGAGACAGAGAGAGCACTAATTCTGTTGGTACAGAAAAGGTTTCCTGAGTCAGGACCTGGAAGGTGAGCATCTATAAGCCATGTGGAAAAGTAGGCACAAAGCAGAGCAGAGACTAGTGCTCCCTGCAACCCAATTTTCCCCAAATCATAACAATGCTTTACAATCATCTACATTTACTGCACCTTGAATCCATAGCTAGATTTCTATAATTTTTATAATCTTCATTATAATAAAAAAACTTTCAAATAAGAATAAGAAAATCGAAAAATGTCACCAAAAATAGTCACTTATGTCCTACTACATAATCAAAATCAATTATTTTCATGTTTAACCTAATACCATCTATTTCTTTATAAATGTGTGTGCACGTATGTGTAATATATTTACAGAATATACTGAATAAACTGTTCATTGGTCATTTTCCTTGAAATGGCCACTCTGGGGTAGTTCTGCTTGCTCAGCTCATACTGCAATTATGACTTCTGCACAAAACAAGGAGAGAATACAAGCTGATAGGATGTGTGCGAGGCATGTGGGAAAGTTATGGCACTTGACTTGCGGTATGGACAGGTGCGAATACTGAGCCCCAGAGATGGGCAGCCGTAACAGCAAGCAGTAGGGAATCAGGAAAGGCAGGTGAGTGATCACTTTTCCTTCTCATTCTGAGGTCTTTGTAAGTCACTTCTAAGCCTTTGGGGCAGGAAGAGGAACCATCTAAGTAAGGCAGGACATGTTGTAGATCAAATCCTCTGGAATTCCTTCTGGAGATAGTTAGCTCAGTAACCTAGGACAGACCAGAGTCAGTAGCAGGGCACACTGGTCCCCAGCTACTAAGCTTTTCAATAGAGCTCCTGTTCTGATTTCGTTCTATTTTCAAATTCCCCAAGGATTTTTAACTTTTGAGGGGGTGGTTTTAAAGGAAGATTTGAATAGTGCATTGACACCCCCCCCCCCAAGGCTTACCTCTAAACAGGAGAAAGAACTGGGGAAGAATGGAGGTGGGCGGTGGGCTGGAGGGCAGGGTAGAAGTCAGTCACAAACTTAGTACTTGTATTCCCTATAAGTCCCAGTTTTTTTTTTAAGTAAACAACTTGATAAACTAGTAACGTCAAAACGACTGGTAAGGGAGAGGTTTGTATTCTTCCTAACCATTAAGGCTGTCTGTCTTTGTTTTGTGTTTCCACTGGTGTCTCTGCATTTCCAAAGCTCTGGGATCTGCTGCAGCTCTGAGAAAGAGAAAGGGACAAAATCATAACTAAACAGGTGAATTCCAGGAACCATGTCAGGGTTTCCAAATAATGGTGATAAGTACACGCAGATACAGAAACCAGAGGAGAAGCGGGAAGAGAAGATGGTGGCAGCCGGGGCACTGAAACAGTTTGCATATTTCCTTGGAGAACAATGATGGGGCAAGTTATGTTTTAACTCTACAGACTTACAAACACTGTGCAGGAATTATGGTTTTCCAAACACCAATAGTGGCCGAAAGAGTGAATAAGGGACGAATTTGGGGACTGGAGAAAGCACCTGTAAGTTTGCCGCCTCCCTCACCTTCTCCCCTCCTCACCCTAGGATGAAATGATCTGGGACAAACTAATTGAGAAAACTAGTAGCGCATGCCTTCGGGAGGTTTTATTAATGGAACCAGACACACTGCTCTAACAGAATGTACGACTGCTCTTCTACATTGATCTAATTAGAGCATTTACATACCGAATGCCTCCTGGACAATTCCCTACCAATGACACTAACTGTGTGCCCCAGACAATTGAACAAAGAAGTCATCGGGTCTCCTTTTTCTCTAAGAAAAATAACATTGTCAAGGTTATTAACAGTCAATAAGCTGTCATGGGCTCAGCAAGGATTTGGGTTTCCCTGTACTTACAGAAGATGGGGAAACAGAAGGTTCCTCAAACCATGGTGAGGACCGAGCCCTAACGGTTCTCTGAGTTTAAACAGATTAGGAGTAGGAAGGGTCATCATGCTTTTCATCTCATCTGAGAGCAAAATGCATAATTCCAGGAGATATAACGGTTATTACCTCATGAGATTGTAGTGTTTTATAATGACATAAGGAGTTTTCGGCTATCTTCTTACCCCACTTTTATAAAATCAGTAATTGGTTTAGAGAGGTAGGAAATACACTAAGGGCGAAGTAACGTGTTGGAGTAGAGACAGAGGAAGTACGAAGCCAAGGATACCCTGCTTGCTCCATTGCTGGTTTATATGTACGTGTGAAAAGGAATGTTTCCCATGCTCAACTTCTTCCCATTTCCTGACACACGCCCTCTAGCATCCCTGAGCCCAGGCTCACCTTCAAAAACCTTTAAAATATTGTTGTCTAGAATTTCCAAGAAGTAGAAGATAAAACCTCTGTAACAATTAGGATGTCACGGATATTTTGAACATACTAAATGTGTGGTGGTTCACAATACAGTCATCAGAAAGGGTATCTGAAAGTACAGGTATTTTCAGAGACGCCACCTAAAAGAGAAATTAAAACTGAAAGCTGCTATTTAGATGCTATTCTAAAGGGAAATGCTCTACGTCCTAGCTTAGACAAGATTTCAAAGTTCTATAGGTGTGGAAACAGAACGATATTGGTGGAAAACAGACACCTTCATAATAGCTCCTGTGCTTAGAAGGGGAAATGACTTGCCTTTTTTCCCCCTTTTTCTCTATTCTATCTTTTTCTCTTCTTTACTCTTGATCTCTGCTCACCAAAGACAGGGAACCGAGCCACACACAATTAAATTAGGGTTCTCCAAGAGTTACTGAAAGGCACCCTCTTCTTTCTAAATAAGCAGCAACATGTTCTGCTGAGCAAACGAAGCCGCTCACGATTCAGAAGAGATCACAAACGAGAAAGGTACTTGTCCAGTCAAGGAGAATTCATACGCAAACTACACTGAGTTCTGGAGCTGTACTAAAGAGATGGAAGACCTGATCCAAACAAGGTTGTTTATATTGTTGACAGACAGCTGAATGAACACGGCCACTGACAGTGATGAGCTTTTTATGGCCAGTTGATGCTCACAGTGTTAGAGAAACAGATCGTTCAAACACAAGCCAGGCATTTACACAGAAGTTGCACATCCCAGATGCTCTCATTTTTATTCTGAAATGTTCCACCAGTGGCTCAATAATTGCACTGTTTTTTACACACTGCAAGCAAGACATATGTGTTTCTTTATGAGACCTCTAGGCCTTGTCCGAGGCACAGTCAGCTGGCCTATAGCCTAACGATGTTGCTGTCAACGCCCCATGTTATTAGATTCTCCAGCTCTGTTCATGTTCAGAGACACACAGCTCCTCCTACTTTCAAACCAGAGAGAGCCAACAGCCATAGAGGAGAATAAATTTTGGGCTCTTGGCTGCCTAAACAAATCCTACACAGTGACAGCACTAGATGACATGAAAACACGGATCAAGGAACTCTCACAAGGCCCAATCCCAACAAAAAGGTCTAGGCAATTCATGGCTATCGAAAGAGAGAGAAACAGTCTTCTCCAGGGACAAGCTCCTGATAGGTTATCCAATTCCAAGCAGTCAACCCTAAACCCATATACTTGAAAGCAACACAAAATGGACTCATCTGGCTGTATTTAAATATTCATACATATGTGTATACTAATAATTAAAGAAGAGATTGTGAATTTGAAAACGAATTGGGATGGACACAAGGGGAATTGGAGAGGAGATAGGGGGTAGAAATGATCTGGATACAGTACTCATATATGAAATTCTCCAACATTTTTTTACCTATTCATGTTTTTAACTAAGTTTCTATCTTTCTATCTACCAATAAAGACTCAGGAGTCAAATGTTGGGATGAATACCTATAGTTCAGAGAGGCTCAGCAGCTAACATCTGACCTTTCTTTTAGGCCAGAGACATAACTACAGAGTCCCTTTCCAGCCATGCCCAACCAAAAACACTGCAAAACTCTGAGTTTCTCCCTTCCTACTCCTCCTGTGTGTCTCCCTATCCATATCCCTGGCTCCTCCATACTCTGTAGAGCTGATTCCTATCAACTAGTTGCTGATCCAAGGTTGATTGGATTAACACAGTCTCAGGGCTTCACAGTGCATCCAAATATCCCACAACATATTTAATGTTTTTAAATTCGACAAAAACAATTGTTCTATTATTTATGGTTATGACATTACCAAAAAGTATAGAAAAAATTGATTTTTTAGGGCTGATACTCCTAATGAAAAAATGTCAACAAATGAATAAAGTGTAAATTAAATTTAATTCAATCTACATTAAAAGGTAATATGAGGGGATGGAGAGATGTCTCAGCAATTGAGAACATTGGCTGTTCCTCCAGAAGACTCTGGTTCAATTCCCAGCACTCACATGACAGCTCACAACTGTCTATAACTACAGTTCCAGGGAATCCAACACCCTCACACAGATATTAAATACAGACAAAACACTAATGCATGTAAAAGTTTTTAATTAATTAATTATTAAAAGGAATCATTAAAAAATTAAGGATAGTACGAGATAATAATCAAAAGTATCTCTTTCCCCTGGATCTAGTCTAAAATAGTGCCTTGATGGGTCAGTGACCTATACAACATCATGGTTGGGAAAGAGATTCTTTGGTCATTCATTGGCTTCTGGAATCTTCTTAGTAATGCCTGTCTCCTCACAGAGACTGTAGCAGCATTTCACGTTTACTTTAATAAATAAAATTTGCCTGACAATCAGAAACTAAAACAATCTCACTGGTCAGCCTTACAGAGTCTCAGTAGCCACCCTAGTTGCCATAGAAACCGGGTGACATATACCTTTAATTCCAGTGGTGCATACCTTTAATCCCGGAACTAGAGAGGATAATAAAATGGAAGAGACAGCTCTCAGTCTCAGTCTCATTCTGAGATTCTTGGAGGCAGGATTGCCATTTTCAGACTGAGGTTGACGTAAGAGCCAGTGACTGACTGCTTTGTTTTCTGTCCTTCGGGTTGAACCCCAATTTCAGTCTGTGAGTTTTTATTAATCGTGCTTCAGCAGACAATTATACAACACAGCTCATCACTGCACTTGACCGATTTCTGGTGGATTCTGTCTTGGGCTGAGCATTGCTTGGTGGTTCCCTCCATAGGCCTGATCTTTCCCCTACTCTTTTATCCTTATTACAGACCCTGCTAAGACTGTCATATTCTTTCGTGCTTGCCCTCCATTGCTCCCTAAGTCTTTGCCATGGTTGGCCACTGGAACTTTGTGCACGCTAGCAATAAAAGTTCTAGAGTACAAACTGGATCCTCCAGCTGCCTGAGCCCTCCACACCACTGACTAGTAATTCATGGGATGAACCATATTGTGCAAGGACACACCGTTCAGTATCCCAGCAGAGTCAAAGCAAAAACAGAAAAAGAGCGGAACAAAAGCATCTCTATCTTCTGTTTTAATCTCAACCTAGCAAATTTCCCTCCCCAGTCCACTCGGATATTTGAGGAGTCCAAATGAAAATGATAAGATACAATTCTGAAAACTCTTTTCTTGCTGCCCATACATCATCTCCTCGCTAAACCCAAAACATGCACAGCAAAATCTGGGGTTCTGTTTTTTTTTTTTCGGAATAGAATATTCTTTTATGCCTTTGTTTTCCAACCCAAAAATGGTTTCATCTTTTCCCTCTTAACTGGACCCAATACTAGCAGAGGGAAATTGGTTTCTTACTAAGCACACCTAAATTAGGGAATTTTGTACTTCTGGTGAGATTTAGAGGTATCTCAAATACAGAGAAGAAAAAGGGGGAATCCTTTCATAGCCCAGTACTGACCAGATGAGGCTTTCCCATGGAAATGCTGTGCAGTGTTTGTCTCAGAATCTTGCCACAAGTCTTGTCCAGAGGCTCTTGAGGACGGCATCAGCAGCACTTTCTGGCCTCTCTCCTGTCTATCCATACCCATCTGCTATAACCAACTCCTGAACATCGTGTCCTGAACGGGCTGACACAATATCCTACCCTGTTTTCATAACCTGTTTATTTTAGAAGTTGTTTTCATAGTTTTAAGGACAATGTGAATACGTTTCTTTTTTATTATTATTCCCTTTGGTCTTTTGAAGTTTTATTTGTTTGTTGTCCTGTGTTTGACTTGGATAGTCCAAGAACTTCATAAATGTTGGGGGAAAGGGAAGGCCATACAAACTCATTTTATGGTTACTACTAATAATACCTTTTTCAAAAGGAGAAGTTGTCCTGAGTGTTTGGCCAATTTAAAAGAAAAAAAATCATATAACCGAGGTAAGTAGAGAATACCTTTAACATTAAGTAAACTAAAAGTATTAAATTCTTGCATTAATTTCTTTTTCTTTTTCCTCAGATATCAATTGAACTAATCTTCCAAACAAAAGGATAGCGTAAACATATTTTTATTCTTATAAGAAGGAATAACTAAACTCTTTATTACTGGTCCACTTCAGAGCTTGAATCTGAATTAGCTAGAATCAAACTATTCTTGTCCTGGGAGAAAAGTATGAAGCCTTTCCCATTTTGTGCCAGTAAGAAAAAGCAGAGGTTTTTTTTTTTCTCTGTATGATTGCCCTGAATTACCATCACCAGCATTCAGCTCTAACTTTCACCGATATATTTAAATAAATAAGCCATTGCTTATTAGTGCCATAATCCTGCTAAGAGTTTAAATCTATTTTGTGCTTTCTTTAAATTGCTCTTCATGATTATCCTTCTTATACACACAATGGTCAAGCCTGCCCTCCCCATAGAGGCTATCAATGTGTCTTACTTCTGGAAGACAGCATGTGGGAAGAATTCTACGCTGCAGGTCCTCAGTGCTGGACGGACACACTGACCTGAAAGGGTTGTATCATCCCCAAACATACCATACTGGTTCTGGGGAACCAGAAGTTAGTACACCATGAATGAGGCCCGCATCTCCATTGTGTGACAGCTTTTGGATTTTTCCTTACAAGTAAGCCATGCTGTAGGGAACACTCTTGACTAATGTAATCGATATAAACTGTAACAAATTCTTGCTGGTTTTTGCTTTCTGTTGTTAATTAGACCCTAAACAATCACCAGTATCTTACATACCCTACTCAGTACAATTGCTTGGAAGCAGATTTCCTAATGGCTCAAAGAAATGCATACCTTCCATTTGTCAAATCACAAATCATATGCAAGAAATGCACTCCCAAATGAGAGTCCTTCCTTTCTGAAGCAGCAAAGCTTACTGATTATGAAGGTCTGGTAGATACTTAACCTACTTATTTTTCTGTCTCAGAAGTTGCAATATATAAATTTGTGCATAAACCAATCCCAGAAAATAAATACTAAAATTGTGTTAAGAATTCAATAATAACATAATTTTTAAATCATTAAAGATTTCATAATTAAACCTGATATTCATGGTAAGTTTTGTATAATTCCAGCCCAAAATCCATCCAACCATAAAAAAAAAATCATTTTGAACTAATATGAAAGGAAATTAGATACACTATAATGTCTAGACCAAATCAGCTAAGTTTAAAATATAATGGCATATATAAATGTATATATTATAAATATAAATGAAACAGATCGTGGAATAGTCCAAAAGTGACAGCTGCTTTAATTCATAGGAGTTTAGACTTCCAGCCCCTCTGGAAATTATGAAATGAGGAATAACAAAAAAAACTACCCCCCATTATTATCCAAGCACAAGTGGTGTAAGATCATTTATCTTGATGTATGTCACCTTAGAGCACAGATTATCCCTATCTCTCAAAGTGTTTTTTCCCCTTATTTCATCTCTGACATTCATTGTAAATTTAATGATCCACATACGATTTGCTGGTGTCTCAGTCTGGTGTTTTGAATCATGAAACTAGAGCTAAATTTATGGTGCTGCGGTACCACTTAGTGAGCCATTAAGCAGCACAGTGATTTTAATGATTTGGATCATACTGGACCTCATCACTAGATAATGAGCTTCCATTTAGTGTAAATTTTATGTAAAAATTCAATTTGCAAACCAACAACATGAAACTACAACATTTTTTCTAACTTGACATTGTATTTATTTATCTCATGTTTCTGTGGGGTTCCACTGTTAAGTTCATTAATAGAATAACACCTTTCGACTTGGCTAGCACCACAAGCAAATGACACAAAGAAGGAAAGTGGCCAGGAATACCTACACTGCTTTAACCTCTGTCATTGTAGAGTTGACAAAACACAAAACTTTCAGAACCACAGACTGTTCTGTGTGGTATGTATCTTGGATGCGTGTGCTCATTTTACTTTATACAAGCTAGATGGCTTTATATGACCCTTTGTTATACAGATTGATTACAAATTTGGAAAAGAAATGATTAAAGTGTGAGTCATTTGCCTTTTCTATTTGACAAAAAAGTCTGTAGCCTTCAATAATTATGCTTTCTCTTAGGAAAAGATAAAGTTTAACATTCTAAATGATATTATATTAAAATGTCAACTATAGTTCAGCTATGCCAAATCAGTTTCCTCAAAAATAACACTTTGGCCTCAAAGCATTGATCATATTAGCAACATGGCATTAAGCCTTACAACTGAAATTAGTTTTATAAGCAACTAAACTGAATGGATTATTCATAATAATTTTATTAATTCCCAAAAAAAGGAAACTAAGGATTCAAGAAGTTACATATAACGATCCAGGATATACAATACATACATATATATCCAGGATATATAATACATACATATATAGCCACAGCTGTTGTATGGATGTGGAGAATAAAATAACATGCCCCTGGATTCCAGTCTTTCTTCCTTGAAATGCTCTATTAATTGAAGTGAAACATGGCAGTGTATTTTTATATCTGCAGAGCAAGTTTCTGATTCCACGGTTTTATATTCCTCTACATCATCATTGACATGGTTTTGTTCTGTATTAAACGATGGTTTACAAGCAAGCTTCAAACAAGATCGGCAATAAGTTCACATGAAACTGTGTTGGCTTTGGGGTAGCAAAAACAATATTTAGAAGTTCTTCCTTGACCTAAGCAAACATAATTCAAGGAGCTAAACCACAGGAAATGTACATGTTTTCCTTGTTTAGTCTAACCAAAGTTTTTTTAAAAAAAAAATGCATAAAGCAATTTTAGATTTCTCTGTTGAGAGTTCTCTGTTTAGGTCTGTTCTCCATTTTTTTATTGGATTATTTATTCTTTGATGACCAATATCTTGAGTTCTTTGTATATTTTGGAGATCAGACCTCTGTCTGATCTGGGGGTAATGAAGATCTTTTCCAATTCTGTAGGCTGTCATTTTTTTCTTGTTGCCCGTATCCTTTGCTTTATGCTCAATCATGCCACAAGGACATGTGTTCAACTATGTTCATAGAAGCTTTTGTCATAGCCGGAACCTGGAAACAACCTAAATGCCCCTTGACCAAAGAGTGGATAAGGAAACTGTGGTACATTTACACAGTGGAGTACTACACATCAGAAAAAAATAATGGCATCTTGAATTTTGCAGGAAAATGGATTGAGCCAGAAAACATCATATTGAGTGCGGTAACCCAGATACAGAAAGAAAATTGTACATGTACTCACTCGTAAGTGGTTTTTAAACATAAAGCAAAGAAAATCAGCCTACAAATCACAATCCCAGAGAACCTAGACAACAATGAGGACCCTAAGAGAGACATACATAGATCTAATCTACATGAGAAGTAGGAAAAGACAAGATCTTCTGAGTAAATTGGGATCATGGGGACCTTGGGAGAGGGTTGAAGAGGAAGGGGGAGATAAGGAAGGGAGCAGAGAAAAATGGAGCGCTCAATAAAAATAAAAAATAAAAAATAGCAGGGCGGTGGTGGCGTATGCCTTTAATCCCAGCACTCGGGAGGAAGAGGCAGGCGGATCTCTGGGAGTTCGAGGCCAGCCTGGTCTTCAAGAGCTAGTTCCGGGACAGGCACCAAAGCTACAGAGAAACCCTGTCTCGAAAAACCAAAAAATAAAAAATAAAAAAATAAAAATAAGATTAAAAAAATAAATAAAATAAAAAAAAAATTTATCCTTCCCCACTCTCCCAGCCCCCATTTTCTTCTTCCCTCTTCAGGGTATCCCAGGGATCTTCCACAATAACATGGTAAAGAGTGCTTCTGGTCAAGTGACCAAATATTCATTTTTTCCTATTGTCTCAGCCTTACTGTTGTCTGACCTGGATACAAGTGATGCATACTCAATTCTGGGGCACAGGGTTTCCTGCAGCCAGAATGTCAAAAGCACAGCTCCAAAGGAGGCTATAATGCACCCCAACAAGTCCTGACTTTATCTCATCAATGGGCCAAATGTGGTATATTCCTCCTTGGTGCTAAGGCCTTAACTTCCCTAGGCCAAATGCTACCACTTCCTTTCTCCTGTCTCAAAGTCACTTTATATTTCCTGGTCTCCTGTGACTCCAATCGCATCTCCAGAGAACTCGCCTTGCCTTACAAAATCCAAAACCAGAAATGACTGTGTTGTGCGCACCTGTAATCTCAGTACCCCACAGATAGAGGCAGGGGCATATTGACTTTGAGGCCACGCAGAGTTACATAGATAGCTCATAGCCTGTCTGACATACATATCCAGACCTTAAATTTAATGATAATAATATAACTAGACTCTGTAGAGAAGGACATTTGGAGATAAGAAATATACGTATTCTCAAGAAGATTCTAGCTTAAGGCAAGGGGACAAAAAAGTTCTGACTATTTTTTAAATGAATTGGGGAAATGATTAAGATTTCGATTTCTCAACAAATAATTATCCTACCAAGCCAGTCAATAACAACAGCATTAACTGAGCTCTTGCTGTGTCCTTGTCTCTATGCATTATTGATCAGAAATAGTTTGGGCCAACTTTTATATGGTAGATAGAGTTGAACACTGAGATACTTACATCAAATTATGCATAGGCTTTAAGTAAGGGATGAGGTCAGAGCCTGATAGACTACCTACCATAGTTAAATAGCACAGGGATAGCCCATGAGATTAAGCAATCCTGTAGGTTAAATGATCATATAAAGCACAGTTTGAACTCATTAGGTTTGTTTGGTTAGTTGGTTGGTGGTTGTTTTGTTGGTTAATTAATTGGTTGGTTGGTTGGTTGGTTGGTTGGTTGGTATTTGGTCACCTAGGAGCCAGGATTTCTATATATAGCCTCAGGCTGGTTTGACACTCACTGCATAGCCCAAATTGGCATTTAATTTCACAGATATTCAAGTGCTGAGATTACAGGAATGAGCCTTGACCCTCTGTTTATGTTCACATTCTAAATCTTAGATCAGTGGGTGTGGTTTGCCAACCAGGAAGTAGGAAGTGCGTAGAATAGTTGCATTTGCAATGCTATGGACTGGCAGTTGTCACTTGGAGAAAGTGGGAAAAGGAGAGACTGTTGAATAGAAACTTAAACTGTGGAAACAATAAACTCAGTCTGTTTGTGCTAATAAGTGATACCTTGGTGTGACTGGCCCCTCCCTAATTTTAGAAATTCACCTAAAATTAAGCAACTGTCACAGAAGAGGAGCCACATGTGGAGATATGTCCACAGAAGACTTTTGAATGAAGGCAAAATTTAGTAAAATACACCCCTTCCACACACATCAAAATGTAACTTAAAAAAAAAATCTCAAAATACCAGTTTCACTCTATTTTAGTGACTTTGTCAGTAGTTGGTTTCAAATAGTTTTTAACTTGCAGCTATATCCCATTGGATTAGTTTTTAATGTTTTTAGTAAGATGAGGATCAAGGGAAGTGAAGTGATATTTAAACTTTTAATGATATTTAAACATCACCAATTAGGTTGCTAAGTTAAGAATCCATTAGAGTGTAGTATGGCCTCATCACTGTATGCTCATCTCTTTTTGGTTGTGGAAGTCTCATTTTGGTTTGGTTTGGTTTGTTTGTGTTTGGTTTTTGTTTACCTGATTTTTTTTGTTGTTGTTCACTTGAACATGTTCTCACTATGTAGCCCAGGCTAAATTTACGGTCTTTTTGTCTCAGCTTCCAGAATGCTGAGATTACAGGCGTGTGCCACCACATCTGACTGAAGCCAGCTTTTTTTTTTTTTGCTTTAATTGGTAAAAAACTACTGGGCATATGAATGGGATATAACATGATGGTTCAATACATTTTATACATTATCAATGATGCATCAGAATGGGGAGCATAAGCATCATCTTGTGCATTTCTCTTGTCTTAGTACTAAAATATGCCATAGTCCAAATATCATAGGACTCATTCATAAGTGTAATCTAAGAAAGTTGACACAGAGAAGAAGCAAGTAGAAATATAGTTATCAGAAACTGGAAGGAGATAGGGGTTGAGAGGTTGGCCAAGGGGGACAAAGTGAACAAGCTGATGAGGGAACAATTCCAAGTGCTCTGCTGTGCAGAGGCTGATTGTGCAGATAGCAGCCTGCTGCATACTCCAAAGCCAGAAGAAAGTTTGTAGTTTTCTCACTACAGAGGAATAAAAGAAATTTTAAGAAACATCCTCCATCCCCTACAATGAGCCACCAAAACTTTCAAGTTTGGGGACTAGAGCAAAGGTTCTGCGCTTAAGAGTATTGACTGCTCTTCGAGAGGAGCCAGGTTTGATTTCTAGTACCTACATGGCTATTCACAACTGCATATAACTCCCAGGGGACTCAACAGCCTCTTCTGTCCTCCATAGACACAGTGATTCACACACATGATACACAGACATACATGTAGATAAATACCCTTACACATAAAACATTTCTTTTTAAATCCTGTTACAAAAATTTCATAAACACATTTAAACTTAAGTTAGAAGAACATCTTTTTTTTGTTTTGTTTTCTCTTTTTTTTTTATTGAGAAAAGGAAAAAAAAAGTATCCGCCTCCTCCCAGCCTCCCATTTCCCTCCCCCTCCTCCCACCCTTCTTCCCCTCCCCCAAACTCCTCTCCTCCTCCCTCTCCAGTCCAAAGAGCAGTCAGGGTTCCCTGCCCTGTGGAAAGTCCAAGGTCCTCCCCCCTCCGTCCATGTCTAGGAAGGTGAACATCCAAACTGGCTAGGCTCCCACAAAGCCAGAACATGAAGTAGGATCAAAACCCCGTGCCATTGTCCTTGGCTTCCCATCAGTCCTCATTGTTCGCCATGTTCAGAGAGTCCGGTTTTATCCCATGCTTTTTCAGTCACAGTCCAGCTGGCCTTGGTGAGCTCCCAATAGATCAGCCCCATTGTCTCAGTGGGTGTGTGCACCCCTCGTGGTCCTGACTTCCTTGCTCATCTTCTCCCTCCTTCTGCTCCTCATTGGGACCTTGGGAGCTCAGTCCAGTGCTCCAGTATGGGTCTTGGTCTCTATCTCCATCCATCACCAGATGAAGGTTCTATGGTGAGAAGACCATCTTAACTGTATAACAGTCACATGTTCATCTTTCAAAGGCTTATGCTCATGGATTCAGTGTTTTGCATGGCATTTATTGTAGCATTTCCTAAACTGGGAGGAGTTGCATTCTGATTATTCTGGCTATAGGGACTCAAGTGAGTCCAATTCTCAGCATGCATGTAGCTGCAGGGGTAAAGTCCCTTAAGCTAAACAGAGGAACTTTGGCGAGGATATGCGCCCTAACGAGAACAACACCTATATGACGAAATTATCATTTTATATCACTGACTATATATAATAGTCATAAACATAGATCATAGACAAAGCAAGTTAATGTAGTACATTCCACGATAAATTTTCAATCCAGAACATTCTCAACTTCATAGAGGTCATACGATGTGAATCTTGGCTTTTTAAAAATATTCAAACTTTCCAAATCGATAAGACACAAGCTGTAAGAAACATGTGTTTGGCAACAAACCTGAACAGCAAGGAATATGTCAGAACTTTTGTCATCTATAGTGAATCTCTACCATCTTATGTACTGTGCCAAGCCAAAGAGCCCCAAGCCAGGCCTCCCACCCAACAGCCTTGCCTGAGCTTTGCCAGAGGTTCCAAGGGCTCCAACTTAGGTCATGTCTCTTCTAGCCTCCACATTGTTCTCCCAAGACTAAAAATGGGGGCACAGAACCGTAGGATTCCATAGAAAGACCTCTGTCTTCTAACAAATACACCATGTTCCCCGGTTACTATCTCCCTTGAGGCCATCAGAATGAGTCCTGTGTGCTCTTTAGCCATGCTTACATTGGTCCTATGAAGTCTAGACTCTCGCCTAGTCTCTCACCTCCCAAACAGCAATTGTCATCCAGTCTGCAGGCAGAGAAGCAACAAAACTTCTACTCATAGCCCCTGGCACGTGTTGACTTTCTCCCTTCACGTGTTGCTTTTCTTTATAGCATTGCTCGTCGGCTGAAGAGCTGCGTATCTTCTTAACTCGCAGATTTTCTTCATAAATTGATGACAACTGGGATTCAAACATTTAAAGTAGCTTACAACTAACAGCAGGTGATTAACGATTTTAACAGTAAATAGAGGAATGAACAAAATATAAATAAATTACATGTATTTTATCCAAACAAGTTATTTTTATTTTATATCTCAAGGTGCCCGGTAACTGGGTGTCTGCTATGTGAACAGCACTATGGGTATGGAGATGAGTGACTCAGAGCCCCTGTTCTGCTGATCTTTGGCTCTTGATTCCTGTTGAGTTACTTTGAAAAGATAAACAGGTAGATAAGTAGATGTGAGGTGGAGACAGACAGGGAGAGAAAGAGATATTGGGAAAGCAGCTATACAATGAAAACACCAGTTCTGAATATCCCATTTATGTGGCACTATCCCATTTCCATAAGATAAAGTATAGACACAACACTCACTTCCATTGCTTACGTAATTTATGCGTCAGCAATATTTAGTGAGAATTGCATATTTTGCTATCCTCTAATCAAATTCCCTTACCTGACACATGAAAATAATCTGAGTGGGAAGTCATCAGTGAGGAAAATAATCCGTCAAAAAGCACTGAAACTCAGAAGAGAGAACAAGGATTATTAGCCAGCTTTTAGGCAATTTATAATAACCTGTCTCTAGAGGGGTAAAAATGGTCCCATTTCTCATTGTTGGCAATTCTTCTCAATGACCAATATGTCTACCAACATTTTCTTCTTCAAAATACAGTCAGAGTTGTAGCAGAAAATCACAGATGCAATCAAATTTCTCCTAATGGCTGAAATGTGCCATATGCGCCCGGCTACCTATGCACAATAGGGTGCATCTTTAATGACTTTCTTACTGCGCCCCTGTTGCAATTAGGTACTAAAGGACATATGGTATGCTGCAGTTTTAACAGTGAATTTCCTTGTTTTTTATTGTTTTCTATCAGAAGCTTAACAGTCTTTCAGGGTAGTATTAGTAGTGAGAATTAAACCACATGTTGATTTCATTTTTTTAAGCCTTGGAATCTCATCTTGATTAGCCTTATTAGTGTAGTGCCAAAGAAAACATCCAAATCGTATCTATTTTCAGTTAATATTGAGTAAAACTCATTTGAATTGGTAAGAAATAAAAGAAGCACAGCAGTACTGATAGAAAATTCTAACTAAAGGTGTGGAGACCAAGCCATAGCTGGTGTGCCCAGAAAATCACCAGGCCATGGTGGTTTCAGGGTTGCTCAACCTTCTTCCTCCTTTTGAAACTAAACAAATAAAGGGATCTTTATACGCGATCCCTTTATTATTGTCAGAAACACAATAAACATAGTCACAATTTAAAACCCATTTGGAAACCAAAACTTAACTGAGTAAGTCCTTAGATTAGAAAGCCAAGTCAGGATGTTTCATTGAATTTGTTCAAATACAAGCTAAGCATCATTCAAAAACAAGAAGATGGATTTATTCAAATTTGCTAAGTTTTAAGAAAATCTGGATCCACAGAGAAGGCTATGTTTATCACCACTGGAAGAGAAAAGTAAGAGAGCGGTGACGGAAAGTTACTATTTTTTAAGTCATTTCCAAACCTGCGTTAATTTAATTAAATCTGCCTCTTGGTTTTACCTTATGTAATAACAAAGCACAGAGCAGTTTTAAATCCAAAGATTCCTTAGATGCCAGAAGATTCCGAGGACGGATAGTTTCACTACATAGTTCCTCTTTCTACCAGGATATTTTTTGCTAGATTTTTCCATTCATTTCAGGTCAAGGAAGGGGAAAGATCTTATCACTCAAGTTTATATTCTTCGGCTGTAAGCATATTCTTCGGCCGTAAGCATGGCTACACATCTCTGTCCCAGTCAGCACTAGGGGCACATTACAAGATAGCCAGCCAGGCTTCCAAATGAGCCATGAAGATTAATAAAATACAGTCTCCAGTTCATGTTGGCACCTCCCTGTCAAGCCAGCTAATGAGAGCTGTGTTACTGTAAGAGTCAACTGTCACATTATCTCCGGACTAATAAATGGGTTCAAAGACAAATAACAATACACAACTAAAACCCCGTCTGAAAAGAGCTTTTCAGCTATTGCAGAGGGGCGCAGCCCTGAGACACTCTCAATCTGCAGGCACAGTAGACTTGTCACGTTTCCAGGAAGGGTTCAGTGAAGGAAAGGAAGTTTATGTCAAAGAAATCCAGCGTTACCGTTCTCAATTCAAGGTTTAACATCAAGAGTAAGCTAAGTGCGGGTTTAATTCAGTAGGTGACCATGCCACTCACATTACACTTGCAGAAAACTGTGCTTAACCCAAGTTGGACAAAAATAGTTGGGGAAAGTATTTGGCTCAGATTAGGGGAATTTTAGGTTTTAAACACGAACTTATATCTTGTAATGGATTTCATCTCGTTTTCAATTACAGACAACAAAGGAAATTGGGAAAGTATAAAAAGAAAAAAAAAAGAAAAAATGAATAAACTCAAAAAATTGCCAAGACGCGTCCTGTTACTTCTTATTTACAGTAATGTGGTAAGCCTTAGTTCATGTCTTCATACCATACTGATATTCCCTGGGCTTTGAGGGAAGGAGCCATGTAGACTTCCCACATGAGGCTGATCACTCATCAGCTGCTTATTTCCAGAGCTTTGTCCATCTGGAAATCACTGCATTAACCAACACCCTCTAAAACACAGAGCTGCCCTGCCCAGGCTGGGGTCCACAGCAGCCTATGGCGAACACACATATTGATAAGGCCGTTGGACAACAGGCTCATTTAGGGAAACAATGGTGGGTCCTTGGGCCCAGGGCCTGCTCAGCCATGTGCCTTTGACCACGTTTATAGTATCATGTATACAGTCCCTTCTGTGGAATAAGCCTCAAATCTAATGACGAAGCAGTTGGTCATCCCCTAAATAGTCAATTCTCTACTACAGCAGAGGACAGATGTTGCCTAGGTGGCCGGTATTATAGCACACACGGACTGTACTGGGTGAGAACCCCAGTGAGCTTTCTCCCCCAGCAGCCCGAAGAACAAGAATGACTGTAAGCACTAGCCAGCTAAAAGAGAGGTCCCCACTCAGCTCCATCCAGGTGTCTGTGCTCTGTAATGAAACTTCCTAGCTGTCTCTACCAATAGGCCTTTTATCGTCCAGTGCTTGGGAACAGCTAAGAGCAATGACAAAAACCTGCGTCGTGGGGGTGTGTGTGAGACATCTCTGGCTCATGAGAGCAACACTACCTACCCACTAAAAGTGCTTCCATCCCAAGCTCTTTTTCAAATTATATATATAATGAAGTTGAATTCTATATGGCTATTTCATGCATCCTCAGTTTTTTTTCTTTGCCCCCACTTACACATTTTCCCCCACCCATTCTGCTCCAACCTCACTTACCCCGTTTTGTTGCTTGTATCTGCTTCCCTACTTTCATATCCTGCCTTTTCCTGTCTCTCAAACTTTAGTGCCTCTCCTCCTATCCTCCTGTATCCACTCTGCCTCCCTTCTTGGTTCCTCCCTTCTACAGACTCTCTTTCAAATTTTTAATACATTGACAGAGAACTTAGTAAGCACTTTGTACCTCTGGAAATAATGAACTCTTTGGTTTACGTCCTTCCATCTTAAGCAGTGCCTGCTCCTTGCCTTCCTCGTGGAACTTGAAAGAAAAGGTTTTTTTCCATGTAACATGCCAAACAGAAACTAGAATATTGCCATGAGGGTCAAGCTCTTCTTGCCAAGAATCTCATATACATTTTTATTCAATCTTCATATCATAAAGGTAGACATTATTTCCCATTTTTACAAGTGTGAAACCAAGGTCTGTGAAATTAAACAACTTCAGGGCTTACCTCCCAAGCAGCAGCAGTCAGGATTTAAACCTAGACTATTGGCATCACTGAAGGGCAATACTGATATGAAACCTCTACAAAGGCAGGTCTCTTTAAGGGGGGGGGGGTTCCTATGGGAAAACACAAGATACTTGACATTCTCCTTGCTTTAAAACAGCTGGTTCCGCACTCCCCAGAGAACCAAAGTTTAGCCAGCCAGCCCCAAATTTGAGGTGTTAGAGAAAGACAATTGAGCAGCAGACACAAAATTTCATCAGCCTGCTGGTGAGGGCAGAGATGGACGCCTGGAGGAGTCCTCTAGGAAAGACTTCTTTCTTCCACCTGTTTAAGGGATGCATTTGGTGTGTGCTCTGCTGCAGGTTACAGCCCAGAAAGGGAGATTTCTCACAACTCTGACCTTGGCAAGGTTCAGGATTCCAAATGGTGGGGCCCCAGCTGGGATGAACTGGAGAGGATGCTGCCGTTCCAGTCACGCAGGCTCTTGCAGCATGTCAGAAACCCACAGTGGCTGCTTTGTTGGGTCTCTTTGTGGAGAGATGCTTTTCCTGTTGCATGCCAGATTTTTCAGCCTGGACCCTTTTGAAACTAAATGAGAGAGAGAGAGAGAGAGAGAGAGAGAGAGAGAGAGAGAGAGAGAGAGAGAGAGAGAGAGAGAGAGAGAGCGCCTGTCCAAGAATAACAAATGACAATTTTATATCTTCAAAATATGTAGATTTGAGATTTGTTTGGGGAAAAAAATTCAGGGGCTCTACTGAGCATCTGTAACGATGATATATCTACACATTATATGGCCAGCTATCTTTAGTTTGTTTTTATATCCCGTGGAGTGTGACATCTGTGCAGAAATTATGAACTGACTCATATACATGCAGTGCTTATTCAGAGTTTGAAAAATGGGCCTATTCTTCTCCAGTCCAATTATTTATGGAGAAATTAGAAGAAAACTTTAAAATCTGGGGGTCTTTTTCTTAAATTTATTTGTGCTTTGCACTAGTCAATCTGATCAAGCAGAAACTATCTGTAGCAAGGGTGAAGGTTTTCCTAAGTGGGTTAATTATATTTATTTTCATGGTCACCAGCCCCTCATTTGCTTTTTATAAATTACTCAGGGCATGGGGCTAATCTCTGTGATCGCTCTCAATCTAGATGTAACAGCTCAGCCTTTCATTTGAAGTGGATCTTTTCTATTACAACCCTTTTATGAACCACCTGTGAAATGAAGGCTCTCTCCGCATGGAGATATAGGTATATGCATATAAAAATTTATAACTATTCCCTAATCACTCAGACGTGTAGACTAAGCATCACTTGCGATTACCACACAGATACTATTATACAAAGAAGTACATTTATATGGAAAACTAAAGAAAGCTTTTATTAGAAGAATAAATGTTCACTGATCCTTAACTCCAACTATCCTATTAACGCAACAATAAGGAGGTTCGCTCATCTCTGTCAGTCTGTACTTAAGCCCTCTTAAGTGTGTCTGTAGGCAGCTAAGAGGAATTAGATGATTCTCTCTCCTACTTTGCTAACCCGGCATGAAATTCTTCCCCCATCTCCCTTCTGTGCTTTACTTTTACTTAAAAATAAACTTTCAACCAGAACACCGGTGTTAGGGCAGAAAGTTAATCCTTGGTTGTGAGGAGGAAAGATCTTGCCAACAACTTGTTGGCTCAATCGCATTTGACGTGAGCCATAGACACAGACACGGCATCAGTGGCTCCCATCTTATGACCAATTCATCTTTAAAAGTTCAGCTCAAGAGGAGGAGAGCGAGAAATGGGAAAGAGAAAGTGTTAGAGAGGCTAAGAGGAAAAAACAGATTTTCCTTGAACACCGTTAAAGGCCAAAGGTACGGTGCTTGGTCCTTACTGTGCTTTAATGTGTCCCTGAAAGGGATTAAGAAAGAGTGTCCCCATTTCTTGGATTTGGGAGTTGACTGTGCAACATAGGTGGGCGAAAGTAAGCTAAAATAATCAGTAGAGGCGATTTTCCTTCAGCTTTGTGTATCTTCTGCATTTGGAACCAGATCTGCCTATCTCAGAATCAGGAATGGTACCTTTCTAAAGAATCGATGCGCCTCCCTTCAGAAGAGCCTGAGCCAAGGCTCAGAGTTGTCAATGAGGGAAAAATTTGCAAATTGATTATCAAACTTAGGTGCTACCCTCAAAAGTTCCTTCACAGAACAATCATCCACACACTGGACCACTAGTGTACGCCATTTCACTAAGTAGAGTCAAAGACTCATTTTTAGCAGATGTCCAGGGGACAGTGACATGCTCGCTGAGCATTCGGTACTCTGTTACGTTGGCTAATTGTCCACCTACATTTGGAGGGAGATGATAGCATCCTTTGAATTATGAAACATGGGTCTGAAAGATGACCTAGGAAGCTAATCTTGAGAGAAACTGATCTTGGGGGCGGGGGGGAAATACTACTGGAGAGAAATAAGGATGTGGGAATATGAGAAGATTTTTAAAAATTTCAATTTTTAAATAAATTATTATTTACCAAAAGTAGTATTTTAATGAATTCTCTTCACTGTCCAGAATTTTAAGAAGCATGTTAATTATACAAATACAGCCCCTTCCCCCCCCCAAAAAAAGCAGGGGGTGTTTCATCCTTTTCTTGCTCCAATAAACACTTGGCTTACATCAAATAGCTCATGAACAATCAGAAAACCTGGTGATGAGAGGAATTTGAATAGGATTTTTGAATGCCAGAGAATCCTTAAAAGCCCAGTTTTCAAGAGGTTGTCAATTACGAGTTGTGAAAAAAATATGATTGATATTTTTCTTTTCTCATGTAAATACTTAGTTTTTAAAAATTGTATGAAGAAATTCAGATCACAAAAAAAAAAAAGAAAGGAATAAAAGCAAACCACAGAGACAGTCGCCTTTAATCCCACTCCTTCTTGCCACCAAGCTCTCCGCTGGACGCCAGCCTCTCCCAGCATAGTTAAAGGCTGTGAGGAAGCCCTCTCGGTTTATTGTTAATTAACTCGCCATCTAGATTGCCTCCACATATGACTGAAAATCCAGACTGGGCGCACTTTGAACATAAAGTCTTTGAACATTCCTCACTAATTGTTTAAATGATGTGTGGATTTTGTCTTTAGCAGTTGGTTTCGCTTTAACCTTTGGACAAATTGAAAAGTTTTTTTTCTTTTTTTCAATAAAACTCCTTCCTTCTTTGTAGTCTTAATTCTGTACCACGGGGACCGTTTTCTAAACAGTCCACAGGAAGGAAAGAAAGACTTGATGACCCAGTATTCTCGGTTTTCCCCAACGGTTAAACGTAGAAATCAGTCCAAAAAAAAAAAAAATGAGGGGGGGGAAGAAAGGAAGGAAAAGAAAACAAGATTATGATTGGTTACGTATAAATGAGAGCAATTCCCTAGAGTCCTTAAGGGAATAATGAGACGAGAGTTAGTTACTGCTAAAATTGACTGTAGGTGTGTAAGCTGCTTTCATTTCCCGAAAAATCTTTTGTATATTTATTTAGTAATTGGTCATGAAATAGTGCTTTGGACAGGCATTTTAGAAAGCATATCTCCTGTTTAATAAATCTGAGGCTTTGATAATTATTAATACACAAATGCCAGCCCAGAGATGCTCGATTCTTCATGTCATGGCGCGGCTATTAATGATACTCAAAGGAGCGAAAATTACCATTTCGGAAGTGTCCGGTGCAGGAAGCTGGTAAACAAGCCTGCAGTTAGGGCTATGGATGATGTGAATCAACAAGGGTGAACAGATTTGGTTACTCTGTGTATTAGTGTTAATAGGAATAGATTATAGAGGAATATTTGTGATGTGACCTTCTGTGCACTAATTGAAATAGTATTCAGAGTCAGCATTGGCGTAATCAAGTTAAACACGGAATCATAAATCATCATGAAAAGGGCTGTCACAACTTCACCATTAATGCCCTGGACTGCTGGGCAGCCCCGAGAAAATATCTGCTATGCCGATCTTTAGGTTAATAGGAACAGAAATGGCATTTAAAGACTATTTGGATCAAATCTGCTCCGAGGTTGAAAGTGTTCCTCTGTTAATTTACTGGTAATTTGAAGTGATGTAGTTAGGGTTAGAGGGAGCACAGCTGAGCCCCTTATAGCAAAACAAAGGGCTGTGGGAGTTTCTTCTAATATTTATTTAATTGCTTTAGGGTACAGTGCTAATCAGTTCTAATATACACGTGTAGTTCCCTTTGTTTCTCAAATAGAAAAGAGTTGGCAAGGTGATCTAGAATATTCCACTGACTGGAGCCCCGTGTGTTTGACGAGGGTCTCTTTAGCAGTCTCATATTTGACCGAGCTAAGTTTTATTGTGTGCATGGAAATATTTCTGACAAGTTAAATTCTACTGTGTCCTGGAGAAAGAGTAAGAATTTACTAGCAATTCTTGTCTCGGGAACATTCTCTATTGATTGGATAGAATCAAACTAACAGGCTTAAGAAAAATCACGGCGGAATTTGTTGTACAATGATATATACTATTGCCAATAAAGCACCGCGTCTCACCACGGAGAAAGGTTGTGCTAATTTAATCGGTTACTCATCAGCTCATGTAGCCAATAAGATGTATGATGCTAAGACGGAAAGCGCTTGTTTATTATAATTTGTTTCAAATGCTATAAATTAATAGAAATTCCAGCAGGGGACTGATAATAGCATCCTTCCAAAAGTACCATATTTTACTTCAAATCTGAAAGCACCTCGGGTCTGCCCCACTTACAACATTGTGTTCAAAACTCCAGGCAAGTTAGGTCTCTCTCTGTAGTGATGGTGGGTGGGGATGGGGAGGGCGGATCTTGACCTAATTGCTCACCTGGAGGAAAAGGCCTGTACATAAAGAAGGGCATTCTTGGGAGAATTCTTCATGGCTTCACAGTTTAGTTTATCTGCACCACACAGTGGGAGTTGTAGAGCAGATCAACTGACTGCTGGGATCTGACGTCTTAGGTTCTTCCTTTCTGGAGACAGCTGGTGACTTCCTTTGGGTTATTCAAATGGCAATTCTAGGGTCTTGGCACTGCAAGGTGCAAAGCACAGGCAGTCTGCCTTAGTCCGCACTCACTTTCCATATGCAGTAGCTAAGCCTCCTGGGCAGTGGTGGTTCAATCCCCACAGCCAGCCAGACCTCTGCTATCTAAAGGAAAACAGTGGACCTGGGCTTCTCTCAAGTGCAGCCTTGGAAATGCTCCCCTTAGATCCTTGTATGAAAAGTTCATTATCTCTTAGACACTACCTGCTTCTTCACGTGCAGCGTCAAACATTCTCTGAAATCACTCGGACATAGAGCTTACAGATGGTAGCCTCAGTAGTAACCAAGTGTTGCCAATCAAAGGAGTCCTGCCAGGCATGCCTATGGACCATCAGTGTGTTGGAACCAGGCAGCACACCAAGTGAGGGTGGGCATATTTAGGACAATTGCTAAGAAATGCAAGAGGAAAGTTTCAATTACTACCTTGTAATAGAGCCTTGGTGATGGGACCACTAGCTAGCGATACTTGGACAGTAAATTTAAACCCTGTGAATAGAAAACTAGTTCTTCATCAAGAGATGATTCAGAAGGGGACCTAGTGGGGAGAATTTTACCTCCCATCGTGTCTTGCTTTACCACTGCATTTACAAATATGAATTAGACACAGGTACTAATGTTGTGAACTCACGGTGGAAGAGGAAGGGTCCTAGAACTACAGAGCCATAGGCACCATCTCAGAGTTCTTCCATGACTTATGGCAGAAGCAGGAATAGAAATGGAATCTCCAGACAGTCTTGTCAAGCAATCAAGGAATCAAAGGACAGTTGCCCCATTGCCCTTATCCTCAAATCTACAGTGACTCAGAACAGAGAGGAGACAGACCAGAGCGGATCCCTATGTTATTTAGGGACTCTGAGGGCCTAGAGAACAGCATCCGTTCTGTCTTCAGTCAGCCATCACAATCGGGCTTTCACAAGAGGATGCCATCCCCTAGCCAGGCAAGGGGAGTCAAGGAAGCCCTGAGTGAATATGTAAAGGGAGAATGAAGTCACCAGTGAGATCGTTGACATGGCCATGGCATGTCTGTCCGCTCTGGTCTGTCTCCTCTCTGTTCTGAGTCACTGTAGATTTGAGGATAAGGGCAATGGGGCAACTGTCCTTTGATTCCTTGATTGCTTGACAAGACTGTCTGGAGATTCCATTTCTATTCCTGCTTCTGCCATAAGTCATGGAAGAACTCTGAGATGGTGCCTATGGCTCTGTAGTTTAGGACCCTTCCTCTTCCACCGTGAGTTCACAACATTAGCACCTGTGTGCCATGGCCATGTCAACTACCCATTGCCTCTGTCCCATGAATGGCCTTTGAGATGAGGCTTAGAGAAATGGAAAAATCCTTCCTCCGCTTCAAGCACTAAGACTGACTGTGGTGCAAATAGAAGTGTTTATGAACCGTTGATCAACCAGTGTTCATACAACCTAGTAGCTTCAGCCTCCTCCTCCCAGACATTACAGCCTCAGACTGCTGACCTACAGAAACCTCTCTCTGGATCTAGCCAAGGCCTCTCCCTCTGCTATATATCGTTAACCTGTAGAAGCTCCCTGGTCCATCAGAGTTCCCGCAACTCACCTGAGCAAGCTTTTCTGCATGTCTGTCTGCCTATACTTTCTCCCTTTCCAAGCCACGGGGGTAGCAGGAATCAGGAAATCTGAAAGGGGCTGCAAAGGAAAATCTAACCAGCAACTCATGACCCACTGCATCTAGGATTCAGGATAGGCAAGACTCGCTGTGTGACACCAGTTAACGGGGAAATATCAAATACGAGTTAAGGTCTCTTGTCATTTTTATTGTCTCTGCTGCCTTCTGGAAAGTGTGGACTTTTCCCCAGTTTGAGATTTTTCTTTTCTATTGATATTTCCGATGATCTGTATATGTTGTGATACCCTGTAAATGCTAAATAAACATTTGCTAAATTTTAAATTTAAAAAAAGATCCAGTATCATTATCTTGTTTGCGCTCACAAACCTTAGAATTTCAAGACTTTTAAATGGCAGGTTTTCAAAACGTATGCTAGGAGAGCAAGTCTAGTTGACGTCTAAGTGGAGATATTGTACTTCACTGTAACTATTCCACATCTGACACTAATTTTCACATCCTTTCTCCCCAGTGCCCGCTCACTACCTTGGCTTTATAGGCCGACCTGCCATCCGTGAGCAGAGCTGCATGTCTCCTCCACTTGAAGGGCCCCAGGAGCGTAATATAGTCAGTGGGAGTGCAGAAGAGGAAAAAAAATATACACTGCTTTGCACACAGCCTGGGAATCAAGGCAAAGAGAGAAAATAAATCAATGGGTGCCATTCAGCCTTTGCATGCATAATTCATCAGGAGAAATAAGTACCTAAAATGCTTTACTAGTGAATGGAGTATAAGTAACTTTATTTTTCATTAACATCTAAGTCATATCGGCATCCCAGACAACTCCAAAACACATTGTTTGAACTACATTTGCTAACTATTTAAGATGTATATCAACTTGTTTTAAGAATGCATTTCCTGAAAGCAATACAAAGCAGTTAAATCCTTCTACAAATAGCTGAGAGAGAATCAAAACAGTGTGTCTAAAATTCTGAATAAAATCAAGATTTCTGAAGCATCTCCAAACGTTCGATCAATGAGATCAACATTCTCTCACACATTATCTCATTTACTTTTCCTGAACCTCACCCTTGGTGAGATCGGGGGCTATATTCGTTTATATGAAAGGGATTAAGATCCAAAGGGAGTGAATGGCTTGCCTATGGGTCCACAAATACAAAACAGCAGACTCAAGTTGTGACCCCAGGCTTCTTCGTCCTTAAACCAAACTCATTTTACTATCTACATCCTGGTAATGTAATTACGACTGCAATTACTCACAAGAAAAATAAATAAATAAATTTGAGTGTGTGTATAGAGGGGGAAAGGAGAGAGAGGGGGGGAGGGAGAGAGAGAGATGAGAAAATTGGGCTCAATTAACTGTATATTCCTTCTTTGTTAAGCTAGTACTGATCCTCAGCCCCTTAAAAAATTTGTTGCTTTTCAGTTCTGCCCTGAAGCCAGAAGACCTTCACTGTCAGGAGTAAATAAGACAAGGACCAGAATGGGTTGGGTTGCAGAGCTTTGATTTTGAATTCGATTCTCTATTGCAACCAGACATCCAAAGGAATACACTCCTGTAGACAACATACATTATGTTACAAAATAAAGAGAAAGATTAGGACCACTGAACTCCAGAGTGGAAAAAATAAGTAAGGACATGCCTGTACTTCATTTTCCTCATCGGAAGCTGTGCTCTCCAGCCAGAGCGGGTTCACTGGCCTTTGAGTAAAATGGAGGAGCCACTTTCTTCATAGATGCAACACAGCTGATCCTAAATGACCTCTCTTACAGTGAAAGGTCAGACGTGTTTTATAGCTCCTCTTTCTAAAGACTTAACTCCAGCAGATAAAAACTCCACTGTGAGGCTGGGAAGAGTAGTTAGTGTGAAAGCCTGAAGACCTGAGTTCAAATCCCAAGCACCCATGTAAAACGCTAGGAGGGGCCGTGTGCACAGCTATAACCTGAGCAGTTGTGGAGTCAGGGGACTCACCGGGGCCTGTCTGCTGTCAGCCTAGATCTGGGTCTCAAGAGAATGAGTGGAGGGTGATGGAGGACACATGCAGGTACACACGTGTGTATCCACCTCACACATGTAGCATAGACTTACTAGAAATTTTAAAATGCATTTTGAAAGTCACCCTTTTTTAATCCATCTTGTGATCCTTGAAGACTTAGCTAATACTACATTATGTGAACAGCAGCCAAAAATGTGCTGCAATGAATTCCACGTAAAATTACATTAAAAACACCAATTATGTTTAAGCTGTTACATATTTAATATAAACAAGTTTACCACATGGCTAAAAATGTTAGCCTATTGAGTTTGGAAATTTGTTTATTGAACACATGAAATAACTACGCTTAAGTTACTGTCAATTTTGCATATTTTTGCTGGTCTACTTCTCTATCACGTTATAAGCCCACAATGTCAGAGCATAAAAGAGCCTCGTGTATTTCCTGCTAATGTTGAGTTTTGACCTAGTGTGTGAATTCACTTTTTAGATGCTGTCCTATAAATCCTAAATATTTCCAGATTGAACGCTCAATTCTAAAACTCCAAGCAAGTTATTGTAATTGAGAGGCAAAAAAAAAGTTTAAAAGAAAAATTAATGATATTCTATCCCATATATTATCATGCTTGGCAATGAAGGAAGGGCTTTGAAAGAGAAAAAGATAAATCAAGTTTAGCATTATAACTCTCTTAATAATAAAAATGTATAGATTCGAAACCCCTTCAGTGACCCTGTCTTCCCCAGTATAATTCCCTAAAACTTCTAAGTCACTCAATGATAAGAACCTGATCTAAAGGCTCCCACTGCATTAATCAAATACCAGGTCTAATTAAAAGAGCCATGCACAAAGCTTTTTCAAAATGTTGCTCAGGTATTGCAATAATTTCTGATCACCCAAGCCTGGAAGACAAATAATTAGAGCTGCCAGAGCATTCTGATGAGTGATGTCAGCATCTCCGAGTGACCTTCCCTCCACTAATTAATTTTCATCTTAAGAAAAGAGACCCTGTTGTTGCACATTATTAATTGAGTTCACTAAAAGATGCGCCTGATTAATTTTTGTTGATAATACTTGTCATTCTAGGCAGCGGCTGTAATCATTCTATTGGGCTTTATTTTTTTAAGTTGATCTAAGTCCTTTGCAATGTGACTGATATATCTGATACAAAATATCATGCGTAAGGGCATATCCTGCAATGTACCTGGCTATTTTTCATGGCAGTTGTTTGCCAAGGTAAAATGAAATGTCAGAGTGGAGTTTTCTGAGCAGTGGCAAACGGCAAAGGGGTCATCACATTTTGCCCTCATAGCTTAGGGAGACCACCTATTTCTGGATTCCCCAAAGAGGATGCTGTACCCCTTTTTAGCCTCTTTAATTTTGCGGTGGAGTGCCCTGTCACAAAAGAAAGAAAGAAAGAAAGAAAGAAAGAAAGAAAGAAAGAAAGAAAGAAAGAAAGAAAGAAAGAAAGAAAAAAACCACCTGCATTGATCTTACAAGAATCCTTCAATTGCAACAAAAGACTTAATAGAACTTCTTTGTTCTTAGACTAGGACCGATGGTTTGCTAAGTATGTTCAAATGTCTGACCCTGGGTGAGAGGCAGACACCGAGCCTGGAATTTGGAACGCTGCCCTGTTCATTCATAGAGCATTAGGATATGAAAAAAATAGAGCTGTATTAAAGTATTTATTTCATTAACCTGACATTAAACAGGAAACTCAGGGACACACCTAATGAATGAAAGCCATGCTTGTAAGGGAACATTCCCATGTCATTGAATTTCTGGGTCCTAATTAAAGCCACGGCTTGTTTTTAGTAGAAACTTCTAAATGTGGAAATAATTTCTTGGGGGGAAATGTTGTGTTTCAGACACTGAGATATTTTGTGTTGAGAAAAAGAACACACAAGTCTTCTTGTATTTTAATGTGGTCTTGTTAGTCAAATTTTGATGAGTTAGTTCAAGCGAACAAAAAAATAAACATAATTTTTTGGATACACGGACTTAATAACCATGAAGAAAGTTAGGAAGCTCTGGGGAAGCCGAAACCTCCTCATAGCGTACTAGTGGTTTAGTGTAACGGAGAAGGTTACCGTCTGGTGGCATGCCTGTTCGCTTAGACACTTCACGGCATTCATGAGCACGACACAAAAGAGAAGGAAAACTGACAAAACCATGCCTCCTAAATCTCTTCTGAGGCAGCTCCCCATCTGTTGAGAGCCTTTCTCCTTGTTCGTTTTCCATTTGGTACATGCAGGTTGACTCTAAGTCATCCTGGGCATAAAACCTGGTAAGCTGCCTTCTTGAGATGCCAAATTCTTACCACTTTGTCAATGATCTTCAGGCTTGAAAACTTAGACGTGGTTCTCTAGAGAGAGAGTTTAAGTTCCTAGTTATCCATCCATACTGGTATTAACTGTTTACACTGGGGCGTGGTCACCTTCTGAAGCCTGAATGAGATGCTTTCCTGAGGAAACAAATTTGAAAACTCTCAAGTGTGAAAACAAAGTTAATAGTTATGTGAACTTGAGGAATAACTTGAATAGTTATTGCATCCTAATGTGAATTTTTAAAGTACCAGTACAGAAAACATGAAATCTAATGTTTCCTGAAATGTTGGGAAATGATTTGCCACTGTTCTTTCTGGCAAAATAACCAAATGAGATATCACTTACCCAACCCTAACCCATCACACATTAAAACAAAAAGGCCTCGTTGCCGGAACATGTTGTTTAATTGAACATAAAGCAATCCTTTCTTACACAAACTAATTGGACAAAAACAACCAATGATGAACACTAATTTGCATTTAGTTTAAATATCTTTCTTTTGGAAAGATGAGCAACATGCAGTTTTCAAGTGTCAACACAGTTGTCATGAAAGCTGTCTGGGTGTGTAAGTGGACAGCGCCGTCTGGGTGTGTAAGTGGACAGCGCCGTCTGGGTGTGTAAGTGAACAGCGCTGTCTGGGTGTGTAAGTGGACAGCGCTGTCTGGGTGTGTAAGTGGACAGCGCTGTCTGGGTGTGTAAGTGAACCGCGCTGTCTGGGTGTGTAAGTGAACCGCGCTGTCTGGGTGTGTAAGTGGACAGCGCTGTCTGGGTGTGTGAACGGACAGCACTGTCTGGGTGTGTAAGTGGACAGCGCTGTCTGGGTGTGTAAGTGGACAGCACTGTCTGGGTGTGTAAGTGAACAGCGCTGTCTGGGTGTGTAAGTGAACAGCGCTGTCTGGGTGTGTAAGTGAACCGCGCTGTCTGGGTGTGTAAGTGAACAGAGCTGCCTGGGTGTGTGAACGGACAGCACTGTCTGGGTGTGTAAGTGAACAGCGCTGTCTGGGTGTGTAAGTGAACAGCGCTGTCTGGGTGTGTAAGTGAACAGCGCTGTCTGGGTGTGTGAACGGACAGCACTGTCTGGGTGTGTAAGTGAACAGCGCTGTCTGGGTGTGTAAGTGAACAGCGCTGTCTGGGTGTGTAAGTGAACAGCGCTGTCTGGGTGTGTAAGTGAACAGAGCTGCCTGGGTGTGTGAACGGACAGCACTGTCTGGGTGTGTAAGTGAACAGCGCTGTCTGGGTGTGTGAGCAGACAGCACTCTCTGGGTGTGTAAGTGAACAGCGCTGTCTGGGTGTGTAAGTGGACAGCGTTGTCTGGGTGTGTAAGTGGACAGCGCTGTCTGGGTGTGTAAGTGAACAGCGCTGTCTGGGTGTGTAAGTGAACAGCGCCGTCTGGGTGTGTAAGTGAACAGCGCTGTCTGGGTGTGTAAGTGAACAGCGCTGTCTGGGTGTGTAAGTGAACAGCGCTGTCTGGGTGTGTAAGTGGACAGCGCTGTCTGGGTGTGTAAGTGGACAGCGCTGTCTGGGTGTGTAAGTGGACAGCGCTGTCTGGGTGTGTAAGTGGACAGTGCTGTCTGGGTGTGTAAGTGGACAGCGCTGTCTGGGTGTGTAAGTGAACAGCGCTGTCTGGGTGTGTAAGTGAACAGCGCTGTCTGGGTGTGTAAGTGAACAGCGCTGTCTGGGTGTGTAAGTGGACAGCGCTGTCTGGGTGTGTAAGTGAACAGCGCTGTCTGGGTGTGTAAATGGACAAGAGCTGTCTGGGTGTGTAAGTGAACAGCGCTGTCTGGGTGTGTAAGTGAACAGCGCTGTCTGGGTGTGTAAGTGAACAGCACTGTCTGGGTGTGTGAGCGGACAGCACTGTCTGGGTGTGTGAGCGGACAGCACTGTCTGGGTGTGTGAGCGGACAGCACTGTCTGGGTGTGTAAATGGACAAGCGCTCTCTGGGTGTGTGAGTGAACAGCTCTGTCTGGGTGTGTGAGCGGACAGCACTGTCTGGGTGTGTAAGTGAACAGCACTGTCTGGGTGTGTGAGCTGACAAGCACTGTCTGGGTGTTTGCACAGACAAGCACTTGGCAGTACTGATATGATTTTTAACATTAAGATGCTAAGGGACCCATTTAGTCTATTAAATAATATAAAAATTATTGCCTTTTCACCTAAGGGTTAAGAAATAAAACAAAGAGGAGAGCAATAGAGAAGAAGCAAGGGGAAGTGAAGAATGGAAAGGAAGGAAGGGAAGAAGCGGATTCAGCATCATTTGGTCTCATTTCTTATGTTCATCCTCATTACACTTCCAAATTTTAACACCTGAACCTAAGAAAAAGTTTCCCAGGTGGCAACTTGTGGCCAAAGTATAACTTTACTCATTTAAGCAACTGATATTGAATATTAAACATAGGGAAATGGATCTTTGTCTTAATAATTCCATGAATCCATTTTGTTTAACTTCTACAGAGAAAAATCTCAGTCAACTTAGTGACCAATGTCAAAATCCTGCTAGGTGCTCCCAAAACAATGAAGCGACACAGACCGGGACATATTTTCTATAAAAGGAAAAATTGTCTTTGTCTTTGTAATTTGAAGAGAGCATAATGATCTTGAGAGATCACCCTTTTGGACCTCAGGGATAGAAAGATGAATAGGGCTCGGGATGCCTTCCTGGGGACCGTGAAGAGGAGATGGAGTGGGGTGTCAGCTCTTGCTCTGAATTCAGGTCATTAGAGCTGAGAGCACACCCAGTCTGGGGAAGAATGAGTGATGTGGTTTAAATTGATAGAGAGAGATCATCTCTGGCTAATATATCTGACATTAATCTTCTAATCAGATTTTAGCTAGAGTCTGTCAGCATAACGTTCAGAAATAATCATCAATATTTCACTTTGATGTGAAATCTTTTTACTTTTCTTCTGGCTTTTCCCTGTTTTAGGAGTAGTCGTCTGTTTTGGTGATTATGTTTAACCAAACTAGAAACGGAAAAGAGAAATTCTATCGCAGCGAACTAACTTCAGCTTGTATGGTAATTTATTTGGTTTAACTATTCTCAGTATGATCAATATTTTCCCAAAGTGTAAATGAATTTAAAAGGTATAGCCTCAATGTGTGCAGATGTGGCATACACGGATACCCAGAGGCATTATTATCCCTATTACAGTGTGAAGGATGCAGCATCAACAGGGCTTAGGAGTACAGATACAATTCAGGGATAGATTCGCTTTAAGAGGGAGTACAGAACTAGAGGGAGACACAACACTGTGGGATTTGGAGTCAAGCAATCTTGGTTGGAATCTTTTGTTAGACTATTTTTTAAAGCGACTACTGAAACTCAGTTTCAGTATTAGTAAATACAAACTTTTGTTGCATTGAGGAGAAATAAAATAATGTATGTGAAAAAAATCGTAAAACTTGAGATACTGCAAGTATCCAGTAAATAGCACCTCCCACTCTCAGGCTAGCTTCATTCTCCTGCTCATCTGTGAAGGACTTCAGCTGTTCTAACATCTCAACCGATGTGGGATGCCCCTCTGTATGCTGTGAATATGTTTTATTGCCATTGGTTAATCAAAGAAGCTGCTTTGGCCTATGGCAGGGCAGAATATAGCTAGGCAGGAAATCTAAACAAAAAGTCAGGGAGAAAGAAGACGGAGGAGGAAGATGCTGGAACATTACCAGTAAGCCACAGGGCACGTGGTGATACGTAGATTATTAGAAATGGGTTAATTTATATGTAGAGCTAGCCAGTAAGAAGCCTGAGCCACCGGCCAAACAATTACAATTAATATTAAGTCTCTGAATGATCATTTCATAAGTGACTGTGGGGATCGGTGAGCGAGAAAGAAACGGATCCAGTGGGACCAGATAGGTCAGAGAAGAGACTTCCAGCCACACTCAACTTCTCCAGCTTTGACATTCACTTGGCTCTTCTCTCTCACACAGAAGAAACATGCAGACTGGCGAGTTCTCTCGAGACAGAGCTGATCCAACAGAGCAGGCTCACTGGTCAGCCTAGGAAGTGTGGCTACCCAGACTGAGTATCCATGGTGCAACGGCCTTAGACTCTCGGAGACACAGAGCCAAGTCCAACTCCGGACTCAAGGTCAAGTTGGTTGGGGAGCATAAGATGATATATTTTGAAACAGCCCATATTCAACTAGAGCTGTTCAGAGGCTTTCAAGTGGAAATAGAATACAGAAAGGACATTGGCAATAAAATAGAAACTTAACAATTTGACTGGTTTTTGACCTGATTTGGTAAAAGAGTTTTAAACTTTAAAAGCTGGCAAGCATCATGATCTACGGCAGTTTAACTTCTTAAATGGAGTTTCACAGACCTTACTAATTTTTGACAAATTTCACATCATTTAATTTTTTAAGAGGCATGCTTGACCCAAGGTTCTTGAAATACCTTTATTTCCGACCTCAAGGGAACCTTCTACCTACTGTCTTTTAAAGATAATTTTGACAGAAAGTTAGCTTTGGCTAGTAGCCACTTCGCCATAAGTTTTGACCTTGAATGAGCTCCAATTTCCAACAGTATTTGAATAAGTGACTTTTAGGTGAAAATAGGGGGTCAGGAGATGAAGTAGCAAAGTTATCACGATTGATTTTTATTATTTCCCTCTCATTAATTGCCCATGCACTACCCCCTCCCATTCAATTTAATATCTTCTGAAAATTCCCTTCATTTGTGGGTCATTAACAGCAATTTTAATGTGGGTCATGTCTGAGGCAAAGTGATAGAGAGAGCTTTAGGCTCGGATTAGTGACTCACCCTGGTTCAGTCACTATCTAGTTAAGTAAGGTCCTTTACCTTTGGTAAGATGGTAATCACCAATTCTCAACACCACAGGGTTTTTGTATACTTTAAATAAGATCTTTCCTACAGATGCATAGAGAATACTATAAAGAATTGTGCACATAAATCATTGCACTAATTAAATTATATATTTGATTTATGGTCTTGAACTTTTGAGGATCAAATATTGTTTTCATAAGTGACTCCTGGAAATAATTTCAGTTTAGAGATATATTGAAATGAAAATATTTGCATTCATGGAATATAAGCTATAAAACTCGAGGCTGTGGTTTGTAAAATTATATACTAATTCTATGAAATTGACCCTGTTTTACTCGAAGTCTTCGACAAGTTCATGCCATATCTATTCTTGATGACACAGAGTTGATTTTCAACAGTTGCCAGAATGATCCTTTTAAATAAGTCAGATCATTTTACACTCCTGTTCAAAATTATCTCATGCCTCTTCCTGACAGAGTAATAGCTAAAGATCTTACAGTGAGCAGCATGACTTAGCACGTGTGGGTCACCTGTCATCTCTCTGACCCCCATCTTGGATTAAGCTCCCCAGATCCACAATTCACCTTAGGGCATTTGGGCTGTCTCTTTTCTCTGCCTGGGACACTTCTCACAACATGGCTGTCATTTTTGGCATCCTTTTGTTTGCTAAAATGTCATCTTCCTGCTGACTAGACCTTCCCTGATGATCTCACTTAAAAGAGCACACTTCCTCCAAATGCTGCTTTGATTTTCTTCTTTGTTGTGCAGTAGATCCCTACCGCCTTCTACCTCTCTGTATAATTTACACACTGATAACGTTTATAATTTCACTCTACCCACAATAATGCAACTCCTATAAGAGAAAGGATGTCTTGTTTTTTCCAAGTATATCCTAACAGCTGTCTTCTGATATCTCTGTGCACACTTTAGGATTCACGTGTCCACACTCACACAGACATACAATAATAATAATAACAGCAATAAGGAATCAATGCGATCATGACAATCTGCATACATGTTTGTCATACATCTTTGTGCAGAATCTCCTGTTCCTATATTAGTCATAAGCCTTTTAAGACGTGTGTATCAGCAAAGTGTGAGAAATATGGCTACGGCACAAGGATAAAGCTGTGCCTGGCAGAGGACATGATGAAAAGCTCATGCTGCCTCTCCCCGTTTGAGCCCTGGACTCTCACCAGCAGGGAGAGCTGTCACTTCTATGGGCTCATCTTCCTCCCCTCATCTCTGAGGAGATCCTGTCACCTGAGCAAGGCACTAACCTGCTTCTTGACTTGAAGAAAAGAGAAAAGGATGAGAGAGCGAAAGGGAGATAATGAGAAAGAAAGAAAATGAAACCATCTAGCTATTCTAGGCACAGAACCCATGACCTTGGAATCTCTTTGTGCACTTTTTAAGCAATGATGTTAACAGCATTTTCTTTGTCCTAGGTCTACAGAACATGACAACATTAATCTCTTAGTAAATTTGCATAAAATTTGCAAATATAATTTCATGATCTGTAAAACCAAAATCAAAGTATAATATAGCAATTTCATTGACTTAATCTTCCAGAATTCTATCAAGAAAGTAATTAGATTTTCTTATCATTATTTATTCTTTTAAAAATACTTATGGCTCATCCTGTTGTTCTACAAAGATTGATTAGTTATTTACTTTAATGTTTAAATTGAGATTAAACTAATTAGACCTAGTTTCTAAAATTACCTGAATCTTTCCTCTTTAAATCCAGGAGATATTACATTTAACTTATCATTCACTATCTAAAGCTTCATGCTGGTTTTTAAACTCTATTTAATAACTGGTCAAAATTCTTGCTGCTTGGGCACCCTATACCTATAGCCAAGTTCATGATTCTACTTGCGCTAAACTATACCTTTATTAACACCCTAGTTATAATAGTATAATTGCACTGCTGACAGCTGTAATCTCTCATTAACTCTTTGTAGTATTTCATCTCTTCTAGTTTGTAGCTGTATACTAAAATACCAATTACATTCCTAAACTTCCAATATGAAAGTAAAATATTTAGTCTGAACAGATTAAATGAAATCATGAAAATCAGGTGAAGTAGACATGGTCTTTTCAAGAAGGCCATAACTTATACTTATTTATTTACTTATTTGTGTGCCTGGTGCATGTGGTCTACAAGTTTGCATTGTGAAGGGCAAGTGCATGCGTGTGGAAGCCAGAGGCATCAGGTATCTGCCTCAATCACTCTCCCGCTTTTGTATGCGTGTGTGTGCACATGTGTGTGCACCCGTGTGTGCATGCTAAGTCACTGAACACATTTTCCAAAGCCCTCATACTTTCTGCTTTGGGTCTACAGCCTCACGATTCCGGTTCTCCTTTGTCTCCAGTAACCAGGACTCATCCCCGAGATAACACAAGTGAACTTGTTTGAGGAGAAGTGAAACAGTTGTCTGAAGTAAAACAGAAGCAAGGTAAAGTCTGAGCCTCTCCCACTGGATGACAGCTGTGTGCCACATTGTGAAGGAACCGGAAAATTAAACCAGTTCTGTGGGAACCGGACAGGAGAGTCCCCTGGGAAACAACATAGATCTCCTCATGCCTCTCTCCTTTATTTCTGGGGATGAATTTGTTTCCCTTCCCGACACTTAGGGTGAGATTCAACAACACCAATCCATAAATGTGTTTCCTAAAATGTCTCCTTCCCTCATTAGTCTTTTTAAAGTTTTATTGTTTTCTTCCTTATGGGAATATATTCCTTTAGAAACATTATGTAGATATTACCCAGGTGTGCTAACTCCAGGGTTTTGGCTATTGTCCAACTTGAACAATTAGTTAAAATTCCCTTAGTTTTACACAGATGTTATAGTCCTCATTTCCTGACCTAAAAGGCACTTTCGGATTATGGGAGCTTTTAAATACTTGTCTCATTCCCTTTGTGAAGTCACTGAACTCCCAAGCTAACTTTCAATACAGTTTCTTATCCTGTATGTTCATATAATTAGTGAGGTTTATACAACATTTGGAATGAATTTGGAATATTTTAAATATGAAAAAACAGCATTAATGAGCTCTGATTTACACGTTAAGTAGCTATCAACCTTAAATCCCCTTTAGCCACAGCTTTTGTCAAGATATTAATTGCTGAAGAGAATAGTGTTAATTTTGGAATGTTTTCTAAATTTGAGGTATTTCCTTCTATTCAGAAAGTCAAATATACATACATACATATATGAACTACTAATTTTAGGTGGTAAGCACTCTTTTGGAAAGCATGTCTCTAACCGTTTTACATGCCTTCTGGGACCTAGTCAATGTGCTCACTTTGTATATCTCCGATATATTTTTATTAACATATAGCTATGTATTTTATACTTCAAGAAGTCTGAAAAACCACCCCCAAGGTCACATTATTTTTAGCCCTAACAAACATTAGTCATCCATGATCACAACTGGTTAATCTCTTCTCAAAGCCTTTCATTTCCTGTTTTGTATTAATTCCTCAAACACCTTCAGGGAGAGAAAGAAAAGCGACCATCTCCGCCCATCACAGATGACTGAACATAACCAAGAAAACTGCCAAGATAGCTTGAGACAGCTCTTAGGCAAAAGGCAAGTCCTCTCAGCTCTACTCAGCTGGGAACGAGGGCAGGAGGTTCCTATGAGGGGAAAAAATAGAATGAAAGAAATGCTTCCAACATCCAAACCACTGAACAAGAAAGCATCTTCTGGGTGTGCTGTGGACAGGCAGCTTAAAGCAAGTACTAGCCCTGAGCTGGGTCTAACCTCCCCTGTTCCATACCTGTAGAAACTATTGAAACCAAATGTTTGAGTCTTTTAGATACAGCCTTTGGGCATTTAGATAAAAGTGAGTTCAATTTTTTTTATTAATTTTAATGGTGTAACAAGGATGGTGTATCATTTTGACATAAGGAGTTCAAAGTTACGATGTAAGCACTCTTCCATTAATCTTTAAAATATATTTGCTGGGTGAGCAGCCAACATAATCCTGGCTTAAACAGATAAGAAAATAGAGAGCTGGTGATAAGGTGACTTGTTTAAAGCTATATAACAAATCAAAGACAGAGCTGCAGGCAAGTTCTCACTTCTGCTCTCAGCCCTAGGCATCTCCATACATTCATATTCCCATGCAAAGGGAGAGCCTGCTGCTTGCCTGTTGTATAGCATTCTGCTGGGGATGTACTTAGTGGTAGGGCGCTTGCTGGGTCTGTGCGAAGCCCTGGGTTGGGTCCCTAGTACTACCAAAGAGAAAGGAGAAGCTAAAGAAGTAAGTGAATGAAGAAGTGTGCATGGTTGTTTTAAATCTGGTCTGAAGAGGAAGGGTATCGCTCAGTGGCAAAGTGCTTGCCCTGGCATATGCAAGGCCCTAAGTCTAATACTCAGTTCTGCAATAAATATGTATACTTATTTAAAAATAAATTTTAAGACAGATGGGAGTCATTGTGGTCATTCTGGGGAATATAGAAGCGAATTTTGCAAATGAAATTTCTAGAGACCTCAGGAGAATTCCATGAGCAGGAAGAAACTCGGCTGTTTTCTGTCGTGTCAGTATTTATTCTGAGCCATGTCCTCGATTGCGTAGAATCAGCTCTTAACTATTTAGAGAATAATTATCCATTTGTGGTTATCAAGCCCTCTTGCTTTCTGCCTTTGGGGCATTTCACTGTTCGTTAATATTTGCAACAGAGGCCAGATCTTCTGCTTAACTGGTGGGCCTGATAATAATACAGGGGTGGACAAGATAGGAAGTATTGAATGCGTGAACGCTGTGGTCATCTTGGGGTCACATCCGGCCAAAATAGTTTAAGTAAATAACAAACAGCAATGTTGTTCCTTGGTAGAGAGACACCACTCCTTTTCGCCTTTCACCCCACTGACGTCCTAATTTGATACTTGCTGTTTATGACCAACAGATCACTGGGATTTGGCAAAAGATACAGACATCTGTCTAATAGGGCTCAAGAATGTTTTTAAACCCTTCTTTCCCCACCCCTAAATTCTCAATAAATACATCTTGCATCTATTAAGAGATGAATGAAAGATATGTTCTCCCAAGTTATTTGTTGGTTGGTACATAAAATACAGCAATCAGGGTGCTGGTCCACATGCCCTACTCCTCAAGGATGCTCAGTTCTTCGGAGTCTGTCTGGCAGTGTCGGATTGGTGAGAAGTTGTGATTGCTTCATGAATCAGGGAGAAGCCGCTCACAGGTGGCAGTTAGGCTGATCTTCCCGGTCAGTCAAGGAGGATATTTATCTTTTGTGATTATCACTCTCAGGGATATCCTTGAAGGAAAATGAGACTGCTTCACCAAAACACGGCTAAGTGAGACAAACAAAAGGGACCAGTGACAGGGAAAGGGGCCAACGGAGAAAACTGTTCGGAACCTCCAGAAATCCAAAGGAATGTACATGTAAACTCGCCCCACTGCTGTGGCTGCTCAAATCCCCATTCCAGAGCTGTGCTGACCACATCAAAACCGTGCTGCTGCATAAGCAAGGGAATAAACAAAGCAAAGACCCATTAGCTCCGTTTCCATTAGACACGCAGAGAGTAAAAAAAAAAAATAGAGAGAAATCAATAACAGACAAACAGAAAACAAAATTGATAGGAAATAAATGTTAATTTTAGAGCTTTAAAATGAGGTATTGCAAACAATGGCATGCAATAAAAACCTTGAAAACTATTTTTAAAACTTTCAAAATCATTTACATGGGGGGAGGAGCCCTTGCAGGAGCATATACAGCATATTAAACTTTAGTGTATTTTTAATGACTCATCTTAAACAAATTATGCATGAGATAGATTACACATCGTTCACCCACTTAACAAAAAGGCATACGCATGAGCAAAAAACAAAACCAGGTGGCTTTTAAGAAGAAATTAAGTGTATACTCAGTGACTGATTGGGAGAGATGCCAAGCGGTGCGTAGGACCTCGAAGAATAGAGTTCTCTTGAAAGATTGATGGGCGTTTCTGCCCAGACTGGAGGAATAGCAGTGCAAACAGTATCAGGCTCTGCTTTCAGATTCCACCCTGCAAATGCTCTCGGCTGACAGGCTGGGGACGGGATGAACAGGGACTTGCACTTGAAGGAACAGGTACTTCATTTTAGCCCAAGCCCCACCACTCAATAACTGCCCAAATGTGAAAGTACTTTTTTAACTTATCTTTTCCCAATTTGTAGGGTGGAGACCATAAAGATAATGCTGTCTGACCTTCCTAATTTGGGGTGAGGCCCAAGTCTTGGCAGTTTTAGAAGTCTCAGCTTCTTATGCTGCACAGGCCTGGCTCATAACCATAGGTTTAGATCTCGGGGTATGTCTAAGCCACGCAGAAGAGTGCCTTAGAACTGGGATGGGCTGGGGGTGTGGCTCATTATTGGGACACTCACCAGGCATGAGTAAAAATCCTGGTTATGATCTCCAATATGGGACGGGGGGAGGGGGGCAAAACAGAGACTCCTGAGCCCTCCAATATGCAAGAAGCTACAGTTTCCAACATGTTCACAGGTCATTTCAGTGCTCTTGGGGATCACAGTCAGACTTCTAGTCAAAGCTTCGACTTTTAGCTAGTCATCCAGACCCTCAGACTTAGTTGACCCATTCAGCCAAAGGAGAAGCAGCATTTAGCAAGATTGCTCACTGGTCTCTGTGCACACTAAAGTTTGAGACTCACTGGTCTAGGAGATCTCTGAAGGCTGTGAAATTTTCTGAAAATTCAATTTACTTTATTTGTAAGAAAACCTCTAATCAGAACAGCAAAAAAAATTCAGGTCCCTTTTGTGAAATTAACAAAATGGACTAATTATAAACAGCTACTCTGTCATGAAAAAAGCTGACACCCACTGCAGTAGGTGCCAGATTGCAGAGTGCCCATGTGAGTGGTAAGGGCAGATTCAAGCATTATTTTAAGACCATTCTCCTTTTAAAATAATTTTGTAGTCACACTCTTCCTTTTCTGTTCTTTTCCTTATGTCTTAGAAATCAAATGCTTGTTGTATTTCCTATCTGCAGATCCGTTTTGTACATAATGAGGGATCTGGTGATAAGAAGGATCAGCAGCAAAGTTATATAAAAACACCAAGTTTATTTCCATCAGGGAATTCCTGAAGGCTAAAGCATCACTAGGTTAAGTGTCAATGGTCTAATATCAGTCTAGCATCACCACCAACCCCTTCATTCAAACAAGGCTTCCATTGCTTGGCATACAAATCAGAGTCCCAGCTTCACATCTGTGAGATTTATATGACCATTTAGAGAAATTCCTCTTGTTGCTTCTCTGATAACCATCGCCGGCAATACAAAGCTGAATGGCTCACATCAGATCTCATCTGTACGATGTAGTGGTTTAGTGTTTGAGGACGAACTGAGAGACTATTAAATTTATAAAAAAAAACAAAGACAAATACGCAACATAAAACAATTCAAGCTCCAAAAGCTTTATATTAGCTTTTGGGAAAGAATGGCTACAAGAAGAAAGAAGCCGTGAAGATTAAATCTCTTAAGATTCAATTTGTCTGTCCTACCATATAAGGGCTAACCTTGCTGGAGACTTAGAATTATGGCTTTATTTCAGTCCACAACTAAGTAAGGCAACAGATATTATTTCCACAATAAGTTTTACAGTATAAATAAATAAAAAAATACTTTATAGCTACTCCCTAAGTGGTATGAATAATGTAAGTATCATGGCGATAACCTATGGATCACATTAACAATATAAACATGTAAATACCTGGGTTTTTCTGCTTTATTTTTGTGTTTATAGTTTATTTCCTAGATATTAAGAAATGGTGAAAAACATCAGTAACCATTAGAATCTAAGAGGTGTTTGGTACTAGATGAGTTTTCAGCCTCATAACCTATGGGGTTTTCTTAGCAACATTACAAAAAGACATCTCTAACAAATAAATTTAAATGCCAAATGCTGTCTATCTGGTAGAAGCAAGCCCTCTTCTCAGAGTTCTGCCCTCATAGCAGAAATTTCTCTATATACATTTTTTTTCTTTCATGCCAGTTTGCCATTGTGTTTTAAATTTCTCCTGGCTTCAAAAAAACTCAAGAGTCCATATTTTTCTCATGCCAAGCCTTCCTATCATGTAGTTACACACAAAAGCAGAATTTCTTAACCAATCTCATTGCATAATCCACACCCTGGTTATGGAAATGGAATCTGGTTGAGGCATGTGTTAAATATTGTTTGGCTCATGGAGACACACACATAGTACATATATTGGAAACAAGTGTCTGTTCTGTTCTGCGCAAATAAAAACAGATAAAAATTCTGCATCACAACCCTAAGAAGACACATAGACACTGAAGTCACCATTTGGGATTTGACTCTGGGTTTTAGTGACTACAGGAAAGTGCCATTTGCATGTGTTCAACTTTGCTCTCAAAGTGATTTTAGCAAATAAAACTAGAAAGAGAAGAAACTAGCATTAAAACCGTATTTTTTGAGACAATGACAAATATACCCTCTCTGAATATTTATGAAACATTTCATGCTTTGTCTGCAGTCTCTTATCACCCAGTGACACTGGCCTTGACCAAACATGAGAAGTTTCTAGGTTTCTAGACACGGGTGAGCTTTAAATTGTCTCTGTACAACACCTGAAGACCTGAGATTTCTTGGGTAATACCTGTGCTGAAGTAAATAAGAAAATACTACAAGTAAGTAGATTTTCCAAGGTATCGAAATCTTGCACATCAGTTCCATAGCTCAAGGTCATGTTCTGTTCTCTGAGCAGCTGGTAGGAAGTGCTACATAAAAATCAAGTGTCCGGGCCTGAGGTAGATTTCCCAGCATAAGCAGTGATGTTCATGTCTACTGGAGGAAGGACAGCCCTCAACCTTCCCAAGGGCATTCTATCCACTATCCACTCTTCCTCTTCCCAAGAGCAATGCTTTTGCTTCATGTTTGCTACCTTAAAAACATTTGATGAATTATGTCAACTTAAAACAGTGAATCAGATTATATTCAAAAGAGGATAAAGGGAGAGAGGGGTATTTATACAGTTCAGGAAACTGATAGTGAGGTAAAGCCAATGTCACAAATCTCTGTAGGTTTTAAGTTAATTTTGTTATGGAAACTCCATGCAAGGCATGCCTACTGAGGATGGAGGTTGCTGAATTCTCAGAAATGGCCTAGTGTTTATAAATACTGTATGGTATCTGGGGGAAAATGCATTTAAGGGTTTCAGCACTCATCTCTCCAGGGCTTACACTTTGCTCAGTGCATAACGCCAAGTGGAAAATAAGAGACAATAATACAGCATGTTGTCCTTCAGGTAATCACACATTGTATAGGGCAAAGCATACCAGTGAAAAGTACAGAAGCTTCCATTTTGTTGAACAGGATTCTGATTCAGGATTGTCAAGGAGGAATTTCTCCACCGCAGCAGAAGCTCCACCCTACAAAACAGAAATTTTGGATTTTAATGATCTGGGAACCACAGTTTCTTTGTCTATAAACAAAATGTTATATTGATGCATCCTAACTTACAATGGCTTTTGAAATTCAATGACATTAATACCTAGGGTAAAGGTTTTGAAATAGTGCTCTCAATTCATAAAATGATAACATTTTTTATGCAATCCTAAGTCCACTGAAGCACTCAGTGTTCCACAGCCCAGGAGTGGATGAAGAAAATGTACTGTTTTTAAACACCGTGAAATGCAACTCAGCCTTTGAGAAGAAGGAAATCCTATTGTAACAATAGAGATGAGTCTTGAGAACATGCTAAGGAAACCCATCCAGGCAGAGGACAAATACTGTATAATCTAGTTGATAGTTGGAACTTATCTTTTCCACTTAATTTTTTGTAATTAAAATATTTCATAAAAAATTACTTTTCATTTTACATACCAACCCCAATAGCCCCTCCCCTTTTCTCACTCCCCACAGCCCACCTTCCCACCCCTTATCCACTCCTCAGAGGGGGTAAGACCTTCCTTAGGGAGTCAACAAAGTCTAGCATATCAGCTTGAGGCATGACCTAGCCTCTTCCCCTGTATCAAGGCTGAGCTTATCCTGTATTTTCATACCTACAAAGAAGCTTCAGCTTTTACACATGGCCTCAGCTTAGCTCAAGTATTACTCATAGAAGTCTTGAGGACAATTCTAAGCATCTTCAAAGAGTTTCCTCCAGTTTCCCCGTTGTCAACAGTGACAGAGTTGATTGACAATAGTCGTTCTTTCATACAGTGCTTATAATGTAACTTAGGTAGCCCATGAAGGAAAGTGGAAAGACCCCTAAGAGCCCACCCCTGTAAAATGGGAAGATGTAGGAAAAGCAGATGAGCCTCCTCTGAAAGCTAGGCTGATATCATCCACCTCAAATGTTCCAACATGCACTCCACAAACAGGTCACGGCATCTCCATGTATCTGGGTGGCCCTACCTTGCCTATGATGCAAATCTCTGCTCATTTGCAGGCTGAGATACATGACACCATTGCATTATTACATCATACAGAGGACACTTGCTACTTACGTGAGGCCTTCTCACCCTGGAGCCCTACGAGAGCCAGCTGTCATTCCTGAACATCAGAGAGTCGGTATTGGGTACATGTCACAGTGCCTGCCTACTTAAAAGCCGGACTGCTCAGACATCTATTTCTGGGAGCGATGCCTCTCTCAGGCATGCTCCTCGGGCATCTCCTCAGGCTAGAGGCTCTCCCAGAAGGCACATTTCATTTCAACACAGATAATTTTTTTAAATGTGAATCTGAGATAGAAGACAAAAAAGTCAGCTGTGCTGTGGGAAGTGAAGTCCATGAAACTGAATTTGAGGTCCATTAACTTTTCTGAAAATCTTTTACAAATCTAGATATCTAGGGTGGGTTATTGGTACAGATAACAATACTAGAAGAGTTTGAAGGCCGGCGCCTTTCAAATACTTATGCTCTGCGAAAACTAACAAGTGTTTGTGTCTCTTTTGCTATTGAGTATGCACATAAACTATTTCACATTAGAGTTTGCAGGTCTTCCTTCAATCCACTACAGGTCTGCGGTGAACCGAGAAGTAGAGAAAGTTGAACATTTTCAGACCACTGCCGACTCCTTCTCGGACCCGGAAACTAGAAACTTCTTAACGTAAATTTAATTTGTCTTAGGCACATCTGTGATCCTGACTTCAGCAAATACAACCAAAAATTAGGGGAGGAAGAAGCTAATACATTTGTGTTGGAGACAATACTTCCCAGAGCTGCAGGGTAAGTCCTACAAACAAAACCCTTTGGGCTTAACCCATTACCTTAAAAGAGTTTCCAAATTTTCTGAAGGGCAAATAATGTATATAGATGTTTGGTTTAAAAAGCTAAGGACAAAAAAGAAAAATTGCATTTTTAATTTTGAAAAGATGGAAATTGTACAGAAGAGATTATGGTCATAAAGTAAATAAAACATGGCTCGTGCCAAAATGTACTTTCATGCCATTCTCCGGGAGAAAGCATTGTTTAGTGCAGTAATGTATTTGTAGGAGGGCAAAAATCACCTTTTCCATCTCTCTTCCTGTTCCAAATTAGTTTTTCCCAAGGTCGTGAAGATGAAAGAATGGCAGTGGGCTTTCTTATCAACAGCTTGTTCCAACAGATACAATACACGGCTAGGAGATCAAAAAGAGCATGAGAGGCATCTCTGCCAACATTGTAGAAATATTGAACATCTGCTATATCTGGGATCCTGGGAGTTGTAATTATAATTTTTTGAAATCTGTACACAAGAGTTATAAATATTAGAACTGTAGCCTGTGGAAGCCATGAAATATTTAACTTGTTTGGCAGGCTTAAGCAAAACTCATAAACTTAATTTAAGCAAGCCAAACACTATAGTTTTTTTTTTACCAATTTTATATCTTTCGTGTCATTAGTTAGATAAATTAAAGCACACTATAAACCAGACTAGAGATGGCCCACAGGGAGTCTTGCAGGCATACCAAAGAGGTGCGTTTTGAGAATTTATACATTTTCCTGTCTGCCTGTCACCTTCACAGTTATCCATTAGCCAAAGGTTCCACTCTTGGGTTTGGAGATGGGAGAGGGAACTGCTAAGAGTAGATGCTTTGTGGTAAATAGAAAAGCCAGCATCAGTCACCTTCCGCAACTTCCAAGAACTAGGGTATGACCCAAAGGCCACCGGTGGTTTCTACAAAGTGTCAGATTGTCTGCCAAAACCCCATACACTGGTCTGAGTGAGGACCTTTCGGACTCAGGAGCAAAACTAGCCCTGGACTGCAGCTAAAAGCAAGCTCAGACACTCAGGAAGCAACCGGAATCCAGGTTTCCATCTTTGGCCCAGTTAATCTCAGAGACATGTTTTTATGGTGGTGGTGGTGGTGGTGGTGGTGTGTGTTTTCGAGGCAGAGTTTCTGGGTCTCTCTGTGTGTAGCTCTGGCTGTCCTGGAACTCACTTTGTACACCAGGCTAGCCTCTAACTCACAGAGATCTGACTCTGTCTGCCTCCCAAGGGCTGGGGTTAAAGATGTGTACCACCATGCCTGGCTGAGAGACCCATTCTTATAAAGAAAGATAGACTAGAACACATTTAACTGTGTGCACCTTACAAAAGAATTTCCAATTTGCCACACAATGGTCATACTCAAGTCAGCTACTCTCATGGCTCTCAATACTGCACAGCAATTTAAATGAAGAAATTTAGGGATGGGAGATGTCTCAGTCAGTAAAGTGCTTCTCATACAAGCCTGAGGGCTTGAGTTTGATTTGCCAGAACCCACATTTAAAAAACAACAATCAGGCACAGTGACATGTTACCTCTAATCTCAGCACTATGGAAACAAAGACAGGAGGAACTGCAGGGCTTGCTGGCCAGTGAGTCTAACAAAAATTGGAGAACACCAGGTTTAAGGAGAGAGGCTACCTCGAAAACTACATGGAGAGGAGCTGGAAGTGGCTCAGGGAATAAGAGTGCATACATCTCTTATAGAGGACCAGAAGACGGTTCCAAGCACTCGAGAGCATGACAGCTACTTGACAGTGTCTGGTGCCCTCTCCTGGACTCCAGAGGCACCTGCTCGCATGAGGATAAACACAGAAATACAAACTCTAAAATAAATAAGTGGCAAGAGATGATTATGGAAATCATCAAATGTCAGCCTCTAGATTCCACATGCACACATAAACACATCCACACACAAAACATTTTCCATTTGTATCTCCAGTATACAAAGTCTCCCCAAATGAAGGGATTCCCACTGAAAACAAGTGTTGCTAAAGGCATCGTTTACCTTACAGTCCTTTGTTGAGAACATAACAGCCTCAGCTGATGTATAGACATCTGTTGCGGGTTGTTTTTACACACTTTGCCTCTTTACTTTTGGGAAGTCCACCACCCAGTTCCCAAATAAATACACACAAACAGAGGCTTATTATTGCTTATGAGTGCCTGGATTTAGCTTGTCTTGTTTTATTTATTTATTTATTTAAGATTTCTGCCTCCTCCCTGCCACCGCCTCCCATTTCCCTCCCCCTCCCCCAACCAAGTCCCCCTCCTGTGTCAGCCCAAAGAGCAATCAGGGTTCCCTGCCCTGTGGGAAGTCCAAGGATCACCCACCTCCATCCAGGTCTAATAAGGTGAGCATCCAAACTGCCTAGGCTCCCACAAAGCCAGTACGTGCAGTAGGATCAAAAACCCATTGCCATTGTTCTTGAGTTCTCAGTAGTCCTCATTGTCCGCTATGTTCAGCAAGGAGACAGAGACAGAGACCCACATTGGAGCACCAGACAGAAATCTCAAATCGGGAGCAGAAGGAGAGAGAGCACGAGCAAGGAACTCAGGATCGCAAGGGGTGCACCCACACACTGAGACAATGGGGGTGTTCTATTGGGAACTCACCAAAGCCAGCTGGCCTGGGTCTGAAAAAGCCTGGGATAAAACCGGACTCTCTTGTCTTGTTTTTTGCCAGGTTTTCTTAACTTAAATTACCCCCTCTATCTTTTGCCTCAGGGCTTTTATGTTTCTCTATTTCTGCATATCTTTTTTTTTTCCTTCTTATGCCATGTCTGACTGTGTGACTGGGTGGCTGGCCCCTTCTTTGCTTGCTCCTTGATCTTACTCCTTCCAGATTTCTCCTCCTACGTATTCTCTCCGCCAGCCAGCCCTGCCTATACTTCCTCCTGCCTTGCTATTGGCCATTCTGCTCTTTATTAGGCCAATCAGGTGTCTTTACATCTTCCCAGAAGTAAACAAATGCAGCGCATCTTTACATCATTAAACAAATATTCCACAGCATAAACAAATGTAACACATCTTAAAGCAATATTGTACAACAGACAACCATGTGCCATGTGTGCCTTTTTTTTAATTAAAATAACCACACGTAAGGCATGAAGTTTGCTAAACAAGTGCACAGTTGCCAGTCCCAAGTCTGAGGTCTCCTGAAGCTTGGAGTCCAGTCACAAGGGGAGCAGCTGATTTTCGGAGCTCAGAACATCTACTCTGACTTAAAACTGAAGGAAGGATGAGCTACGGTCTTCCAGTGTGAGAGTGATGCTTCCTTTCCCCGCTGGCACTTCTCTATCCCAAGGCTCTGAAGACTCAGTATCTCTATTAAAGCTTCCTCTCCCCCAGCCTGTCTACCTCTCTTAACCCCTACAAAGGGCTGAAACTGGCTGTCAGTTCTGGGGGTTGCCACAGTCATCGCAGCCTTTGTTAATAAGTTAAGAATCTCCAGGAATCCCCTCTTTGCTGTCTCTACACTCTGTACATGAGAGCAATCAAATGGAGCAGTTGGAAAGCCGTAGCTGTGAATTCATAAAAGAGCAAATGAATAGGACAGTTCAAAGGAGGTATTTCACTGAAATGCCCTGCTGGTCCTGCTTTATTCTGCATTTAAGAAAATAATACCCATGCCCAAACAGCCTCTTCCTCCCTGAAGTAGAGGGTTGATATCACACAGAATGTCTACACAGGGGGACCAATTGAAGGCAGAACTGAAAGCTACAATTCAGTGCAATGAGCCCATGTCATATGTCTGGGGCAAGTCCAGCCAGGCTTAGAATATGAATTGAAAGAGCCCGTGGGAGTTGTCAGAGGCCCACACAGGCAGGAGCTGCTATCTCGGGTTCCCTCGGATGGGAAAAGAGCATCTTATGCTCTAGGTTCTTGGTGAGAGTTTTTTTTTTATTCACCTTTATAACAAACTATTTTTATATTCATATTCCATTTCTAAACAGAAATTGAGTCATTTCTCTAAAATTAAAACACAAGTAAGTGGAAGATATGCGTGTATATGAAGACAAGACACATTAAATAGCCGGGTGAGGCTGAGTCTGCTTTGAGGACTGGGGGCTTCCGTGTGGAATTTAATCCAGTCCTCTGTGCTGGGGAGAGGAAGGTTAGTTAGCTAACCTAGTGTTTCCCATATTCCAGGGCTGATAAACCAGAAGTGGGAATAACCCACCTGCTAGTTCTAAGGATAGCTCTGTGAAGAGTCAGGGTGAACCTGAGTTTCTTCTTTGTCTTTTCTTCCACATAGGATGAGCAGGGATCGGGGATCGGTCCCCACTTCAGTAACAGAATCAGGAAAACTGTGGGGAGAGAGTCAGGGGAAACAAGAGATCTCATATCCTCTCTCGTCACATGAAGAGTAAAATCTGAGAGGACCAAACTCAGATTTCAAAGGCTTTCACAACGTGGAAACTAAATGACACAAATGTCACGATGTGACGTTGTTTTTCTTTCTACCCCAAATAGCAAGCTGGAAATTCCAGAAACTTTGAAGAAGTGTTCATCCCAATTCCCACTCGTGCTTGATAACTCCATTTCCTCTGTGTGGTCCTGAGGTTTGCTCGGCTCTGGGGAAATTAGACTGACGGGATCAGGGTCTCCAGAGTCAGAGCCACTTAGAAGTTCCACCAGAAAGCATAGCAGGAGCAAGTAGGGACCCCTGCACCAAAATTACCTAGCCCCCCTTCTTACCTGCCTACACACAGCCAGTACAGCTATGGGGACTGTTCCAGAAGGTTTGAGTGACAAGAAATTGTTACCTTTCCAGGAGTTTCTAATGATAAGAGGCAACTGCGCTAGAGCTCGTGATGAAGCCAGTCTGGTGGGTACTACATTTCCTCCCAAGTCTGCGGAGCTTCTTTACACGTGCTTTATTGGAAGTTACAGTAATCTGGTCACAGGAGACAGAAATCCTGGTAAATCAATCCTTAAAGCCTGTTGACATTTGTCCACTTGGCAGATCATAAAAGTCCCTTGAAAAGCACAGGAGTAAATGTGTAAACTCGTTCCCAAATTATGTGGTGTAGACGCCAAGAGCAGGCATTCCCAGGATAAGATCGCTGAGTCGTGACTGCCTTCCGAGTGGAACTTCGTTTTGGTCCTGGGTTATATGTGAGGGATTTGCCAAGATCAACTAAAATAAAGACAGAGATATATGAATTCAGCTCAAAAGCCGCCTTTTAAGTTCTCGGTCTTCCAAAAGGCTGGAGATGCTTTCTGAGATATAGTTTTTTGCATAAACAATCCTTGCTAACAAAAGTTTTCCCCAAATATCAGTTAAATTTTAACTATTGCCTGTAAATGTTATACAAGTGCCAGAAATGGCCTCAGAGTGTTGGAAGGGGGGAGCCGGCTACACAGTGAGATGGTTAGGGGCAATCAGACTGTAAGAGGCTGGGAGCTGAAGGTGATTGGCCCCACTTGCCCAACCGAAGACTTGAAGGGGGAGAGTAATAGAATAATCAAGTGTGAAGCAATTATAAGCGCTCAGCATTGGGCGGATAAATCTCTACCTGCAGCTATTCTGCCTGAACGAGCTTTTTTCTCAGTCTCTCAAAAATCGGGTACAATGTTTAAAACTGTCCTTACGTCTCATAATGGTCTCCATTGTTCCAGGTTTAAGTTGTCCAACAACTGTTTGTATCCATATATTAATTTCCTGGCATGTCTCTGCTGCTTTGATCTTTGACGTACTCAGCAGCGGCAACAATTATAACTCAAAGAGGAAATGGAAGCACCCATGATGGCTTCCACGTGACGCTGTCTGCACTCCACGTCACCTGGTGAGTGCCAATTTCGTGTCAGCTCTGCTTGGGGCCAAGTCTGTAGCTAAGACGCAGCCCTGCCCTGGAGAAGATGGCTGCCTAGAGCAACCGCTAAGCGAATCAACCACAGGTGTCATCGCTCACGATCAGGGTCCCGGAATCTCACAGTAAAGCCTCCACTGAATCAAAGACCATCGTGGAGCACTGACAATGGAGCGGAGCAGTCGGGGAGGACGGTGGGACAAGCAGAGGAATGGAGTCAGGGGTCTTCACAGAGCCCGGGAGAGCAGTATATGTTAGATGTTTGCCCACATCCTGGGACGCTGTCCCATCTACAAGACTGCCCTGTGTATATAGTGTGGTCTGTAGAAAAGATTTTCTGAGTGTGTTACCCTTTAAGCTTGACTTGAATAAGAGTTACTCACATATTCAGAGATCTAATTACTAAAATACAAAGATTTTAAAAAAAACAGCTATTCTTGACACTGTGGAACTCAACACTTAGTTTCCTTATTGGTTTTTGTTTCTTTGCTTGCTTGCCTGCTTAATTTACTTACATGTTGACATTATGAAGTAATAAGGGAACACTGGCTACTTGGGTTGAAGGTGTAAAGGTTGTATTTTTTTTTTCCTAACTGGATTGAGTCATCTTTTGGGGACAGAAACTCAAAATAGAAGTTTTCTGCCTTGGTATCCTTAATCTCCTGTTTAGCAGAGATGTCCATTACTGTCCTGGGGCGCTAACTGAAAATCGAAATGCATTTTGATCAGCAGTTAGCTCAATGGCTATTCCTTATATTGATCTCTGAGAGCATCCACAGAGAAAGACAGATAAAGACTTGAACTAGTCACGGGGGGTCTAAAGGCACAGAATACCAGCATGGAGCATGCCAGCAATGCAGACATGGAGCATGAGAAGCCCAAAGAGAAAATTCTGGAGTAAAAACAAACTATCTCTGAGAATTAAATGATGGAAAGAAGAAAGAAATAGAAGACTAAAATAAGAATGGAAAAAATTATTGATTAGATAAACATGGTGTCTGGCCAAAGGAAAGAAAGGCTCGGTGAGTGAAGGTGCTCCTGGAGACCCAAGTTCAAATCCCAGGGAACCACAAGGTAGTAGAAGAAAACTGACTCCTTCAGGTTGTCCCCTAACCTCCACACATCCACCCCAGCAGTAGCTCTCAACCTTCCTAATGCTGCGCCCTTTAATACAGGTCTCATGTTGTGGTGAGCCCCAACCATAAAATTATTTTGTTGCTACTTCATAACTATAATCTTGCTACTTTTATGAACTGTAATCTGATTTGCAGGCTATCTGACATGCAGCCCCCCAAGGGTTGTAGACCCACAGGTTGAGAACCACTGTATTGTAGTATTCTTGTGCCCACATGTAAGCAAACACACTAGCACCCATAAGTAAGTAAACAAATGTAAAAAAAAAAAAAACTAAACCGCGAACACAGAAAAAATATATGTGTTCTACTTTAACTCCCACTGCTCTAAGTCAAATAATGTCTTCCTTAGATATCTTGGAGAGTTCTTGCCCTTGGCCCTACCGACACTTTGGACTATGTGACTGTGTTTTAGGTATTTAAAGGTATCTTTTGTCCCTTTCACCAGATGCCACAAGCATTAGTTAGACAGACAAAATTGTTTCCAAATATTGCCTAATGTCCCATGACAGGGCAGGGGTGCCAGGAATATTAAAAGCAACTAATTCTGAATAACAGGAATAAGAAATCAGAATTCAGTCAAAAATATACTGAGACCATGAAAGGAACCTTCTTTAGGAAAAGGTTATTGCAATTCCCCCATTGTGGATAAGTGCACACCAATGTTTTCACCTGAGCAATCTGTAGAGTCTGCTATACACAAGAACTCACACACGGGCATGAGCGCACACACACACACACACACACACACACTAAGTAAATTCTTTGTCTTCTTTATATTCTGTGAATACTTGAAAAAATTGTGTGCTCTGTAATATAAGAATTAAATGGATTTCCAAATCAGCTTCCTGGGGTTTCAGAATAATTTCATGTTACCACATCAGTGCTGGAAAAAATATATATCTCATCAAAACCATTCCAGAAGCACCTCATTTTGATAGGAAAGTACTTTGTGATGATTACCTAATAGACAGCATTTGTTGAAACGCTTTTAATAGACCTTTTTTATCACATGCAGAAGAATTTCAATGCTAGTTCAGTCTCCTGTTTCATTCTGTCATGAATCAATTTGTAGAGACATTTAGAAGTCAATAATCCACTGCAGCTTTGATGACAGGTGATTAATTTCTACATTTTAGAGACATAATAAGATTTAGCAATAAAAAGGCCTTGAAGTAACCTACCAAAGAGCTTTAATCTCAGCCTTGGGACTGTTGCTAAATATGAATGCTGTACACAAATGCGCGGGATTTAAGTTAGTGGGTTTTATTGCAGACTCCTTGCGTCTTCATATTAATCTTGCTTTACAATCAGGCTATCTATACAATCAATTTAGGTTGGATTTTTTTCCCCCAACACAATGCTTTAAGGCAGGAAGGGGCTTACACATTATTTACACACAAAGGGTTTGTTCTACAAAAGAAGGCATTTTACATGTGTATTGCAGAGTGGATGACTGATTTTATTGGTGTAGTAAGGAAAGAAAAAAAAAGAAGTGAAGTGGCTTTCAAAGGATTCAGACTGGGCAGGTTCAGGGAGCGGATGGCACTGAATGGGAACAATAGCTAATGTTTCCTCCTAAGAGCTACCTGCTTTCTTCTTTTTGAAGTCCTCCTTACCACTGTCTTGTTTTTACAGTTACCAGGAGCAGGCTGGGGAGGCATCCGTAAAGCACTTGCCTTACCAGCATCAGGACCAGAGATCAATCTCCAGCACTCATACGAAATAAAAATTCAGGCCACAGTGCCTCTGCTTGCACTCCCAAGGCTAGGCAGGGTAGGCGGGAAGACTTTAGGGGCCTTCTGGCTAGCCACCCTAGCCTGTCAGAGTGCTGACCAGTAAAAGAACCTCTGTCAAGAAAGAAAGGAAGGAAGGAACAAAGATAATCAAAGAGATTGTGACCAGTGTATTAAGAATGACGCTCAGGTTGTTCTCTGGTCATCACATGTGCGCATACACCCAGGTATACATGCATACACACGTGAACACACACAGAGAAACACACACGCCACACACACACACAAGCAAATAAATAAGTAAAATTACCAGATGTCTCACAACAGTTCCCAATCCTTAACAATGTCTACTAATTTAAGACTTCATAAAAACAGCAAAGTTGGCTTATTTCATCGTGAAACCGTGAGCCACGATAATGAACAACGTGACAACATATGCTCATTTGTGCAACAGCGGCTTGGATGTTATAGGGGTAACAACTTTCTGCTTTGAACTGAGACCTCCATCCACCCGAGGAAAAGCATGCCTGAGATTGTAAATGTGGACAAGAATCTATGGGACACACCTAAGCTCCAGCACTGAACCTACTCTGTTGTTTTATTTTGCAAAATAGAGAGCTTTTAAGTTTGTATTTCTCTACCCATCGATCGTTGTAGCCCTCAGACCTCACCAGAGAAGTTTCTTTGAACAGTGGACAATGGTTAATATAGAAAGTTACAGCTGGTCAAAGTATATAAAATAAGTGTCTGTGACATGCTCAGCTATAAGTAGGACATCTGTATCACACCCCCTCCCATGAAAACTCAAGGACCATTGTGGCAGAAGGAGGCTGAAATAATTAGAGCCAAAGGTAGGGAGGACAGAGCTAAAATAATGTCTTCTGGACTTGACAGGAACACAGTCTCATGAACTCACAGCCCCTGTGGTTGCCTGTAGATCAAATCAGTTAGCATTCCCGCTTATATGTATGAGGGGAAGAGAGAGAAAGAGACAGAGAGACACAAAGGGAGACCGAGAGAGACAGAGAGAAGTCAATATGATCTGAAAAGGAAAGGCTCATTTTATTTAAAACTGCTACTGGTTAATGGCAAAGATTCAAATGTGAAAATATACATAAAACTAAATATGTAAAAGTTGGACCTCTTGCATCCGAACAGAGTATGGGTTTTCAGCAAATACCATGAAGCTGTGAGGCCGATACTCCAGTCTGAATTGTGCAACTGCTTGTTAAATCTTGGTAGCAGGATGTTTCTCTTTCATCTGACATGTTTTTCTGGAAGGGAGGCTCATTCCTGAAAGTCTTCATGGAACAAGCTTCTAAAAGAAAATGATGAAAAGGGGAAAGCTACTTGACACACACACACAAAAAGAAAGAAAGAATGAAAGCTAGCATGCGCCTGGGGTGCGTCCAAAAACAGGACGCACACAAAAATAGAATATTACCCGGAAGACCACCCAATAGGCCCCAAATCAGAGCCCCTCCCTCCTGCCGCTGTGCTCCGTCCCTTTCCAGCCGCTGTGATCAAGATTTAACTTTCTTTTCCTCGTTACTCCCCTTGCTTGAAAAATTAGACATAAGTTATTATCTCTCATTCTGTATTCTTTTTTATCCTAATTTGGCACATTTCCCATGAAAGTGTTCCTTAAAACATCTTTGTTTTTTTTTTTCCAATTCTGGTTTAGGGAACTTAACCTGAGGGGGTGGCCTAGTTGCTAGTCCCAAGTGGGCTTCTGCCTCCAGACTGACCCAGCAGTCTCCCATAGGTGCTAGACATTGCCTCCAGACTACCTCTCTTGCAGGACTCCTTCCTTCCTGCCTTGCTCTCTTTGTTCATTTACTCATTGAAGGGGCTTTTCACACACAAACACACATGAAAAAAAACATACACAACACACATAACACACACACATACAAATGCACACAGCTCTTGGTAGGGGCTGGCATTTAAACATAAAGACACTTTTAAATGAATGCCTTCATTTAAATGCCTTAAAGTCCACCAGACAGACAGACAGACACATAAGTGGCTAACAGGTCTGTGAGTAGGTACTCACTCAGGACAGTGAATACATACCCCAAGATTTTATTGATGCCCTCTGACAAGACTGCAGGGCTGAAATCAACAGGATCTCACCAGAACCACGAGAAGGGCATCCAGACCACAAAGTAATGGCATAAACCATCAGTTTTATATGCACAGATAGCTATTCTCTCCTGTCTCTGTCTCTCTGTCTGTATGTATGTGTGTCTGACTGTCTGTTTGCCTCCTCCTCCCTCCTCTCTCTGTTCTTTTCCCTTCACTCTCCTCTCTGAATGTCCTCTCTCCCATCTCCCTCTCTCCTCTTTCCTCTTCTCTCACTCCCATGCCATTTTATCCCTTCCTATCTCCTGTAGATTCCTTTAAAAGTCTCTCTCTTTGCTTCTCCCCACTTAGCTTCAGCCTTCCTACTTCAGTGCTGATGTTTCCCCCATACAGAATGTGTTCTCCTAGATGCCTCATCCCACCTAATCTTCTGAGGTGGCCTTGCATTTAAATGTGGAGTGTGCTTCTTCCCTTTTCTGGCTTTATCATCTGTCCCCCATTTTGTCATCTGTTTTTGTCATTTGTTGTTTTCTCTCCCTCTCTCCTCTTTCTTGGGCTCCTCTGCTTTTTACCTGTCTTTAGATTTTGAGGTCTTAAGGAATATCTTATTATGAAGTTTAGCTTTGTGGGTCCTGGTCCTGGAGTGGAGGTTGAACTCACCACAGCAAATGCCCGTATTATCTATTTTAACCAACTGACAGATCAGTTGTTGAAAGAGAAATGGTGTTATCAATAATATTGTTTGTTTGTATGGGTGAAAGCACTCTAAATCTCATTGAGTAAACAGGAATTAGACTAATAATACAGCCACTTAAAACCCTTATCCTGGGCACACATTTCTTGATCTTCAGTGGATGTGTCAAGTTTCAAAGCGTATGTATCAAATCCTGAATTGCTATGTTTAACCTGGTGCATACATAAGTAAAATAAAGTTTAGTTACCAAATAAACATTGAAAAAATTAATAACAATAGACTATATTATATTATAGAACTACTATAGCAATACGCAACATTGGAAATTCTGTTAATATAGTGTTGCCTTCTTAAAAACAATGACAAAATGAAAAGTGAAACCACAGATACAGGAATAAAAATATTCCACAATTAAAAATAAATAAAGTTGTGTCAAGAGTAAAAAAAGGCATCCACAGTTTTCTTCCTTGTTGGCTAACTTTGGCCAAAAAATATCAATATCCATTCATCTCTCTTATATAAATAAGAGTCCCTGCATTCTCTCTTCACATCTGAATACCACTATCCCACACTAGGTTATGGGGTACAAGGTATTGGATATGGGAGGATAGTAAACTTTTCATATGTGTTTGCTTTTTCTATAGGTTACTCTCTTAGAGACAGGTTCTTCTGTCCTCAACCTTTAAATACCAGACAACAGACATTTGGGGGTTGTGTTAAGAGGGTCTTGTCAAGCTCAAGCAGCTTCCTGTTAATGTTCCATTCTGATGCAGGAGGTTCTTCTGTCTATGTGTTGCTTTCACTGGTTGAATAAAGAAACTGCCTTGGCCTTTTGATAGGGCAAAACTTAGATAGGTGGAATAGACCAAAATAAATTCTGGGAGAAAGAAAGCAGAGACAGGCAGACACCATGAAGCTCCTGCCTGAGACTGACGCTAATTAAAATCTTTTCCGGTAAGCCACAACCTCGTGATGTTATACAGACTGGTAGAAATGGGTTAAATCAAGATGTAAGAGTTAGCCAATAATAAGCTAGAGATAATGGGCCGGGCAGTGTTTAAATAAATACAGTTTCTGTGTAATTATTTCGGGTGTAAGCTAGCTGGGCGCCTGCCTGCTCCTCCTGTTATACAGTCAGGTACCACATAGAGCTTGGAATCAGAGAGCCACCTGGTGTAATGGAAAAAGCACACCCACACCCCCCAGAGCTCACTGCTTACTCTGCCATTCCACATTGGACAGTACCAGAAACAATTTCTACTTCTGTGAGCCTGCTTTTTCTCAGCTGTGAAATAAAGATAAGAACTAGAGGCTGCCACGAAGATCAAAGAATTATTCATTATTCATACAAAGTACCTGTAAAATAGTAGGTGTTTAAGAAATGTTATTTTCCATCCTCATTGGTGAATTTTTCTCTATATAAAGAAGTTATGACACTAGTGTACATAAAAGAAAACACAGACATGAATTGGAATTCAAACGAAATCTGGCAAATATAATTTTGGTTATTGTTATGATAAATAAAGGGATCAAAGTACATATAAATGGAGTTATAAATTATCAAAATTTATAAATACGAAAACTCTTAGGTTGACAGCTATTGGAATAAAATTCTATTCCAACTATTTGTCTTTGTTTTTGAATTATTTATTTTCACAGATTTGTCAAGGAAACCTGTTCAAAGCCCTATCTAGTCCTCATAGCAACTCTTATTTAGTTTTTCTTGGTTTTTCTTTCTCCATCTCAGGAACCAAAACATATATCAAAGATGGAAACGCCATGAAGACAAAAGGATAATTGTTTGCTGTGTTACCTCCAAAGAGCGATATGGCGGCACAGCAGCCTCTGTACTAAAGCGACAGAAGCCTGTGTTTTCACCAATGTCAAATCATCATAAAATACTAGGGAGAAGGGAGGAAGCAAACCTTGCAGTCCTAGAAATCTGATATGAAGCCTGCTCCCAACCCAGTGCAAGATGGGTCACTTTTACAGGAGGACAAACACATTGGAAGGGAATGAATCAAAGCCAGGGATGAGATAATTGAGAAGGTGACAACGCATCAGATCTCGGGTGGCAGAGTGAGGCATGGAACAGGAGAAGCCTGCCCAGCGACACACAAGAAGAGTTATGACATTTATGCATTTTCATTTCTACAGGTGGGAGCCTCAAATCATTCTGTGGGTTAGCTTCTGAGCGCCTCTAATCCCAGCCTGCCAGAAATCCGTTGACATACTCCTGTATCGTCAGAGAAACACCCAACATATTTTCAACCATATTTCCTTGGTTTTTCTAACAAGACACATCTTAAGTCTAAATAACCTGTAAATTCAAGCCTTATTTTCTATGGTTAAGATATATATCCTTACAGGTTCTGTGATAGTACACATCTATAGTCCGGAGGAAAATTATTTGACCACCTACTCTGTTCCAAGATTGGGCAAAAAACTCTTCTCCTCTGACTTCCCACTCCGTTTTCAGTCATGCTCTCTTGTACCTTTTAAATTGGTGAGAATTTAAGAGACATACTAAATGACTTTTACAGGGAGTCTCTTTTATTTTTAATAATGATTTTCCTTCTTAATGTAATAAGATATTGCACCTGCGACATTGAAGGACTTCACGACTAATATGTACCTACCTTCCTCAGAGGTGGAACATCCTACAGCAAGCTTTTTCTCCCCCCAACCCCCCACCCCAGACCTGAGTAAGGATCTCATCCAAGAAGTTTGAAGCCAAACAAGTCAGCTTTGGACAGTTCTTCTCCCTTTTGATTTTAAACAATAATTTTGTCCTTTTAAAAGACACTTAATTAGGCCGGGCGGTGGTGGCGCACTCCTTTAATCCCAGCACTCGGGAGGCAGAAGCAGGCGGATCTCTGTGAGTTCGAGACCAGCCTGGTCTACAGAGCTAGTTCCAGGACAGGCTCCAAAGCCACAGAGAAACCCTGTCTCGAAAATCAAAAAAAAAAAAAGACAAAAACAAAAAAGACACTTAATTATCTTTTAAACTTCACCTTTTTGCTATATTTCACAACTTCCAAGTTTGCCTTTTCTTGGTCTTCAGCAAATGAAATAATAACATATGACTGAAAGCCTTAAGAGTAAACCAGTACCTCCAACAAAAGACAACAAACCCCAACACAGAATCTGACTTCATCGAAGAGAATTCTGTTTTAATTTTAAATTATCTTCTTAACCTTCCAGACACTCCTCTGTGAGAATGAGAAGCCTACAATCACAATGCTTTATAACTACTGTGTAATAAATTTAAAGTTTCCCACATAGTAGAAAACCCAGATCCAAATACAGTTTTAAGAAGTTACAGTGAAAATGTTGCATCCTTATTCCAGGGACTTCTCAACCTTAAGGAATTTAAATGCTTCAAGCCAGGGGGATTGTATTCATAGGACCCTAAAAGTAACCAACTATCTCAAAACACCTGTACTATAACTCAAGAAAACGTCAAAGAAAACACAGACCGGAGGAGTGGTGTGGGAGGTCCTTCTGTCTGTGTGTTGCTTTTCTTGGTTAATGAATAAAGAAACTGCCTTGGCCTGTAGATAGGGCAGAAATTAGGTAGGGGGGAGGGGGGAGATGGAACTGAATGCTGGGAGGAAGAAGAGCAGAGTCAGAGAGATGTCATGGATCCTCCCCCTGAGGCAGATGCTGGTTAGAATCTTTGCCAGTAAGCTACTGCCATGTGGCAATATACAAATTAATAGAAATGGGTTAAATTAATATAAGGGTTAGACAATAAGAAGCTAAAGCTAATGGGCCAAGCAGTGTTTTAATTAATACAATTTCTGTGTGGTTATTTCGGGGCCAAGCTAGTCAGGCGGCTGGGATGAACAAGTGGTTCCCTGCAAGAGAGGAGTCCCTCAGTATGATCCTGCTGTTCTTTTTATCTTAAAGACAACATGGTTCAAACTTTTAATGAGATTCAGTGTCGGTCTTCATGTGTCAGGAAAAACAAATGCCAAAGTGAGAAAGACAACCCAGTGCCCTCCCATCATGCTCAGCTAAGAAATAGCACTGTATTGCTACTTTTGTAGAGCTTTGACCAAAAACCTTGCTGAAGAACTTAAAGTGGGGAGAAGGGTTTACTTAGTTCACTGAGTCCATGGTTGCTTGACCCCATGTGCCTGGGCAGATCATTATGGTGAGGGGAGGGGCTTCTTTACAGTAGACAGGATGCAGAGAGTAAAGAGAAGACTGTGGATGGTGTATAATCCCCAGAGATGCACTTTTATCTCTTTCCTCCAACGAGGTCTCACTTCTTAAGGGTTCCAGAACTCCTAAACTAGCACTACCAGTTAGCACTGAAGCCAGCTAAGGTCATGTCACACTGAAACCGTAGCACACACATTGCTCTTTGGAGGCTTTTTTGCCTCACCTAAGAGGGGTAAAAAAGAGACTCTTCACCTAAGATATTAGAGATATTTATTGCTCGTCTTGTGACTGGACTGTAGGGCAAACCCTATCAGAGCCTTCTTTAATTTAGAACGAATTTATCCAGCATGGATAACTCATTTCATTCTGAAAACCAAGTGGAAGGTGCCTAGAGTTGGGACAATTTCTTCTTAGTCCAGAGGATGACGTTGTTGGCATTTCTGTTAGAAAGCTATTTGTTTTGCTAGGATACTTTTCAAGACTTTATTTAGTAATCTTAGAGTGTAACTGCACTATAAGAATCCAAATTACAGAAAAAAATAAATGAGTTGTAACAACAATGTGATAAGGGAGTGGTTTGCTCCATTCTCCCACCAGGTCCTTGTGTCACCAGATATACCCATGGGACCCTGTGAAGCAGGGCAGGTAGGTTTCTGACCTGACCTGTACCACAGCCATTCAATCTCAAAGAAGCACACAGAGGTTTACATTAATTATAAACTCGTTGGTCTAATGGCTCAGGCTTCTTATTAACTCTTATAGCTTACATTAACCCATAATTCTTGTCTGTGTTAGCCACGTGACTTGGTACCTTTCATCAGTGAGGCACTCTCAACTTGCATCCTCGGCATCTGGGTGACCACTGCAGACTGAGCCTTTCCTCTTCCCAGAATTCTCCTGTTCTGGTTGCCCTGCCTGTACTTCCTACCTGGCTACTGACCAATCAGCATTTTTTTAAACCAATACAAGTGGCAAATCTTTACAGGGTACAAAACCATTGTCCCACAGCAATGACCCTTCTCTGAAGTTTTCCCAGAGACTGGAAAAAGATTTTACATGTGGTAGGCTGTTGGCAGTTGTTGGAAAATGACTAAATAAGTGAGAAGTCTTTCAACTTCTTCATTTCACAGTTAAGATACTTAGAAGTTAAAGGACCCATCTTAGGTCATTAGCAAGCAGGTATTAAAACTAAGAATTTCTGGATCTTCCCCTCAGTCCCAGGGCTACTTCACTCAGATTGTTTGCTTGCTTCCCTAGTTTTTAACACGTAGAAAATTTGAATCTGCTTTGACTTGCCTCAGAAGGCAAGTTTTCTATAAAGGCCTCATTATAGAAATCATCTAGCATGTTTATTAAAATGGAAATTTCCAGGGCTTCCACCCTGAAGATCCTAGTTCCATGTCTGCCACAAGGCAAGTATAATCTCCACAGGGCAGAGGTACAATGTCCCTTTCCTGCCACAGGTTTGCCCCGCTCAAAGCAGAGAAAAGAAGGTGAGGAGACTCCTGTCTGCCCACCTGGATGCAGGAATACAGGCGGCTTTGTTTATCGCGTGTATGTCAAAGGACACTGAAGAAAGCATCAGGAAGGTGATTCTGAGGGCAGAAAACACCTGGGAGAGGCAGCACTTGCCTTCAATTCCTTAATTAGATTTGGAGAAAGTCAGCTGCCCAAGAGGTCCTGCAGCGGCAGAAGCTTTGAGCCTCTTTCTCATGAGAAGGGAGCAAACGACCCAAAGGCAGAGTAATATGGGGCTTCTCTTCTCCTAGAAAGTATATCCTCGTACTGCAATCAGTACCCAGCGACCGCTAAGCTCCAGATCATGCACAGGCTTGTCATACCCACAGAGGATCCAGAAAGGTCGAAAGCTGAATATCTGCTTGCTGAGTAAATGAACGGGGAGTTTCCTCTTTGATCATGAGCACTGCTATAAGACAGTGATCCTCTGATAATGATATTTAATAAAATTTGTTTCTTTTTTTTTTAACCTAGAATCTATATTATCTGCAACAAAAGCAGACCAAATTGCTATTTAATCTGGTCACTCAGGGGGAAAGGATTCTAGTAATAAAGAAATAGTAAATAAAAAAATGAGCTCAAATCGTCTAGTTACTTAACATTTCTAAAACATCACTGATATTCTCTTAATTAGGATTGTTTGAGTTTAGTGGGACATTCAGTAGGAATTCCAGCCCAGCTGTGTTGTAGTAGTGTTTAGAAGACGTGTGGTAGTTTCAGTCCCAAAGCTCTTCCTTCTCACCCTCATTCACACTTAAGTAAGTCCCCCAAAAGGAGTTTGTCAGGATTCTAGCCTGCTGTGGCTGGAAAGTAAATACAGTGCTGCATGTAATTGGGGAGGACGTCAATCTAAAATAAACGTAAAGTCCTGACCCTCGAAAAGATAATGTCATCAGAAAATTTACTTGCCCCAAGAGCTCATTTCCTGACAATGCTGAGTAACTGAGATTGAGCTATTTATAGCAGTGATGTAGCTGGATATATACACGTGATAAAGTTCAGCTCATTTCATGTGAGAACAAGTGTTTCTATGAGGAAGGAAAGGAGAAAAGAAGGACTAACACCATATGTCTAAAACCCCACACTTTTAAGAGCTTAGGTATGCTTTTTAAGTCATATCCATTGGGAGTCTGATAAACATTTAGAGGAAAAGATCAAACTCACTATTGAGTTAACAGTTGTGGTATTTGGCATTTTTGCTCAGTGAAAAAGGCATCAAATATATCCTCTGAGTGCACTAGACTTAAAAAAAAGAAAATTTAAGATAGCAAATGTTAAGCCCAATGTTCAGAAAGTTCAGAGAAACTACAGAGATGATCACAAAGACTGAGATTCTCACGGGGAGAACAGACTGAGCATGGGGAAACCTAAAACGCAGAATCTGTTTCACTGGCCAACAACTGTAAGTCATCCTAAGAACAGAGAGAAGAAATTTAAATTGTTGCAAAAGTATTTTTAACTCCAAATTTAAATGAGGGTCTTCGAGCAGTGATTCCCATTTCCGTTTCTCAAAGGTGAATGGACTCGCTTACAAAGGTGTGACACTCATCTATAGCACAACCGGTGTCAAGCAGGAACGCGTCTGCTCTGAAACTGGTACCCAGATCCTTTGAGTGTGTGTACCAGGGCCACTGAAATCCTGGACTGAGAAGAGCTCCAGTGTTCTCCTCATTAAATACTTTAATTGTGCAAGAAAAGAATCCCAGATATTTATCCTGGCCCACACAGTGACTGTGGTAACCAGGCAGGATTAGAATTCAGTGGAGTACATCTTAATCTGGTGTGTGTCTCACTACCACATCCTGTCCCACAAATGGCTGCTCATTAGCAGTTAAATTAATAAGACTTTATGACACTTTGCAATTAAAGTACATCTTCCGTTAACAAAATAGACCACAGATTATTTTATCCAATCCACCAAGCAATGATTCCTTCGGTGCAGATGAGGAAATAAAAGATTATTTGAAGAGTAACTTGCCCAAAAGTCACACAGTAAATGTTAAATTGAACTCAAATTTTGGCACACTGGGTTCTTTTCACTAATCTACCAATTGTATAGAAATAAATTACATACACACATACACACAAAATTAATATTATTTTAGGAACAATGCTAAATTTCAGAGGTCCATTGCAAGATGATCAAAGAGCACACAAAACAAGAGGTTTTGCATTATATGTAAATAAAATTTTTTAAAACTGCTTACCTGATATGTTTGCCTTGACATCATAGATTACTTTTTATACTCTCCTTGCCCTGAATTATTTGACCTATATACATAGAAAATGAAACAGGGCTATGGGATTGATTTTTAGATCTCTTTATTCAAAGTCAAAGATGAGCCGAAATCAAATGTCTGTGTCTCTAACATTTATGCTGGCAATGACAGTCTAGCAAGTGTTAACCATGGAGAGAATATTAGCATTATGGAAGATCAGCAGATATTGGGTGAAAAGGCCATTATCAATAAGACAGTCCCACACAACAACAAGCAGCTTGAGAGAAGCGTGGTTTTAGAAGCTTCCCAGCTCTCATGGAGGTGGGTGTTGCTGTATAGAGTATTCCTTATTTTTTCTAAAATGTATAAAATTATTTCTCAATATCAAATTCCAGAATCCAACACAGTAGAAATAATCTAGACAGAAATCAGTAGCCCCAGTTTTCTGTTCCAGAAAGCATACAGCTCGATCAAGGACAAAGTCTTAGCCAGATGCCTAACTCCAACTGGAGAACCACCCCTTTTAAGACAGGTGGCTTTCACATTCAACTTCATTATGCCTCATTTTCCTCACCTCTGAAGCAGAGATAGTAATAGTTGCACCTTACCTGTAGAATTATTTTTGAGGTTATATTAATATGTATAAAGCAGCTAGAAAACTTTTGGCATTAAGTAACTGTTGGATAAATATTTTTCAATGAGCGAAGTTATATGATTTTAGACAAATCGTCCGACTGTCTGAACCTAGATCACATTCTTTATCCTGTGGAGTGACTGCCTGACCTCTAAACTCAGAATCTTACATCTTCATGAGTCAAATGTTCAAAACTACTGAATATCATTTTTTTCCTGAATAGCTAGAAAAAAAATTGTTTCTTATGTCTTCAAATTCCAAGTCACTGGAAAAGAAAACTATGTACTGTAAGGAGAGCTGAGAAGTAAGATGGAAATTATTTGACAAATAACTAAATTTGAGGCAGAATTATGAGGTCATGAAGCATGAATTTGGGAGGCAGACCAACTCTGGCCATGTCTGGCTTCTTCTTAACCTGTATCCACTGATGGAGTCCTTTGCCTCGGGAGCCTCTACATCACAATCTTTACTGTGGTAAAGCAGTAATTACATCATGCACGTAAAGCATGAGGCTTGGTATAAGTTAAGGATGTAATAGCTAATATTCTGGTGGTGATACAAACAATGATGGTCATATGTCAATAAGGAAATATAACAATTCTATAACTGACTCGTCTATCAGATCCCAATATCATCAAGAGTGCAAGTGTCATTTAGGGGAGAACTAGCTTTGAGCCTTAGCTCAATGTAATTCCTTATTTCAGTTGTCCAGTTTACCATACCTGAGACGTACAAATACAGTGTGAAAGCTGATTACTGTACCATTGTAATGGATATGTTTTAGTTCTTAAAATATTTAAGAGATAAAGAATGGACTCAGTTATTAAGAGTGCTTGGAGCTCTTCCAGTGGGCGTGAGTTCGATTTCAAAATAGCTTAAAAAGTGTTTTAATGTTTTAACTAGAACACTGAAACTCTTAGGATATTATGGGTTGTTGATACCACACCAATTATACACCTGATGCTTAAAAGCAAAATGAAACAGAACAGCTTGGTTTCTTCAGGTCTTCAAACCAGCATACTCACTGTGTTGCTGACCTTTTTTGCTGCCTCAGAACACCAGACACAGAAAGATTCAAGGGAAAAAAGGGTCATTTTGGCTCACAGTTTCTAAAGGTTCAGCTCCTTGCATTGGGGAAAGCAGGGTAGAAGCCTGGCTCACATCATGGTGAGCCAGTAGACAGAGAAAGGGTAACGAATGTTCTCTGCTGGCTTTCTCTTTTTCCAGGTAGTCATTCCAGGACCCCAGGCCAAGGTGGTGTCAACACATTCAGGGCAGGTCTTTTCTGCCTCTGTTAATCCTCAGGAAACTCTTTTACAGATGAGCACAGGGGTATGCCTCGATCTTCTAGTGTCTCTAAATCCATCACAGTGACCATGAGGTTAACCAAAACCCCCATGAGGAGTTTTTCTTTAACAGCCAGGTAGCGATGTAAGCCTTTATGAACACAAGTAAGTAGTGTAACCCTGTTGAATCACCAAACCTCACATCTGTGGCTGGCGTTTTTAAAGATGCTATTCCATGAAGAAACTCAAAGCGTTTCTAGTCTTCACCCTGACGTGAAAATGCTTTGAGGTAGATCCAGGCTCCTCCATGGTGTGAATCATATCCGAGGCACAGGTTCAGCACATAGCCCTGGCCACTATCTGATGAAGGATGCACAGCAAACTTAGCATAAACCTAAAAGAATTGCTCTCTGTATGTTGTGCCCCGCTTGCTCGCAGAAAGACAGCATGCCAATAATTTAAATAGATAGGTATCTATTCTTTATATTTTGAAGGTTAAATGAATTAATATCTGTAAATCATTTTAAAGAGCATCTTATTACCTTGCAAGTGGGGGAAAGTGAGTTGATATCATTATGAGTAATTATTATTATTTGGTCCAAATTAAGACAAGAGGACCACAGAGGCTAGAAGATATTATGAGTGCTCTATTAAATAAATAATAAATAAATGTTTATGTGATATCAACACCAAAATGAGTTAACATGATGGCTCTGAGATGCCATGCCAGCTGAGATTTAAGGTGTCCTGTTAGTGTCCCAGTGCCATGTGGAAGAGTTACAGGAAAATTGGGGATTATGGATGGTCCCATTTACTAAAAACACATTTGCCTTGTCCCCTCAGACTATGGTAGAGGGCTACTCAGAAAATCTGGGGAAGACAAGGAAGAGAACAGCACTCAAACAACACCCTGTACTTGGTCACCTGTTGATTAGGGCCAAGGACAGGAAAGTAATAGTTGAACATGTGTTGTTGTTTTTTTAGTGGATGCTGTAGGTTCAGCAAAATGGGTTGTCATTCAAAATAGAGCTTCGATCAGTCTCAGCAAACTGGCAAATCCCAAGGTCTTTTTAAAGTCAAAATTTCTGAATTAAGTCAAATACATAACAAAATTGGTGCCCTGAATGGACAAACTCCAAAACAAAGGCGTGTTTCCAAAAGTTCTGTTGACAAACTTAGTACAACCTGCCTATACTAATACTGGATAAGGATCTCTCCATTTAAACCATCTGGAGATTCCTCATGTCTTACACAGAACGGTCTGGTTTTGGTCATGGAGCATTCCCTGCAAACTATTCTTCTGTACCAGAGAAAGAGGAAGTCTCCAGCCACAATTTTTAATTAGCTAATTAGGAGCATCTACTCGACAAGTGACGCAGGTTCTGGCCCCATGTTTATACCTGGATATGAGGGAACAGTTCTCGTGAGTCTTGGCTATCTGAAAACTCTCAGCCGTCATTGGCTCTATGGAGCCCAAAGAGGTGCCGACGCTGCTTGGCAAGTGTACACTAGCAAACATTCAGTACAGTTGGAGGAGTCCAATCCCAGTGAAGAAACCACCGAAGAGAAATTGCGGAAGTGGGGGGGGGGACAGTGATGGCTCGGAAGTGGGTGCTCCAAGTCTCTTTTATTGTTCCAGCCCCTTGCAAGGTGAATCAGCCCCTTTTGCACACAACCGAGGCAGCCGCCATTCCAGGAGGATCTTTAAGAATATTGTTCACCCAGAGAGGGTCAGTTTTACTGCCAAAAATCAAATACTCCTTTGATGCAAGAAAAATCCTTGATGAACTGTAATTAATAAATTGACTTGCCCCTGGGGAGCAATCTGTCTTCTGCCTAGACAGCAAGGGAAGCATATCACAATGATACTTGTAAATACAGCTGAGATTGTTCAAACTTTTTATTACATTTATTTTTAACTGATACATAAAAATGCAAAGAAATTTTGCTTGTGGCATTTCAGTATTGTTTCAGTACATGTACGTATTATAAATTTAGATCAGGTTAAAATGACAAACCTTTATCAATTCCTTACAATAAAAGTATTCGAAAGCCTTTCTTTTGATTTTTCTAAATATATAATTGCCAATTTAAAAAAATAGTAATGATTTTTGGGAAAGAGAAACCAGGTGTCTAAGCGACCTGTGCTTCCTAACCCGGTGGCCAAGGCATGACCTTGGACTAGCCATGAGCCTTTCTGCACCCAGTTTCTTCACGTGAAGGGATGAGCCAAGCTGCTTCTAGGAGCTGGCTGAGTTCTGAAAAGGGATGTGGTGCTGTGTGTTTATAGAGTGTATTCCTTCTGTGCTATGCAGAGTATCTCAGGAGACTCTCATTAGGATTCTTAATACTGCTGCAAGGCAGGCAGGTGGCAAGGTTTATTATCCCCATTTTTTACAAAAAAGAGACAATGAGACACTTTGCTGACACAGCACCCTTGACCAAGTAAAGACTGGGAGTTAGGTGTCCTCACCCTAATCAAGAACTCTGCTAAACCACTCTGCTACTAAACTAAGTGGAAATTCTCTGATGAATAAAATATTCCGGGCTCCTACGGGGGTGGGAATAGAGTTTGATCATCTTGCCAAGATGTAATGACTTAAAACAATGATTTCCAAATTATAGCCCATCTACTATTCCAGGTCGTTTTCTCGGTTCTTTTTGACTTACCTTTATGCATATTTTCTCCTTTCTGATATACTTATTAAAAATAGGAGTTTTAAAGTGGAATGGTACAGAATAGGGGGGAAATCAAGACAACTTGGAATTACTAATTAAATTTACAATGGAAAATTTTCAGAGATAATCCATGCAATCAGTATTGCTATGGAGAAATTGTAACTACAATGAGATGATCACTTCAAATATAACCCACAAGGTTCTCGGTAATAATATTTATTGAGGACCATATATGTGAGATTTTAGCCTGCCACAGCTTGATAAATGCTGGTAGAAGGATAAAATACTAAACAAGACGGCTCGGCAGATAAAGGCACGTGCTGCCAAGCAAGATGACCTAAGTTCCGTCCCAGGCACCTGCATGGTGAAAGGAGATAAGTGACCATTCCAGAAGTTTTCTTCTGACCTAAACATACATGCTGTGGCATGTGCACATGGGGTGGGGACCACCTTTTAGGTCAGAGTCAAAGCAACATTTTGTTGTCAGTGATAGCGATGACCAGAGTATCATCTTCATCTGTTCCTCAAGTCCCCTTTCCCACAAGGTGACCCAAAGGGGATAAACTTAGTGCTGAGATCCTATCTCTCTACCTCTGTAGAACACTTATCTAGCATGTACAAAGCCATAGGTTCTCTCCCAGCACCAAGAGGGGCGGCGGGGTGGGAAGCTTTGCATATGCAGAACGCTGCATTAGAGAGAACGATGCTGAGCTCCAGGATCCTGAATCATTTATTGTAATGCGCACTGAACATTCTGCCCTTTTCTCCAGAGGAATATACCCGAGTCTATTTCTGATGCAGCTCTCTGTGGCCATACCCCTGAAAAGAGAGTTCTGCACAAAAGCTATCAGTGTTTTCCTAAAGAGGGAGAAAGGTGCAGAGACTCCTGGAGAGAATATCCCAATCATATATTGCAATTTTATTTGACTATCTGGTGTCTAATATTTTGGGTATTCTTAAAAACTTGTATGAGGACTTGTTGTTGCTATAACAAGACACGAGGTACAGCCACACATGACAGTGCACTTCTCTAAAGTCAGCACCCAGGAGGCTGAGGCAGGAGATTACTGTGAGCTCAAGTCTAGCCTGGTCAACATTGCAAGTTCCACCCCCGCCAGTGCTATGCAGTGAGAGACCTGTCTCACAACAAATAATCACAAAATGCTTGAGAGAGGCCAGCTTTATAAAACTCTCTCGGTTCCAGATGCTGACAGTCCAAGATCAGCAGCCTCACTGATTTGGCCTCTGGTTCAGGAATCACGGAGCCAAGACAGGAGTCTGTGTGTAAGAAAGACCACATCACCAAACAGGCAGGCAGAGTGAGAGACTTGGGGGTTGGATTTAGCTTTGGCCATACTTTTTGTCTCATCTCCTGAGAGATCAAGGCTTCTACAGAGCTATCTTCATCACACACAGCCCCTACTCTCTCACCAGACTCCAATTCTTGAAGTTTCTGTTACCCCCCAGCTAGCCAAACGAGCTCCCAACGCACAGAGCCGTGGGAGTACACCCCACAGCCAGCTTCAGCAGAGCTGAAAATCAGGAACACTATACTGATTCAGAGCAGGGCAGCTTCCTCACCAGAGATTCTAGGATGGCTAAGTATTTCTTCCTGCCTCCAAGGGTACAAAAAATTTAAAACAGACATCTCTGGTTCACACTTCCCTGACTGACTTAACCTCCCATCTCCTTATTACAGTGGAATCCTCAGGTGTTCTGCAGGTGCCTGGGCGCTGCAAAGTCGGGGTAATGACAGGCATCAAGGTCCTGGAAGCACTCTTCCCCAGCTCTAGGATTTGATCTTGGGTATCAGAGTTTCCTGTCTAGGCTCTCATCTATAAAACAGGGTCAATAATGCCTGCATCATAAGGTTTGGAGATGGTTAAAAATATTTACATCTAGAAAGCATATGAAACAATGCCCAGCACATAGACAACCAATAAAGATTTGGCTAATGAACAATTTTCTTAGTATGAAAAGTTCATTCATCAGCAAACATCTTACTGGATGTCTTAGCAAATCGGTCCACTTAACAGTGCTATTTCTGAGAGACAAATGATGTAAAGCAGCCCAGATAATGAAGGGCAATGCTTTTTTAGAAAGTAAAAGGGATTGCGTTTGTTCTTATCAATAGGAAGAAGAAAGAAAGGAAGACATCTAATCTAGTTCCCACATTGAAAAAGGGAGCTGCTCCGGCATCATTTCAAGTGCTGGGCATTCCTCATTGGTTCCTAAGTGAATATCCTTTCCTGATTTATGGCTTAATAGGAGCTGCTAACTTTGTTTCTACAAGATTTTTGAGACCTTGATACGTGAACTTGATCTTCTGCCCTCCACGCAGAAACTTTGATGTTTTTTGTGTGTGGAACTAGAAATTGTTAGTTCAAGAGGAAATACAAAGGCCTCACAAGTGGAACAATCAAAAGTTGCCTTGCCACACAAAGGAATCGAGCATAGAGCAAGAAATAAATGAGTAGAAATGACATTTTAAATGTTTTCAAGTATTTTAAAGAACCCCTCCAAAAACAATATAGCCTCACCCCAATTGCAATCATCTTTGCTGTTCTAACCTCAACTCACACCACTAAATCATCAAGGAAAATTATTTTTAACTTGTTATGTAATGGTTTTAGAAAACCTTCATGTAGTTCCTTCCCCTAACCCCTAACAGAACAAAGGTTTTCTCCATTATTTTTGGGCAAAGGTGGCAGATCTATGGGCCATTGATTTGTGTCAATATTCCCTAAAATTAAATGAAAAAGTTTACAGAATGGGAACCACCTGCTTTCCAAAACATTTTCTTTATTTTCACTTTTTAAAAATGTTCTTAAGTAAAATAAAACTCCATCTCTTTCCCTTCTTTTCTCCCTCCACATCTCCCATCAACCGTCCCTCAAAATTCTCCCAGACTCCCCCACTCTCACGGTGATAGCCTCTTTTCCTCCAACTAGCTCTGCTATATAAGTAAACGTGTAGACATAGATATGCACAAAGACATGTGGATACAATGCCACCAAACATATTCTCTGCGTGTACAGTATCTGTGTGGAACTAAGACACAGCGCAGGCTGAGCAGATTTGGCCAAATGGGCTGGCACTTGGAAATTCATCAGTGGTTACGTGAAGACTTCAAAGCCAGCCTGGGCTATAGAAGACCCTGTCTCAAGAAACTACCGTGGCTTTGACTAGAGCAACCTCCAGGAAGTAGCATCCTGTCCCTCCATAAAAGACTTTTCTTCGCACACCCGATGGAGGACTGAGTGAGTCCTAGTGCCTGGCCCTTCAGCTGGAGTCTGTCTTCTCTCTCCTCCCTTCTCTTCCACCGCTCACCCTCCTCTCGCTGCTCATCTCTCTCAGGTACACGCCTTGGCCCCTGTTTCCACTCCCTTTTTATGTAATCTCTTCAAAATTTTAAATTTTCATGGTGTCATCTCTTCATCTAAAATATAATATATAACAACCCCTACTACCACACACACTGAATTTTATCAAACCATGAACAGAATCTTTATTGTAAATGTCCCCTAACTTTAGGCCCATGTGAGATTCCTGTATTCATCCATTTGCAAGGAAGTCAACTGTCTTTATAGTAGCTCAAATGCCTACCTCCCTTTAATGATGCCACCATGTTTTTATTTTTGTAACAGGAAATACCAGTAGTGCCATCTCTGCAGTTGGGAGAGAGTGGGAAGCTCTAGGTTTTCTTGCACTTTAATGTGGGTGAGCCGTGATCTACTTGTTAAAATTCTTGGATTGCTAATAAAAGTCATAATCTACCAAATGGTGGTAATTTGGATGAAACAAGCATATCAATCATGGAGGAATGGGCTCATGGCTCTTTATCTGGGCAGAATCATTAAGTAGAATTTATGATATATAATGTATACTATTAAGCAGCTTCCATTAAACTTGCCTGCCAAACTCCTATATAGAGGGAGGCTTCTACCAACAAAATGTGTGCAAGAGCGCCACCTATAGTAAAGCTCCCACATTGACCTTAAAAACACTAAAACTCCAGAAAATGGCTAGGCTTCTGAAGCAGTGAGATTGAGGAAAATAAAAATATCCAATAAATGAGATGCATGGTTTCATTCATAAGTATAACCTATGGCGCTTATCTAAAATAATAATATGATTTTTTGTGAGATATAACTTCTCTGGCTAAGGAAAAACGCTCCCATCATACAGATAATTCAAACCACAGTTGTAGCATCCGTTATTTAAATGCTATTTCAAAGAAAAAGGTGGCACTTATTGCCATCCTCTCGGCGCTCACCAGTTAGTTTTCTTCTTGATGTTTTTATTCTACCAATCTGATTTTGCAAGCGCCTGAAAACAAGAATTATTTAAAGCACACGCGAATAAGTGTCTTCACCATGTTTTGTTTTGTTTCTCTTTTTGTTTTTTCAAAAGGCCACCATCCAGTTAATTCATTACAGCATAAACTTAAACGGAGAAGCCCGAGGCTCCAGTGACTAGTATTGCTCCTGCGAAATGTCCATTAGGACTTGGTTCCACCGGAATTTAGACTTAAATACTTGTTACTTTGACCTAAAGGCTAATTATGAGGGAGCCAAGCCAAAATCTGAGATGAATAAGAAGAAATCTTATTGGTTTTACAGAGACGGTTGCCAGAAACAGCTTACAAATCATGAGCCTGTGCAAAGATGAGAAGTCGAATCTAAATTATTATTCGGCTGGGTCCTTAAATCAATGGGAGAGCAGAAAATGATTGCGCTAGATCTTTAATTTTCAACTGGAAAAAGTCAACATGGTGGCAAGTTCAACGTTGTTTTACGGCAGGTCGTCCAGCAAGCCCTTGGCTTTTTCATTTCCAAAGAAGGCTGCTGTGATGTGAGTTTGCCAACTGCAAAATCGGTCTTCTCTGCAAGCCACAGACGGGGCAGCATGGCTTCTGGCCTGCGCCAGCCACAGGAATACACTAGAAGACAGTTGCCTTAGGACCCCACACTCTGTCACCCTGGGGGCTTTCCACTTCGTGGCCTGTGGTTCGTGCCGCTGAGGCTGACTGGAAGCAGGTTCGGTGCCTTCAACTGCATCCCAAGCTCCACTCCTCACTGATGCCCTCGGTTCACCCAGCTGCAGGAGCCAGCACAGCAGCCGCCTTCCCGCCAGGCACTGCGGATGCTTCATCTCTGCCCTGGGAGGCCCACTTCTCAGGATGAGAGGATAATTCACTTGCTATAGCCCATTCAATCTTCAGCCTCTCGGCTGACGCTGCCAACAGAAGTGCCAATTAATGCCAATTACAATGGTGACTTTTCTGATATGGGCACCTACTCATATAGGCCATCAAACAGCCATCACATATTAATGGCTGTCAGTCATTACCAATATTGGCGAAGTTTGAACTGGTGACCTAGAGAGAACTGCTCTCTATCCCCACTTCCTACTCCCTGAACCGTCCAATTCCCCTCCCCCTTTCTTGGCCAATGTTCTTAATTATAGTTTTGTACCTGAATAATGAATGTGCTACATTTTGACAGTGACAATTGCTGGAAGTGTGACAGCGGAGGTGCAGTTCCTGCCTGCCATTTAGCAGTCCTGTCACAGCCTGCAGGCCAGGAAGGTCCAGGCCAGGTCCTTCAAGGGGCACCATTATTTCCTTCTTCACATAATCAAGAGCATTTCTTTATTTGTCTTCGCGACTCCTAAGAAATAAGGAGAGCATTTTTATGGAGAAAATGTGTCACAGATTTCAGTGTAGAGGCTGCCACTGGGCCCTTATCACTTGCTCATTATTTTCCTATAGCCCTAAGAGACGAAAACTCCTCGTACAATTAAATACGCTGCGAATTGCTCAGGAGGCCTAACTTTTGGTGTCAAAGGCATAAAGCAAACAAAACACAACAAACATTCTCAGTGAGGAGAAAGAGTCAAAGTCCACTTCAAAAAGCACACCCCTGTCTGTCTTTTTGAAACCGGTTTAACCTTACCAGGGGTGTAAACTTCCCGGGTCAGTCACTTTCTGCGACTGTCTAACTCGGACATTAACGTTTTTCCTGAGATCCTCCACTCTCAGAAAACACAGCAGCATGCAACAGTTTGTGCTGCAAATCTGTATTACTTCAAGATTTGGGAAGAGAAATAATTTAGGGGGAAAAAATTACTCGACACCCTACTTCGCCTTCCATGGACCAGAAAAATAAAAGACCCAAGATTCCTTTGGAAGAATTTAATTCTAGGGGCTGCAGAGCAGGTTCTTTCAGAGGACCCGTGATTTGTGGGAGCACGCGCGCGCGCACGCACACACATACACACACACACACACACACACACACACACACAGTGACCCACAATCTTTCAGAGCGCTAGTTCCAGGGGGCCTGAGACCTCCTGACATCTGAGGATACAGGGTGCGCGAGGTACATACACGTCCAAACACAAAGCACTCGTACATATAAAATACAACTTGTTAAAAAGAATTTATTCTAGAACACTGGTTTAGAGATGGAATAAACTCCTCTGGTCTCCTAAAAGGATAGTGGCAAAGTTAAGATTAAAACGTAAAGCTTGGTGTGTGTGAGTGATCATATGTATAGATACCTGTGTGCATAAGTGCTCATGTGTTCCTATGGAGGCCTGAGGTTGGTGGCAGGGATCTTCTTTGATTATTTTTCACTTTATTCATTGAGGCAGGATCTCTCAATCAAACCCAGAGCTAGTCTCGATGACCACCTTGCTTTAGGATCTCCTGTCTTTGCCTAGAACCACACAGCCCCCATTTATGTGAGCTCTGGGAATCCTCTGGTCCTCTTACCTGTGCCCAAAGCACTTTAATTCCAGAGCCATCTCCCCAAGTTCTGCTTCCTTGGTTTTAAAAGACGCTTGCTGAACTGTTCCACCATACTGGGTTGGTTAGACAAGGCATTTCCTCCTCATGCATTGAGCAGCATGAAGAATTTCTTCACGGAGTCTGTAAACTTATAGGAAGTATTATGAATGATGCTGGAGAAAAAAGAAAACTCCTAAAAGTCAAACTCCAGCCCTGAATGAAACAGATATCTGTTCTGAAAAACAAGGAAACTACCTTGGTGAGAAATCTCAAGATCACAGTTAAGAAATCACTCAGGACCCTGGAGAAACCAAACAGAAAGGAGGTTGAATTTAAAGTCAAGAAAGATTAACAAAAATAATAAAATGTCTGTGATTTCAAGGAATCTGACAGGGAACAAATGTCCACACTCAGAGGAATGTTCTCTAGTGCTTCCCTGAAACAAGGGATTTATTTGTGGTGCAGATGAAATCAAACAGCTCCGACGCCACTGGAGACTGACAAAGAACGTAACTTCAAGAATAAGTCGGGATACCTTTTAAAATGATAAACATACAAATGTTCTACTCCCAGAGCCAGGCAAGAAAATAAATACATAATTCAAGAAAAAGGACACAAGGATTGGATTTCCAAAATAAATGAATAAGCAAATGAATAAATAAACAGCAAGAAATAGTAAGACTATTGAGAAACAAAAACATGAGTAAGTACCAATTAAATTAAATTTGAAATAAAAATTAAGGCTTGTGGCCGAAGCGGTGTGAATGAGACTTCTCTACAGCCCTACCGTAGAGAAACCAACAAACCCCCATCACTTAAGAGCCTGGAGTTCTTTCAAATCTTGTCAGAAACTTTTTGCTTCCTTGGCTTACTTCTTTTCTTTCTATGTTTGACTGCACTTTTCCTTTCTCTGGCTCCATTTGGAATGCTGCTTAGTTCAACTTTAAAACAGTTTGTATGCAAGATGTTGTTTTGTGTAAAGAAGGGAAAAGATTGACAAATCCTAACCGAACTGGGGAGCATTATAAATATTTTGCTTCACTATGGCAGCTTTCTCCATATGCCTGGAATAAAACATTTCCAATCAAGCTTTGCTTCTGCACAAAGCTTACCAACAAAAACACATCTTTATTTGTATGCAACATGTGTAAATGTAATTAGCTTTTTAAAAGGAACAATTGAAATACAATGTTTGTGGAGGGGAATAAGTTTTCTTTCTTTTCCTTTTTTTTCCTTCTACTTTTTTTTTTCTTCTTTGCAAATGAAATCTGAAACCCCACCAGCTATTGACAGACTGATGGCTGGGTCGCTTGCCAAGAGCTGGTTAGGAAGTCCGTATGAAGGCCACTAATTTCATTCTGTTTTATTTCAACAGGACCTTGAAACAAAGAACACAGCCCTTAAATAGATGGTGAGGAGCGATGGGTTATTAACGACTATTTTACTATCCATTCTGTGTGTGAGGGGAAAAAAATAACAGAGACTTTATTGTACCAGAAATTATTTTATAAGAGAAAAATGGCTGAGACCGGGAGAAAATCTTTGCACCAGTGACTAATGTTCATTGTTGCAACATTCCTTGCGTTTGTCTTTCTGCTTCACCAACATTATAATTTAAAATGAATCAGAGGCTGCTTTTTAGATTAGTCGGATGTGGGCGGCAAGGAATTCTTTGGGATATTTCTGTACTTTCTCTGCTTACTTGGGCGGTTTCCTACAATGCTGTCTTTTATTGTGGTTCTCATATACTATCTTCTGTTTTGCCGCGACAACAGTGGTGTCTCATGAAGGCAGTCCATTCCCCTACGGCTAGCACGTGTCACTTATTCTTTGATAAAAACCATCAGGTCTCAGGAAGCAGCTGAAACATTTTTTTGTGATTGTGTTTATTGCAGCAAACAGTTGAATAAACTCGGAACTGGACGGAGGTCGATGGTGTGCTTGACAATTATGCAGCAGAATTACAGTTTCAAATCTAAACACAATCTGCAAAAGTACGTAAATCTGAGAAACTTGCTTCTCTGAGCTAATAATTTATTTTAAAATATGTGTTATGCTACACAGAGGAGAGATAAATATAGTAAATGGATAAAAGGAAATTAATTGAAATAAAGAATTTGCTGAAAAGCAAAAGAAAGTCTAAAATGTCTCTTAAAGAGTCACAAATTCAAAATATAAATCAAAGAATGAGACATAAATACCAGCTGGGCCTCTCAAACTTGCATTAGTCTCAAGTTGCCGTATATCCCCTATTACTTGAGTTATCACCAGCACAGGCAAGGCCAGAAGCCACCTGTAGACTAAAAGGCATGACAATTTGGGTAAGTCAAGATTTAAGTCAATCCCAGGGTGGAAAACAGACTGCATATGCTTCCTCTTTGGCTATGGAACGTTTTTTCTATTAAAAGGACTCTTCTCAAAGCACTCGTCAGTGGACGTGTTACCTGGTTCTACATACCTCCAAAATTCATATATTGAAACTCTGATTTCAGGGTGATGGTATTTGAAGGTGGGGTTTGGGGGAATTAATTAGGTCATGGAGCTAGACGTGCATGATGGGATTTTTGCACTCTCTCTCTCCCTTCCTCTCTCTCTCTCCCTCTCTTCTCCTCCCTCCTCTCAACTCAGCTCCCATAAGTAGACACAGAAAGGTCCTCTTGAGAAGCTCCCTGTGTTAGTACTCTCATTTGCATCCCAGCTTCAAGAAGTGTGAAATATAAGGCTTCTAACAATGAGAGCAGGACCTCTCCCTGACGCTTAGTCGACGACTTCTGGTAGCCTATTCCCCATGTGGGATTACCTGGCCAGGCCTCAATATAAGGGGGGAGCTCAGTCCCCCCTTAACTTAATGCACTAAGCTCATGGGAGGTCTGTCCCTTTCTGAGTGGAGATGGAGGAGGTGAATGGGAAAAGGGAGTAGACGGACAGGAGGAGAGGATGGAGGAGACATTGGTTAGAATTTAAAATAAATGTAAAAATAAGGTTATTTAAACAAGAAAGAAGTGTAAGAAGTAAAGGAAAGTTGCTTAAGTCTCCCCCGCCCTAGTTTTTTGTTCCAGTTGCCCAAAGTAAGCTATCTATTTGACTTATTAGTGTTGGCTGACTTTTTATTTAACTACAGCATCTTCCCCTAGCAACACTCTTCAAACAAGTAGCTGGAACCTCTCTCTTCACAATATCTAGGAGCATCGAGTGTTTGTGTGTCCTGTAAGCTAAAGCCTTATGATCTTCCTTCTGCTTGCTGGGCTCAAAGTTACACCCTCACAAGGTAGGACAGCGCGCATGCACAAAGCGATGCTTGGAACTCTGGGTAATACCACAATTGACTTGTGCTCCATTTCTTCCTGCTAAACAACTAGCAGGCAGATAGCATGCAGCATGACTACATGGGAGAAAGGGATGAGTCATGACTTAGATGGGATGGGATGGTGGGAAATTCCACCATGCTACTCAGAATGATGGGCAGTTTAGAACTCAGGAATCGTTCCTTTCTCAGATTCCGCATTTGATCATTTTGAAGAACAGATAGCTGAAAGGATGAAAGAAATAAAACCACAGAGCAGTAAAGACTGTTGTACCTCATGGCTCTTTCTCTGATGTAACTGTGCTATCCCAGCGTGCAGCCGCTATGCTTGTAGAGTTCCTGGCATAACCTCTGCCGTGCCTTGTTCAAGGGGTGGATACATCTCTGTGGTTCTTGCTTTTTAGGCTGATCCCAGTGAAGTCTCACACTTTCCTGACTCCCTCTCAGTTCTCTGGTTTCCCCACCCACTTTACAAAGCTAGATTCCATGCTGGTTCAGCCAAATGCATCCATCCTATGCCTCAGTAACAATATAAAGATCACCAACTAGATCTGTGTATGCAAATCCCACCATTTTATGATCTGGCACTCTTCAGAGGGCCACTACACCCTCTTTGTTTATAAAAGACATGTTCCGAAGAACCTGAGAACACCCCATGACCAGCTTTTCTGGTTTGTGTTGCTAGAGGACAGGCACACATGGTAAAATTCGTGGATCTTAGATACACAAGATAATTTCTCTTCTTATTCCCTTCCCCTAATCAGCTATCAACTAGCGGGAAGGCTTTTACATAGGAACTCTCATCAAATTAATCATCCAAAATACTCTTGCTTACAAAAAATATACATGTGGTGGGGGACACATTTATTAAAATTTTAAAGGCTATCAATGCTAAACAATCCCTAGTCTCTTGGGAAATGTACTCACACACGAACACTCACCAGGCCAGTGACTATAATCCATAATCACTTCTGCTAATCTCCTAAACTCTTTGTTCATTGAACATTAACTTCACAAAAGAATATTATATTGAGACTGAAGCTTCATGATTTTAATGTATGAGACATTAGCTTACATATCTTGCTTTTCAGAAATTCTGATTAAATGTTTTAATTTAAAAGGAAAATAATATTTAATGTAATATCTAGCCTAAAGTGTCCCTGAAGCTTCAATGGCAAACAATCATAATAAAGAATGTTCTTGTTTAATCTACAAAATAAGTACATTTGATTTTAATTACTTGGATAATGACCAAGCAAGTACATCAGGCACATCCCTTCCAAGAGATAATGAAAGGCACAGAGGAGCAAACAATATTCCTGCGAACAGACCATCACATTCTGACTCCGAGGATGACTCCACTAATGAAAATCTGTCTTTGCAAATGACTCATCTTCTGAAGACTGTTCTGAAGATGCTGGAAATCAGAATGATGCATGTGAAAATGAAATTAATCAATATGAAGATGGGGAACAGCAGTCTATCGCAGAAGGGCTGTTTGATAATAATGAGATTGAGGAAACAGTCAGTGGTAGAGAAACAAATGAAAGCGCAGGAAACGCCAACGAGAATAATGAGTGAGTGACTGAGTCTTGCATTTCAAGAGGAAGATTTCGTCGACAAAGCAAATTATCATGTATATAAATGACAAAAACACAAACTACAGTTTCTTTCAAGTACCCACCCACCAAGTTTCTGATGATACAAAAACGCTAAAGTATTAAACAGAAAAAAAAAAGGGACCTGAAGGCTACAGATTCCCCATCAGCAGTGAAGCCTTAAGAGTGTCCAGTTTGGCTGAAACAACAGAACATGTGAAGGCGGCAGTGGGAGATAAAACTAGAAAGTTCCACTGAATTTCCAAAAGGCATTTGGGAATGTCAGTGTGAATTCTCCTCTTTAATTACCCTTGCTTGCTTTTGACCACACTTTTCCAAGCCAGCATCCCTGCCTAGATCACTCAAGTCAGTCCTAACAGTGTGAGGGTTCTCTGTGTGTCTTTGATAGCTATAAATTCAGTCTTTAGAGTGTTGTTTTGTTTTGTTTTGCCATGATTCTATGGTGCCTATCAATTTCAATTCTCTCATAAGCACTGTTCATGGTAGTATCCATGGTAAATCTCAACTTCAATTCCATCGAAAGTGCTATTATTTATAGACCATTGATGAATTCATACAGCCACATAGTAATATCCAGAGAAGTGATGGTGCCCTTGGGTTTCTAAAGGGCAGATGCCTTTGGCTGTTTTGAATGGTGCCTAGAAGATTCCTTGATGCTATGCAAATACTCTGCTCTCCATATTATGAACACTTCCTTTTCTCACTGCAGAACTCCCCATCCTAAATGCATCTTTTCAAGGCAAGGCTGCTGAGTATAGTAACTTATTTGGAAATTCCCTCTAAACATTAGAGACACCCGTCAATAATTCATATTTCTTCAGCTTTTTCTAGTACAAACTTAAGGTTTTTATTTGTTCTGCTTTTGAGTTTCTACAGATTCAACATATCACGTTTAAATGCTGTTTCTTCTTTTCCTAAAACTTGCCAGTAACGTTTCCTAAGGCTAGACCACACTCAACTCAAATTCTAGAATTTAATAATCGAAAACTTTTAAGAAAGCTGAAGAAAAATACATAGACTACCTACAAAAGAATAGTGACAACCATTATCACATGCAAATATTACTTTAATTCTATTATTTTAATTCAATTGTTAAAAATACATCAAAGGGATCTTTTTAGATGAAAATTGAAACATTGTAATTAGATTTAGCATTTAAATCATGTATTAGATTTTTAGACTTTTTTTCTATGAAACTGTAAGAGCAGGTTTGTCAAAAATTGAAGGAGAGACAGAGGTGACTCAGTGGGTGAAAGCACTTGCCGTTCAAGCCTGCTGGCCTCAGCTCCAGCCCTCAACCCATGGGAAAAGATGAATGCGGTGCATATCTGTAATTCCAGCACTCCTACTGCAAGATGGGAGGCAGGGCTGCTGAAAAGAGGACCCCGACAGCAAGCAGCTGGGAGAGCACACTGTTCTCACAGAGGAGCAGAGTTCGGTTCCCTAGTCTCAGACGGGGCAGATCACAACCATCTTGAACATCAGACCCAAAAGGGTCAGTGCTTCTTGCCCTCTGGGTACCTGCACTCACTTCATATACCCACACAGACATGTGGTTAAGAAAAAAAAGATAGGAGCAGAGACAGAAGAATTGGCCTTAAGTTCATGGACCAACTAGCCTGGAGTAAAATAGCAAGGCATCAACAAGAGAGACGCTGCCTTAAAAACAAAGTGGAAAAGAGAGAGAACCCATTTGAAACATGTTCTCTGACCTCCACATATGCACCACAACATACATGTACCTGCATTCATACATATGTACACACATAATACCTGCATGCATATAGACATGTTCAAGAAAATTCCAAAGATTTCACAGATGAAACTTGATCAAAGGAGAAAATGAATAAGTAAAGTGATAAAATATATATATATAATATCTAAAGAATATTTTAAAACAATATCTGTGTGGGTAAATGTTAAAATATGGAAAATAAGTCAGAGTCAGATTTTTTTTAAGTCTTTCATGCTGTTCTAAAGAGTTTAAATTGATATCACATCCATTTGTTGCTAAAACATTTAAGAAAGGGTACTTTCCTTTTACATTTATTTGACTTTATATTGTTTTAGTGCTTACCTTGATCACCCAGTATTACTTGACAAAACAGTTAAAAGAGAAACAAAATTAAAAGGATTTATCAAATGCCTACCATTTGCCAAGTGTTGAAAGGAAAGATATGAACAAAATGAAATCTCTACCTTCCAGAAATAAGCAATGCATAGAAAATATGGCAGGTAGGTCTCTGATAAACAAAACGAAAATGATATGGGCATGCATCCAGAGGTTAGAGCTAAGGCTAGCATCATGCTGTATAGCTTATTTCCCCTGACCAGAAACTACAGGGACCATTTAAACACGGAGGAATCTTAGCTTCAGAGCAGTTGGAGTGTTAGTCCCGCATCAACAGACAGACAACCTGGGAGTAGTAGATTGAACCACAGAGATGCACCATGCTACCCTGCAGTGGCGACAACCTGCCTGATCCTCAGGAGCAGCAGCCCAAGTCCAGGAGGGGCTTTCTCGGTGAGGCTGTCATTAAATTACTCAAGTGCCTTGTACTTCATCAGTCATGGAGGATATTGAATGTCTGATAAAAGAAAGGGAGAAACAATATTTTTAATATAAAAATCATCAACTCATATCAAAGCTTACATGTTTTACTCGAACATAGAAGCCCACAGACACTGACAGACTTGACGAAATTATGAGGTGTGCAGGGAATATGCACTTTGACCTCTGTAGTCCTAAACTTCCCTCTAACCATATCCTCACACCCCTCATTCCAGCCACTGCCTTCGGAAATGAAAGTGAGACTGTCCCTCATCCCTGCTTTCTTAGTAATTTATAGTATTTCATTAGCCTGGAATGTCTCTCAACATTGACGAAGGTCCAAACCCACCAAAGCATTTTCTTCTTAAAGTATGATATGCTTCTGCGTGCACACACACACACACCACTTACAACCATACAAAATAACCATTTACACACTTATACATTTACAAGTAAAAAGCACTATGCTGTACTGTAGGTCTCGCTATGTGCCCAGCACTGTGTGGAGTACTCTATGTCTGCCTTTGAATTCCATAAATGCTTTCTCTGAATTTTGTGATATTTAAAATCTAGATGTTAATATGGGCTCTAGATGTGTTCATCTTTGTTGCCATTGAAGACAAAGATAAAATGTCATTGACTGGGCTGAACACCAGGTCTGAGATGTGACAGGCTTTTAATAATTCTTTTCGATTATTGAATGCTTGCCTTGTGATATTTTTTTGTCTTCACCATACATTATATGTAAAATTGTTCTGCGGGGAGGGGGGATTACATCTAGAAATTCGTATAATCTTTTGTCTTTACTATTTCCTGGCATGAAAACAACTTCTTTACTAGGCTGCAAGGTCAATTTTAAACCTCATTTTGTGCCCCCTCCTCCAGAGTACAAGAAGCCAGGATCTTACACACACGCACAAATGCCTTCCGTATGAGGACATTTGGGGATTTTTTTAACCTGTTATACATACCTATTGCAAATGATTATTTAAGTGTCATAATGTAAGACTCCTGAGAACCACTGACCAATCAGCAGACATGAGTGAAATTGTGAGGGAGCCCAGAGAAACAGTCAAACAGCTTTAGGCTTCACGGGACACTAATTAATCATTTTGGCTAGAAAGCCCCTCTCCCCATGGAGTATAATGGCTTCCAAGGAAGGTTTGGATGAAACATTTCACCAGATGGATTCAGTACCTACATTAAGACTCTGCCACCCACACCCTTATGGATTCGTTTATTTCTCCATAAAATATTTGTTCGTGTGTTGCGAATGGAGAGTCCGCACTAACAATGGGCTAAAGAACATATCGTTCTTATGTTCTTTCACTTTCAATTTTTCATAACTCACTATGAATTAAAATGGAGGCTCGTAATTAAAATTATGTCACCAAGTGAGTATCAAGCAATGTCGAGCAAATCAGACTTAAGGTTTTTAATGTTATTCTTTTTGACTGATGCAGACAGGCACCAGGATGGGCACGCCTCATTAATCCTGCAGCAACCCGGGGTCCATCTTGTGCTGCTTTGCTCGCTCACGTTTTAGAAAGAAAATATCTGCTTAACCCCCAAGCCACACGGAAACCAATTTTTGAAACTATACATTCCTGTTGGTCACTGTGATCAAATTGCAGAACAAGCCTTGGCAGCTCTGGAGTACCTACAAATCGTCAAGCATTATCCCATTCCAGGGATGGGGACCACAAAGACCAGACAAGTGAGGTAACAAGAGCGGCAGACAGATCGATCTCATCTATAGCCAAAGGCGGTCTCCCTCCAGGACTTCACCTTACAACACAACAGTTCTGCACCATGAACCTCACAAATTATATGCGTACCTACATAAGAAATATTCTGAGTGTAGAAAAAGGGAGATTTTTCAAAACCTGATAATAAAAGGATTTTTAAAACAATCTTCTGCTAAGAACAATGACTTATAAAAAAACCACTCAGCCATAAAATATTAGATTTGCTTTTACCTTAAAATTAATAATGATCAGCTTTACTTGCAAGGCTTTATAGAAAGGTTAAAATAAATGTTGATAAATTAAGACTATTAACACAGACTGGTAATAGTCTAAATAGCAATTTACTGGCATTGCCATCGTACACTCTAATGAAATGAAACTGAATTGATTGTATAAGGAAAGGATCTCTTGTTTACTCTAATCTTAATATTATGGTTGATAATTTCACCAGCAGTCCTGATGAAAACATACCTGGTCTAATGACGCCACAGGAAACTAATGACTGTAATGTATCTGCTGTCGTTGAAGTGCAAAGGCCTGGGCTCATAAATCTTCTTAAAATTACTAAAAGCAAACAAGTGATCAGGATTAACAAATTATTAGTTTATCATTGTTTATATGTGTCCTGCTTTATATTTATGGTATTTCCTGGGAGAAATGGTCAAAATACCTTCCAAATATTTACATTCAATTTAATCCTCATTCTCTCTGCTCCACGGAAGCCTTCAAAGACTGAATTCCAACACCCTTTGTTTAACTCTTATCTTCAGACATATATTTATCCTTTTGTTTCCTACTCACCAAACGTATAACAGCGAACTGTTAAAAGATATTACTATTGTCTTTTTAATATCATACTTTGCCTTCTTTTAGCACTTTACAACTTTGGAACTGATGATTCAAATGAAAAACTATACACTCAAATGGAAAGCTTTTTTAAAAAATCCATTTCAAAAATATGTCTAAAAATCAAAATTTCATGGATTACTTATTTTACTATGTAGTGTGTGCTAGATAAAGTAAAACTTTTAGTAAATGCCTTAAGGAGTCCCAGCATCCCATCGCCTATGAAGGAAGTGGAACTAAGCAAAATGAAATGAACACCCTTCACTCCAAGATAATTGCAGTCATTTAGATCACCGCCTCTATTGTAAACATTGCTTTTTCATTAATTTATGGTAGAAATGCAGCCAGGTTTTTGTGAGCTGAAACTAAATCCATGCATGACGGTTTGGGATGACTGAGAGGAAGAAGTCATCAGTCGACTTCCAAATGGCAACCAGAACATTTCTATGATTTGATTGTATTTCATATGATTATTGTTTTTACAGAATTGAATGTACCTAAGATTTTTAGCTACTGTCATGTTTTCTATTCTTGTAGGATGAAAAGCACTGAGGTACACTCTTCTCCGGTCAGCCCAACTTTGATCACTGTAACTAAAGAGACATACTAAAGAGTGTTTTAAAAAAACAGTCTCTGAAAGAGGGGACACATACTCCTCACAGAGTAATATGGCATCCGGAAATCTGATTTTTGCTGCTGAATACGGAGCTTTGACTCCTACGCTCACCAGCTATTAGATGTATGCCACTGTTTGAGTCATTTGCCATCGTTTTGTCTCTGCTTCCCTTGGCAGTAGGGACTGTAAGAGGATTTCAAAGGTGAACTGTGAAACTAAGGGGCATATAAGGGAGTTAGCTGGGTGACATGGTAATGTTACCATCCTTGTTTCTAAAGATGCGAACACATATGCCTACACCAAAGATCCCAGACTAGAATAGGAACCTGTCTGTCTACTTCTCTGATCTTAGTGAATCATGTAACTGAGCCCATTAAAATTCTGGTTAATTGGATACCCCACAAGAGTCGAAATTAGCATCTTTTGAAGGATGACACACAGCCAAAAGAGAATATTCTTACCCTAACCCACAGTTGAAGGCTGACTCATTCCCAATATTAGTGGGCTATCGTTTGTACTTTTTCATTTAGAAATTTTCTGTTGGGCTGTTTTTCCTAGATCAACACACTTCACTCTCAGTGTGTAAGAGTCCTTACTCCCTGTCTCACTGGTCCTCAGTCTCAGAGCTGTGGATGCCTGAGATGCTATTTAGATATTACAAGTGAGCTGAGATTCCATATGCTCAACTCATCATATTGTTATTAAGCTAAGTAAATATTATGTCTCTATACATATGTGCTATGTGTAAGTAAATATTATGTCTCTATATGTATGTGCTATTTTCAGATGTGTATGAAATATGCTAATCACTTATTGCAGTCCCTCTATGTACAGTAAGTTGGTCATCTAATCCTATGAGTTTAAACTCAACATCTTCTGATTCTGTTTTTACACTCTCTCTGGGACTGTTCTGCGTCACAGTCTCATAGCCATCACCTAAACTATTCTAGCAGGCTCTCCAGAAACCCCTGTGGGTTAGTTTAAGATAACTCTATATTGTCACCTGGCTCATGTTCTAGAGCTCACTTTTACTCCTCTCAAAAATGGACTGTGCCTTGGATAACTTTAAAAAAAATCACTGGGAAGGTGTAATGAGTCAATTGTAAAAGTATATTCTGAAATATTCATGTTTTATGAAATGTGAACTACATTTAGGAAAATTTCTGACTTTAGCTAGATCTGATTTATTTATTCAACAAAAATGCATCAATGTTTATTAGGCCTGTACACAGTCCTAAATACTATTGACAATAAATATCAATGACACAATGTTCTGAACCATAAAGGAAGAAAAATATATCAGAACAATGGCAGTTCCTTGTAGTTTTAGCCAGTCTCGGGCATGGGCTCTTTTTCTACTAAAACCCATTTACATTCACCGCAATTCCTGAACAGAGAGGCAGAGCCTAGTGATTCAATTCCTCTAGACAGAATATATGACTGGAGACAGACAGCTAAAACAATTTGACCAACCAAATATGCCTTTTCCAAGGAGAATGTGAAACTAGGATTCAAAGACAGCTTCATCTTGTCTAAGTTTCGAGTTGCCCCAATAGAAATAAGATAACCAAAAGTCTGGCTTTCTGAGAAAGCACAATGTGTCTGACACACATATATGTGCATTTAGAGACACACATAAACACACACACACACAAATCCAGGATTTCTGATCTCTTGTTATTTCTTAGTTCAAGTTCCTCACTGAACTTAAATATGCTTCCAATTCCCTTTTCTTTCTCAGGTAAACTTACAACCTATATTTTCTTAACAGGGGTCAGCATGGTTTCTGATACTTCCAAACAAGAAGGAAGGTATTTAAAAACATTATATATTCACATTATTAATGGCAGTAGACTGCCAAGATTGCTATAATAAAGGCTTTTAGGTACAAGTTTTAGGAGGCAAGGGTAGCTGCATGAAATCACAACTGAAAACTGTTGATGCAATATAACACGATGATCAAGGCAATTTATGAAAGACAAGAAGTTTAACTGGACTTACGGTTCAAAACAATTCGGATTTATGATGTTGGAGCAACAAACCCATGGTAGCAGGCACCAGAGAAATTCCTGTGTGTTTGCATCCACAGGCAGGAGGCAAAGAGCACACTGGGAATGGCCTGTGTATTTGAAATCTCAAAACGGACCCCCCTCTTTACAGTTACAGCACCTCTGCTAACAAGTTCACACCTCCTAAATCTTCCCAAATAGTTCCACCAACTGGTGACCAAATATCCAAATGTATGAGCCTTCTGGGGACTATTCTTACTCCAACCACCACACTTGAGCTCCCACATCTGCTTGGGAACGTGCTTCATGCAAAGGACCAGTTGCCCTGCCTCACCATGCCCTGCCACAAGTTTAACACTAACTGGACTACTAAGATTTTTAAGCAGCATCATTTAGGTCACCAGTTCTGTGTTTCAGCTGCTTATTCAAGGTCATACATAGAGGCTTTAACATTTGAGCAGAAGTATTTTGATTTTAAATACCATAATTCCCCCACCATTCTAGGGGCGATATGAAGCTCCTACGGGGAGGTCAAGTGGCTCTAGGGATACTGATTGCCTGCAAGCTCAAATCTAAACTCTAACGTAACATTCTCATCCCTCCACAGCCTCACTTGACTCACACCCACCATGTGACACTGGGACACCCTCATAGCCCACCCACCTGTGTTCATCTTTCCCTTAACGTGGCTCTCTGATGAGATAGATGGTCTTTAGCCCACTTTTTTTGTTTGTTTGTTTTGTTTTGTTTCTGTTTTTTCAAGACAAGGTTTCTCTGTAGATTTGGTGCCTGTCCAGGAACTAGCTCTTGTAGACCAAGCTGGCCTCGAACTCACAGAGATCCGCCTGCCTCTGGCTCCTGAGTGCTGGGATTAAAAGCGTGCACTACCACTGCCCCAGCCCACTTCTTGCCTCCATTAAACCTTCTCCATCTCTCCATGGGAAGACTACACCGCCTATTCTAAGCTTCTTTGCATATGAATCAAGCTTCTAAACTAGTAGCTAGCCATAAGTTCTTACTTGGCTTCTCCACAGTCACAGCTACCCAGAAAACAAGCAAGGAAGGGACAGGCTTATTGAGAAAGCACAGGCACTTGAAAGTGTGACTGAAGAGCAAGCCGGCAGCAGAACAGCAAGGTGCCAGAAGTCATTCCATTAGGAATGCGTTTCTTTCAGTCCAGCTATGCTCTGTCTTCTACTAATGCAAAAACTGTTTAGGTAACCGAAGTAGAAATTTTTAGGGTATTTATTTCCCCTGCGGCAAGACAAACTAAGCCACCAAAGAAGGAAAGAAACGAGAGGAAAGGTCAGAGAAAGGGACATCCAGATAGACACTTGGCAGGACTTGAGATCCTTGCATTTAATTGATTAGAAACGCAGCAACAGACACCGCAATCACTGATATCACCGGGATGCCATTTCATTCTCTCAACGAATGTGCTTCAACTAAAGGTGGAAATGTTATTTCAATTGATTTTTAATCTGTGACAAAGTCCATTTCCTTTTGCCATCTACCGACGGCACTGAGAAGGTGCCGGGTTATTGTATTAATAGATGAGGGAGTCGAGTGTAGCCATTTTGTAAAGCGATTTGACAATACAGTACAAGTCAATTCAGCTTTTGGTCAGTTAGTGCGAGATGCTAAATACCCGTCACCAAGTTCCTCCAGGGCAGCTGCAGTGTGGAAAAGAATCAAGGCTTCTGAGTCTAAAGAGAAAGGCCAACCTGGCACTAAGGTTCTGTGTTGAGTCTGCACTTGGTTTCTCCATCCGCAAGATTAATAGAAGGCTGCCCACTCCTCAGACAGAACGGAAGGACAAATACCTAGTTCGGTGCACTAAAGCTTAGAGATTGTCTTGTTTTGTAACAAGCGAAATGAATCCGATAAATGTCCGTGATGAGAACTACTTAATAAACAAATATGTATGGTTGTGTTTGATTACCTAACATGAGCATCTCAAAATAGCTGTAGACGCAAACACGCGTCATCATTGAAAAGCTCGTGAAAGATTTGTTTTCCTTTTACTGCTTATTTTGGAATCTGTGCTGCAGTTTCTGGTTTCAACAGTTACAATTAGCAATCTTTTTTTTTTATGACTATAAAAATCTGGTCTCGTTACAGCAGCAAAAACAATGATAATAACATCAGGACGTAAAACGCGTTTTTCTTGCATGATCTCATCTAATTCACTCACTTAATTTTGCAAATAAGAAAATGGGGAGCTGAACACTTTAAGTAATTTGATCATCTTCACAAGTCCACAGAACCACAAAACTCGAGCCCACATCTGATGATTTGCTCCGCTTTGACCCAGTGTCTCTGACACCGATGGGCTTTCACTTTGGTCTAGAGTTGTTAGTGAATACACACCTCCACTTGACTTTGTGGCGTTATCTCTAACAAGGATCGAGTGGAGCACACAGCACCACACCAGCCCCCGTTACACGTTACACACCACACTCTGCTGAGTTCAAGGGTAGTGGAGCTCAGTATGAGCTCACGGTATGAGCAGGTCCCCCAGCAGCCAAGGTCTTCCTGTTCAACAATTATTATTAGGAGATCTCTTTCCAACCTTCGCTTTAAAAATGGATACCAACTGCTGGCTGTGGGCAAGTGGGATTTGAAAACAGAAAAAGAAAAAAGCAAAAAGCAAGATTAAAGAAACAATTATCAAACAGAATTCCATGTGAAATACAATTTGAAAAAGAAAATTTGCATGTACTAATCATCTGTACATGACTATAGCTTTATCTTTTTTTATGTTACTTATTATAACTAGCTATATTGTAACAGTATTTAGATTCTGGAACATTCTGCAAATAATTTCCCCTTTTTTTATTAAGTCTCTCTAATCTTTTTGTTTCTGCCAGCATACTCCACGTCAGTTAACAACTATACTCCTTACATAATTCTAAAATATTGAACTGTATGCTAAATAAGTAAAATATTTTAAGATAATGCCCTAAGGAAATAGTATTTCATATTGTAACTCAATATGCCCTAAGGTAATTATTCCAATATCAATATGCAAAATAGCTGTAAGTTGTATTACTCTATATTTCTTCTTGTTTTGCTTCTTTGTAGCCAGCAATAAATTTAAGGGTGGAGAGAAAAAAAATGAAAGTTAAAGTTTGCAGTTGATTTTCTTAACAAGATTATTTGCCTAGGGAGAGAGAAATTTCACTTGGTCCTTTCCTAATTATTCATGTAAATTAAATTCCACAAGTGAAGAAAAATTCATAAAAGTCACACTTACTCATCTGAGAGGGAAATATGGCAAATGAATGGGGCCCATAACCTCGGAAGGTGAAATGTAGAAAATATCACAAGCAACTCCCACATTAAGTTAAGTGAACCAAAAAAAGGGAGATTCTTGGTGTGAAAGAGACTTCAAGGACATCCTCCCTAATCGCCTCTTAATGGGCTCCAGTCTGTGACACAGGAAACAAATCAAGAATTCAGAGAACAAAGAATTATTAATCACTTGTAGTTGATACCAAATGTAAGCACCTCTGGACATGTTTCAAATGTTAAAAAACCTTTTAAATGTAATGTTTAAAAAGGCAGCACCCACTGCGATTTAATTTTCTAAGACATTGGTAATGTCACATGCTTGAATGACGCATTCTCGTGTATTTTCCTGAAGTCTGCATTGTCTTTTCCTAAGCCTAAAATATAGTAGGACGAATTTAACAGCAAAGTGCCATAGGCTTAGGTCCTGACAGGTGTTCAATATGCCAAGTGAATTCAAATCATTCAGAAACACACATGTGGAGGGCTTCCTTGTGCAGGTCATTGTGCTAAATAACATTATGGTGTTTTTATTCAGATATAAGCTGTTTAATTAATCCTTTCACAAAAGACTTAACCACTAACTGGGAAATATGTCTACCAATCATAAGACTATCTTTACTTGGATCTCTTTGAGATAAAGCTTAGAACAGAAAAAAAAAGAAAGAAAAGGATAAATCAGAGACAGGTAATGTGGAGGGGCAGGGGAAGACAGATAAACAAAGGATGGATAAGACAGAGGTAATGACTGGGAGAGGAAGTCAAGAGAGCTGGGTGACGTCTGTAAGGAGCTCAAAGAAAGAGCCAGCTAGTCAAGGTTGGTCAAGGATGGGATGAATATAGATTACTAAAGAAATCCGATCAGAAGTGGATTGCACTGGGACATTTTCAAAACACACAATAATATGCAAGGACCATCACTTTCAGCTAAGCCAGAACCATTGAATCTAAGGACAGCATCCACAGTTTTAAGAACAGACCACCTTACAGATGAACAAATGTCCAACACGCCATGAAAATTAGCTACCTTGGTCTTCACTGGGATTGTCACTATGGCTATATATTTGTATTAATATTTAAAGTGAGAAAAGTGGGTATGAGTGAGGAAGTAAGAAATGGGAGCATTTGTAACTTTCTTTTTTATTTCATCTTTTTTATTTTTTTATTGATTTAATTGAGCTATACATTTCTCTCTGCTCCCCTCCCTTGCATTTGTAACTTTCTAATAGGAATGTAGCATGATGCAGGTGCCATAGAAAATACTTGGGCAGTTCCTCAAAAAGCAAAACATGCAACAGTCATGTGACCCATGAATTTACTCCTGGATATAATCATCCAAAGACGGTGAAGGGAAGGAAGCAGAGGATGCTTGCATGCCAAGGTTGATGGGGTTCCTCACAATAACCAAGAGACAGAAGCAACAAAAATGTCTGTGATCAGGTGAATAAAATGTGGGATATATTTGAAGCCATTTTTTAAAAAAAAAGATGAAAAGATGTAATTGTGACCTATGCTACAAGGTAGGTAAACTTGGATCGTGGCATCTAAACTGAAATAACCTTATAATAAATGCTGTATAATTCTGATTATGAGTAATACCTATAATAGGCCAGTTCACAGGAAGCTCAATAGATGTTGGGAGGCTGAGGGGGGAGTGACTGTCTAAAGATGCAGCGCTCCTATTTGGAATGACGGACTCCCTGAATACAGACGGCGGTGAGATCGTGCATTGCTATGAATGTACTGCGTGTAAAAGGGTTGGGGCGAGGAAGAGCAGGGTGGCAAAGCTATGAAAAACTGCTGGGATCATGCAAAGAATAGGCAGGAATAAACGGGTTTCCACGTGACCGTCACTGAGAAAATGGAATAGCTACTCAGCTGGAGAAAGAACAAACACTGCTCAAAGCCAGCAAAGTATAAATAAGCTTTGCAAATGGGAAGTGAGCATGTCAGCAGAGCATGCCCTCTGACCTGTGTGGTCCGTGCTTGTAAGAATTCAGTCTAGGGGCTGGGACGAGAGCTCCTCAGTGAAGAACACTCGCAGGGGATTATGGGTCAGCTCCCAGAACCCACTCAGTAGCTGCAACTCCAGCTTCCGAGAATCTGACGCCCTCTTCTGGCCTCGGGACACAAATAGGTACGCGTACACATAGGCAAGCAAAACATTTTTTTTAATCTAGTCTAGTTTACAGGAGACTCCTGAGTCAGACCAAGTCAGACCTGGTGTTTCTCGAGTACTTACTGTTCACCAAGTCCAGAGATAGTTATTCAAAGTGCTGTAGATTGCGATCAAGAAGGCAGGAACTCAAGAGCATGTATCTCCCTCCTCCTTACCTACAATCTATATTGAGTGTGTACCATCAGACTCAGGTCTTTGCACTCAAATGCCAATGTGACAAAATCAAGTGGTGAGCCCCATAGAAGGTGATAACATCATAAAAGCATATCCCTCAAAAGTATTATTAGAGTATTTCAGGTTAAAAACAATAAGTTTATTTCAAAAAGCTAGTAAAGAAGGTTTTTAATGTTTCCAATACACACTGATAAAGTTTGAAGATATAGCTATGTCAATTATCTTGGCCTGATGATCATAACTGTACATTGTATATAGGAATTGAAGGATAAGGGGGCTGGAGAGATGGCTCAGAGGTTAAGAGCACTGGCTGCTCTTCCAGAGGTCCTGAGTTCAATTCCCAGCAACCATCTGTACTGAGATCTGGCGCCCTCCTCTGGCGTGTAGGCATACATCGAGGCAGAATGTTGAATACTTAATAAATAAATAAATAAATCTTAACCCTCACAAATATATACATTTTGGTTGTTTTAGCTAAATTAAAATCATGTGTGCATGTGTGTGTATGTGTTCTTTGTCACACATGTCACATGTAAGACCAGCGCAGGAAGACACTCTCTGTGAAGCAGACTTGTTTCTAGTATTTCTCTGTCTCACATACCAGCTCCCAAATAACCACTCAGAGATCATCTATGTGTCAGCATACATTCCTGCTTCCTTCATGTCTGGCTGGAGACTCTGACTTCTTCTCTCCAATGTTCTCTCTGCCCCCAAAATCCTGCCTAGTTATTGGTCATTTAGCTTTTTATTAAACCAATCACAGTGGCACATCTTCACACTGTATAAAGAATGTTCCACAACACTGAGTGCAGCCCTTGCCAGTCACTGGACCTGTTAGTCCCTTGGTCTTGTGTTTAACCTCCAGAGTGAATTATAAAGTCTGTAGTTTATAAATTACCCAGCTTCAGGCTTATTATAGCAGCACATATAGATTAAGTCACTGGCCCTTTCCAAATAATATCAGTATAGCTCAAAACCTGAGGCTTTTAACTCATAATAATAACAAGAACTGAAAATGTGTAATCAAGTCAAAGAAGCAGCACAGTGACTCAAATTCCCTCTGTATTACAGATGTCAGTCTGCTTCCCCACCTCAAAAATAAAATAAGATCAAGAAGCGTCTACTTTTCAGTTTTACCCATGGCTGGTAAAATGATTCAGTAATAGCTAAGGATTCCAAAAGTAGATTTCTTTCAAATTAACTAAATACCTCCTACATCTTAAATCCTTTGGTCCCTACCAATAGTGGAATCTTGATATACACCCTACCAAGAATCCTAGGATGTTGTAGGAGGCTGCTTGTTCATTTCCTGGCCACACAGACTCCCAAAATAGCCACACAGAAACTGTATTAATTAAATCACTGTTTGGCCAATCACCATAGCATATTACTAACAAGCTCTTACATATTAAATTAACCCATTTTTATTATTTTCTATTTTACCATGAGGCTCATGGCCTACCAGCAAAGTTCCAGCTGGTAGCTCAGGTCTTTCCCCTCTGGCGGCTCCACGGTGTCTCACTGACTCTGGCTTCTTTTTCTCAGCATTCAGTTTAGTTTTCCCTGCCTAGCTCTATTCTACTAAGCCACTAACTGAAACAGCTTCTTTATTCATTAACCAATAAAAGCAACACATATACAGAAGGACCTTCCACACCACTAGATTTTGAAATATCAAATTCAATACAACAATAAAAATCAAATGGATACTAAAATACATTTAATTTTCTTTGAAGAAGCATAAGCAATTCCATGGATTAGAATCATTTAATTCTAATTATGATTTTGGCTCAGTGATTCCAGAGTGACACCTGCTCATTAAAAAAAATCAACTGATTTTGTTAAATTTACTTTTAGGGAAAAAATATGGGATGAACATGTTTTCTTCTTTATTTGCTTATATGTCACACTTGTACCTTCCCATGAGATTTTAAAAGTAAACACTGCCTCTTGAAATTTATATGTTCATTGGTTATTCAGTGATCCATCATTGCTTAAGCATCTACTATGAGCAAGTATAGCATTTGAAATATGGTGATAGGAACTGAGGGGGACAAGGGACATGAAACAGGAAAATAAGAGTGTCTAGTCTTCTCTCTTTATCTCAAGGAATCCCAAACAATTAGAATAAATAAGTGTATATGACTAGTCCTTAATAATATTATAAGACAAACTAGAGTACAGCTAATAGGGAGAGTATGGTGATCTCTAGATAAAATGACTACCATCTATAAGTGAGGCATGAGTACCAGATAGCAGTGGCTTCGATAATATAAAAGTATATATTTCTGCCCTTCAAAAGTTTTTATAGTAAATAAATTATACACGAATAATACAAATGTATCAAGGCTTTGGCCATAAATTCTGTGAGAGTGGCACAAGATAAGTTGCTGAGATGCAAGAAAGAACAACACAGCCCCTGAATCATCTAAGTCTCCATCCATACTATTTGCAAATCTATAGGTTGAGAACTATGACAGACAACTTCTAATGTGGACAGCATTGTCTCCACCTTCTTGGTCCTTCCATTCTCCTCCTTATGAGTATGGGTAGCACCTGAAATTTTCTTCCTGCCCATAAAATATAGAGAAGGGAGAAGTGTTTCCTTGATCATGCTACAAAAGATTGAAATGTCTTTCTAGATAGGACATATTTTCTACCTGGTTTTCTTTAAAGAAGCAAGTCCACATGATAGGGAATTAAGAGCAGCCCAATATGCAAGGAACACAGGCTCGATTTTGCTTGTTTGTTTTGTTTTCATTTTTGAGACAGGCTTTCTCTGTGTTAACAGCCACAGCTGTCCTGGAAGTAACTTTTCAGATCAGGCTAGCCCCTAACTCACAGAGATCTGTCTGCTTCTGCCTCCCAAGTGCTGGAATTAAGAAACAGAGGCTCTTACTCCAATGGAATAAAAGGCTTTGAATTCCTCTAACAATGATGTAAACTGGGAAATCAATCTTCCCAGTCAAGCAAGAAGTTGAGACTGCAGTCCCAGCTTTCAGAATAGAAGCAGAAACTCAGAAAAACCTGTTGGTACTCCTGATCCAAAGAAGCCATATGAGTAAAGTTGCCACTATTTACACCATAATTGGTGCTAACATTATTTGCTTAACAGAAAACTTGTATAGAGTCAGTACTTATCAGAAGGAAAATCTGAAGAGATTGGGGGGGGTGCATGAATGAGAATGTTTGGATACTCCTACCCATCCACAGAGAGATAGAAAGAGAAAGAGAGAGAGAGAGAGAGAGAGAGAGAGAGAGAGAGAGAGAGAGAGAGAGAGAGAGAGAGGGCAGGGGGACAACAGAAGAATAGTGTCTTTCTTTGTAGCTCTTTGCCATATTGCTTTGAGACAATTGTCCCTCCTTGGACCAGAATTTGTTTCAACATAGATGAGTTTGATTTCTGTTTCTTTGTGAGTTTATCTTCTCAAAACTTCAAGTGATTTTTCCCTGTGGTACAAGCATAAACACCTGAGTTCAAATCCCTAGAATTCTTGTAAAGAGCTGGGGATAGCTGTGACTCCTGTGTTAAGGAGGGGTAGTGATAGGCCAATCCTGAGAGCTCAATGACCAGTCAAAACAACAAGATTCTGGTTCAATGGGGGACAAGTGTCTCAAAGCAATATGGCAGAGAGCTACAAAGAAAGACACTCTATGATTCATTCCTGCCTGCAGAATGTGGACCACACCCTCTGAACCAAGGCCCAACTCCATTGACTGTCTAGAAACATCACAATCTAATCTCCTGCAACAGATCATAGGCATTTATGATTAAGAACAGTTGACTCCTTTTCTATTCCAAATTATCAGTCTAGACTGGCTTGACTAATGCATTCTCCCCAGAATCTAATACTGGTCTAGAGGGTACATATTTCCAATATATAGTTCCAACACACTGAAATGAGTAATTTCTAAGTAGAGAGGTGTTTTCTAGGAATGCCTAACACAACAACTGCTATTACAAGTCACCTTTCACCCACGAGTGAAGCCACCATAAAAGAAAAGTCAACTGGAACAGAAGATAGAAGATACAAGTTCTTAAGAAAGCGAAGCCATAGCTCGGGAATGCCCTGTTATGGAGTCTACCTTCCTCTGGACTTGTATTACATAAAATTATTTTTGCTTATGATCATTTCATGAAAAATAGTCTTCCTGACGACAAAGATAAAATTTATTTAAAATAATTCAAATATTATGGGCAAGTTTGAAAAAAGAAAATTGTCTTTCCATATTAGGAAGATAGTATTCTAGTCCATCACTGATTATTCCTTCATTTATTCCTTAATAGAATTTGTCTACCTTAGCCCATGTGACTTGCCGGGTGCCTATTGTGGCAGGACCATACAACCTGTCTCAAATGTGAGTGGACAATCAAGTGTGATCACAAAGCGCTCCTGCTATATCTAAGCAGATACTTTGAGACAGATATTACAAGTTGCCAGATGCTCCCCTATTCTCCACCCACCAGATTCCTCAGCACAGCTGCCTCCACATGGATCCTGAATGAGAAGACAAAGAGATTCTGACAGACAAAAGGAGAGAGCTGTAGAAGCAACAACCAGTCCACAATTGATAATATGATATGAAATCATAAATAAACATTAGTTATTTTAAATAACTGCACCTTTTTTGTTCCAGTAAAGCCGAATGTTAAGCCAACAGCAGACCAGGGAATCTCTCCAATGACATAGTTAAGACTGCGTATTCTAAATGTGAGGTTCCAAAGGATTAAGTAATAAAAGTTGTGAAGAAAAAGGACAAATCCTCCTTCGCGTAGCCTGTAGAATGGCCTGGAACATGTCACTTATAATAATGATGATGAAATCTTGATTAGTAGGGAAAAAAGTCAAACTTCTCTGGGTTTAATGAGATATTCATAGGATTATAAGCTAAATCCCAAATTCTCTCATATGCAGCATGGCACAGAAGGAAGAGCCAATGGCTGCAGAAATGGGGATGAAGAGGATCAAAAAAGGACTTTACTGTCAGTGGCAAAGAGAGATGCAAAGATTAAGCTGGGGGAGCCCATGAGGAGAGCCGCTCTCTACTCTACCTACATCAACTTCCTGCTTGAAGCATTAATACAAGAGTACTGAAAGAAGTTCTAGCGATATTTCCTTTGTATTTTAATAAATAAACCTTGCCTGAAGATCAGAGAGTAAAACAGCCCCACTGGTCAGCCTTACAGACCAGGTAACTATAACACACACCTCTAATCCCAGTAGCCACACGAGTTTGCCATAGAAACCTGGTGGTGCATGATTTTAATCCCAGTGGTGCATGCCTTTAATTCCAACCCTAGAGAGGATACAAAATGGGAGGAGACAGCTCTCAGACAGAGTCTCATTCTGAGACTACCGGAGGCAGGATCGCCATTTTGGACTGAGGTAGAGGTAAGAGCCAGCAGCTGGCTGTTTTGCTTTTCTGACCTTCAGGTTGAACCCCAGTATCTGTCTCTGGGTTTTTATTATTCGTGCTACAGAAGTTATACATGGGACTCCTGAGTCACTGATAATGATCTGGGAGCAAGCAGAAAGAAAAATGGAAGAGAGTGTCCAAAGCACAGCAATAAGAAGCTCGAGAAGCCAGTTATCAAAAGAGGGAAGCAGACTATGCAAATACAAGAGGAGCAGCTTGACAGCAAACCTAGAAGGACCCAGAGCAGGTGACTGATGGGTATTCAGGAACCCTAAAGACAGCAAGTGAGCCAAGACTGAGGGATCTGTCAGTCATGCTGAAGTGAGACATGCCAGGAAATCAGCAAAATCCACTAGTGTGTTCCATTTGAACTTTCCCAGGACTTCTGACAAAGTTTTTCATGATATTCAGATATATGAGGTGGAACCAAGAAAATAGAGAAGAAAACTTCAACAAATAGACGACAGGAAGGTCAAAGACTGATCATGCCTCTATTCTAAAGAGTTTCCAGTAGAGTGATTTTGCATGGGAAAAGGCTATTCAAATGAGATTTTTTTAAAAAAAAAGTATGTTTACTGTAGGTAAGCTTAGTAACAACTATAATAATGTAAGTCGCACCGAACTACATTTCAGCTGTGATACTTAGTTTCTTTTGTTTAGATTTTTGGTTTTTTGTTTGTTTGCTTGCTTGCTTGAGTCCTCACACAATCTTTAAAGGAAGAATAGTGCTGTTTGTACAAATAAGGAAACCACTTTAGGGAGGTGAAGTAAGTGAACTGATGAAAATAATAGTTTGTAGGTAAAGGAATGAGGGTAGACTTAGGTCTCAGTCCAAAAACTGTTCTCTTATATCTTTTTTTGAAAATTTTAATTTATTGTAAAAAACTGTCTTTTAAATCTTAAGCACTGTCCTTGAAATGATGCATGCACCAAGACAGTGAACCCCGCAACAGTGTAGAGAGATCAGTGCAGACTTCCTCTGAATAGGAAGATTCCTGGAGAGGAGGGAGAGAGGATGGAGTCTATAACATCTTGGGGCAGTGGGGATTAAAGGAAGGGCTGAGACAAACTGGAGGGCAAGAGAGAAGGGGTTGGGGTGAGCTGGTTGTGGAAATGGAGAGAGGATGTGCTTGTTTGAACTGCGATGAGGGAAGCAGCTGAAGAGAATTGATTTTCTTCAAACAAAGACATTTAAAACTGCACCTCTTTGTAAAGCCCTGCTCAGTCTATTTGGCACCTTCAGCAGAGCTGGTGAAGATGAACAGCCTGGCTTATGAGGGTCTAAAGGGACTTATGCGGTACATACTCCCTCAACTCGCCCCTTTCCTCGCTCTTAAGAACCGTAGTGCTTTAAACAAGTTCTTAATTAAACACTCGGGCTTCATCACAAATGTCAAATTGTCTATTGATCAGCGAGGTGAAACATAAGGTTTAATATTTTTGATATATACTCAACTTATTTCTCTCACCTCTAAGGCCACATTTAAACAATAGCAATTTATGTAAACTTTCAAAAATCAACATACTACGATATGCTACTGTAAATATTAGAGTAAACCTCACTATAGTAATTTTTCCAACCGTAATGTAGAGCTATGAGGGCTATTTAATTAACAAATCTGGAATTTAGGGAAGCAATTTAAACTTTATGAGAGTAAACAACAAAGTTCAAAAGCAATGGAGCCTTTTAAGTTTCTGTGGTTAAGACACACAAATATTAATACAGCCAAGTAATCCAAACTGGCAGCATAAATGGGGCACAAAATCATCGTCCTGATATGCATTATAATGAGTGTGTGTGTGCTTCACAAAAACGTAACGTTGACACAGTTCAGGGGAAATGCTGCTTTCCTCTAAACCTATGGAAATAGTTGGTCACCCAGAAAGTCAAGAGAGTCTAAAGTTTTCCGTCGTGTATAGCAGTCTCCTGCCTTAAATGTAAAATCATTGGCTTACCCAGTGAATCATTATAAATCTCTCACAAGCTTTTAAACCAATCAGTCAAGCTTAGAATGCAGTGATTTGGAGAATCATAGCTCTGAGGCTCTGGGGCCTCACTGTGCAAGGGTAATAAATGTAAATGATTTTGTAACTTGTAGAAACACAGGTTGGTTCGCTCTTTACCTCCCAAAGAGCAACTGGGTTTGACTAAGGAGGTTTACCGTGATCCCAGGGAAAAGAAATCTATTATGTCACTTTCTTTCCTGAGTCCTGGGGAAAAGAATAACATAAAAAGCAGTTAATCTGTTAAGCACACAAAGCCTACTATATAGAAAACTGCCACTCAAAAAGCCCGGGCTCTCTGTGTAATTTGCAGCCTTCCCAGTGAGAAATGAGTCTTTCTAGAGGAGAATTCAGTAAGTGGTACCACTTACTCAATTTGCCCTCATTTTGCAAGAGAATCTGACAGCGGTGGATGTGAGAGTCTGAAGTCATCAGGACTCTACAACAGAAAAACAAAACAAAACAAAAAAATCTGGTTTTTTTTTCAGTCCTCCTGAAATCCTATTCAGACTTTGAAAAGGAATCTTATGCAGCGTGATTTTTTTTTTCACTTGGAGATATAACATCATGAAGACAGCAAAGTGACTGACTGAGAAGAGTAGTGACTTTCTAAAAGGAGGGTTCCCTACAGATTATCATACTGTTAATAAATGTTGCACTATGTACAACCAAATGCAAAGGATGCAAAGTGGGGTCCTCGCTCAAATTGTAGAGTCTTGCTAAAATTTCTTAAGCTAAAACATATAACAAAATATTCCTCTTTCAGGTACGGTCTGCATTCCCACTGTCCTGCAGTTTTATTTCTGTCAACGGTCTTCAAATCCGTGGTCATCTGTCCATGCCTGCGTCTGAAGGTCGTAGTGTCAGAACACAGACTACTTAGTGTTTGTTTTCTTTCTCAATGCCCAAGTTTTTTTAAAAATTCCTCGGGCAGGCTTATTACATTCTTCTCCTCAGAAGTCTGCTTTCTCAGGCTCATTGGAGCCTTCTGCATTCTTCACATTTTTGTAAAAATAGACAATTTTAAGATCCTTATTAGCAGGTCTCAGAGCTGACATCCAACCAACAAGCAGGGTGGAGAGCTCATGTTCTAGATCCCCACAGTGGACAGGGATACAAACATGAAAAAGTGCCTCTCAGGCAGGCTTGGTGGTGCACACCTTTAGTCCCAACACTCTCAGAAGGCACAGGCAGGTGGATCTGTGTGAGTTAGAAGCCACCCTACATGGTGAATTCCAGGCTAGCCAGACATACACAGTGAGACCCAGTTGCCAAAGAATAAAGAATGCCTCTCCCTTGTGCACTCCTCTCTGTCTAAAGGGGGGTCCTAGTTACCCTCTCGTGCTCAGTATTGTATGAGCTAGGCTGGAAGCTGCATATTGTTCTCTTTAAGTAATAATATCGATTTCACCTGGGAAGGGAACACTTGAAAATGTGCTATGAATAAACTGTAAAGCAATGTACAACTGAACCAGGCATAAGCATGTGTACGGGGAGAGATGAAGTGTAAATATATAGCAGTCTCTCTGATTTATATAGCCTTCATTTTGGCTTTTCATCGGTTTACTGTCTTTGTTTGGGTTTATTTTGTTTCTTTGAATGATTATTAACTTAGGGCAAGGCAGCATCTGAGACAAGCACTCTACCCCTGTCCCAATCTTGATTTCATTAAGAAATAAGGTCATTAGAGGTTATAGATAAGAACAGGGTGTGTGTCTTAGTTAGGCTTACTGCTGCTGTGATGAAACACCATGACCAACTTGGGAAGAAAAAAAAATTTATATAACTTATGTTTCCACCTTACAACTTATCATCAAAGGAAGCCAGGGCAGGAACCTGGAGGCAGGAGCTGATGCAGAGGCCATGGAGGCGGTGCTGCTTACTGGCTTGCTCCTCATGACTTGCTCAGCCTGCTTTCTTCTAGAACTCAGGACCACCAGTCCAGACACAGCATCATCCATAGTAGGCTGGGCCCTCCCCATCAATCATTAATTGAGAAAATGCTCTACAGGCTTGCCTATAGCTGGATCTTACAGAGGCGTTTTCTCAATTGAGACCCCTCCTCTCAGATAACTCTAACATATCAAGTTCACATGAAACTACCCAGTACAATGCGCTTATAAGATTTTTGTAGAGTGACTTTTCCTGTAACTACTTCCCACACCAAAAGATCAGTTACCAACAATAGCTACAAGAACTGTTCACAGCTATTCAGCACCTCTGTCTTGCTTCTGCTATCTTGTGTGTAGACATGCACTTAACAAATTGTAGAATTACTACATACGCTACGCAGTGTTTGCATCAACAGCAGACTGAATTGGCAATGGTGGAACCATAAGATTATAATGGAGCTGAAAGTCCTCAGTGGCCATGCGATGCTCCGTTCATTTTAACATCATGGTGCCATGAATTTGTCACACATTTGTTGAGATGTTTCCATCACCAAGCCTACAGCACACTTCCAGTTACACACAAGAATAGCACGGACACTTACACGCAGGGTATCATAGTTAGTGACATTTGTAAATGGCTACTGCTCACTGGTTGACATATTTGCAGTACTACACTTTCGTTCTTGTTTCCCAGCACATCACTTGACAGCAGGCAGCTTCATGTGTCTCTTGGCCCTGTCTCCTGATCACATAATTTTCTTTCGTGCTGAATTTAATCTCATGTTGCTTTGTTCATCAGCCCTAGGAGCAGAGCAAAAGGCTATAGGATATATGTAGCCCTGGCGTGCAGGGGCTACATGGCTTGGGTTTGTATAAGTACATTGTATGATGTTCACATAATGACTTGGTTGCCTCAAGACACACTTCAGAGAACATTTCCTCTTTATTAAGCAACACAGGCCTGTACTTGTCTTATTACTGAGAGTTTATTATATATAATATATATATATTATATATACTAAATATCACACTAAGGCTTTGTGTCTATGAATTGAGCTTTATATTTTTTGGTCAAGTTTCAAACCATGATTATGGACAATAATTCACTTGCTTGGTTAATTGGTTAACTTAATTTGTTAACATTAATTATTGTTCATATAAAGCTAAAAATCCAATCTCAAAAAAAACTAAGTTTAAATATAATATTCCAGAGCTGATATTTCAAGAGAAACATGCATCAGGTAATAAATAGCTCCCTTTGATCGTTGTTTTTAAAGCCTCCTGAACCAGGCTCTGATTAGTTCTATTTAATATTTAACATCTGGTTAGTCAATTTCAATCTGCAGAAAACACGGCTGGAAAAATCCTATGCTGACTAAATACATTTATAATACTACAAAGCTGACATGTAATTGATTTTAGTTCCCATAAAAAGATTATGTTAACTTTCCTTAATCTATATATTTATATTTTGTGCAGTCTGTAGAACTCACACTAGGGATGCTAAATTTTTATTTCCTATCAATATTTGATGTAAAATTGATAGGATTATATTTTAGCCTAACTACCACTTTTTAATTTTTCCCTTGGAAAGGAAGAAACATACTGAAAAATATTGCTGCTCAGCGGTGGCATTAACACAACAGAGGTTTCCAGGCCAGCTGCGACACTTCCAGCCAATGGGGGGTGGGCAGCAGCTTTTCCTATATACCATCAGACCCAGAGGAGCTTTTAGTTTTGTTTATAAATTAAGTTTTTATTTCTCCAAAGTCTAGTATATGTTGCTGTAATTGTTGTGGTTCATATCATCTAAATAGGATATTTAATTTTTATTTGTGTGTGTTGTGTATGTATTGTGTGTTGTGTGCACATAATTTTTGTTTTGTGTGTGTGTGTGTGTACATATACCATGGCATGCATGTGGATTCTCTCATTTTACCCTCAGGGGTTAAATTCAGGTCACTATACTTGGGAGCCAACCCCTTTATCCACTGTGCCATCTCTCCAGCTCTAAGAGAACGTTTTGAACCAAATGAACTGGATCAAAGATGATAGTGATTTGGACAAGAGATGGGGAAAAAAGAATTAGAAAGATGTTGAGCCAAGAGTGAATGTTAAAGTGAGCAATAGTCTCTGGACAGTGCTCTGAGCTCAAAAGTTCTAAAATATATATAAACTGTTTTTTAAGTGGTTGGATTCTGCATACATATTTTAATTGGTCAGAGGGAAAACATGGGCTGAAAGAGGGTGCTGACTTCAAGTACGCTGAGCGCACAGAAAGGCTGGCCCTCAGTCTCTTAGCCAAGGAGTCTGGGAAGGCAGCTGACGAGAGAGCCACTGGCAACTATGAGAACTGTCAAGGTGGCACAGGCATGAAATCTTCCTCTCCTCAAAATTCTACCAACACGGCTGGGAGAAATGAAGGTCAGTACATCCTGAAAGCATATAAACGGCTAACGATTTTAGGTACTTTAAGGATAAAGTCACCTAAATAGCTGTGACTGCTCATTTAAGTCATCATCAGCTGTTGCATAATGGGTACTCAGAGACCTCAAGTTAGGAGGACTAGGGACTGGGGTATCAATAACAGCAGAGTGGTTAGGGGCACTTGCCACCAAGTCTAATGTCCTGACTCCTCTACCCTGGACACAGATGGCAGAAAGAGAGAACTGACTCCCAGAAGGTGTGTTGTAGCTACAAATGTGCCACAGCATGTACGTATCACGCATATTCATATAGATAAATAATAACTAAATAAACATAAGCAAGAATTTCTAAAGAAAAGTCATTTGCTTATTTATAATTGGCAGCCTGAAGATTGTATGTTTTGTCATTATGCATTATTTTTTAATGTATATATATTATAAAATGCTAAATCAAGCTAATTAGCAAATGTTATTATCTCATATTACTATTTTTGTGCTGCAAACACTTCCAATTCATTCTCTTAGCCATCTGCAAGAATACAAGGGGAGCAGGCAGTTTTACACTTATGTTCTTTCTGACATCTTAGGGGAATTTTCTGGAAGTATATAAAACGGCAAATACATTTGTAGTAATTCCATTCCATTTTTAACAGTATTTATTGAACATTTGTAATGGGATGGCTTCCAAGGGGCATACAAATTAAATAGAAACCCCATAAATCTTGTAAAATATAAAATATTATGACTCTCAAGATACGTATAGTCTAAAGGGGAAATATACACAAAATCGCAGAAATACTTCAAAAGCAGTGCTTTTTAAACTTAAATGTCCCTAAGAATTTCTGCATCTAACCCCAGAGAATTTTTGGTAGACATGAAACAAGATCTAATATTTCAACCAGATGACTGTAATGAAGATGCCCGGTAGCTCCAAACAGTAGGACTAACTTTCAAATGCACCCAGTGAAAATTATCCTTAATATTTTATAATATTATACATCTATCACAAACTTAAGATGCAGGTATCCTGTCCTGTTACATCACACTCTAAAGACTGGCTCTACTGAAGTCAAACTTAAAATACTTTTGTGTATTCTAAGAATGTAAGCTTTCAGTCTTTTTTAAAAATGTTGAAATATAAATATTATTTTTTTACTTAATTAGAATATAATCACATTACTTCCTGCTTCCTTCTCCTCTATCCCCATGTACCTTCTTACCTCCAAACATCTACAGTTTACTCTTTCTTATTGTTGTTACAAACACACATGCCTTAGTTAGGGTTTCTATTTCTGTGAAGAGACACTATGACCACGGCAACTCTTATAGAGAAAAACATTTAAACACTAGGGCTGGCTTATAGCTTCAGAGGTTTGTTCCGTTATTGACCTTGTGAGAACATGAGAGCCTGCAAGCAGACATGGTGCTGGAGAAGGAGCTGGGAGTTCTACATATTGATCCTCAGACAGCAGAAGGAGATACTGTGTCCTGAGTATAGTCTGAGCATAAGAGACTTCAAAGTCTGCCCCCCACAGTGACACACTTCTTCCAACAAGACCTCACTGTTGTTGGTTTTTACTCTTTACTCTTTGACATTTTTGAGGGAGCTTGCCACCCAGCTCCCAAATAAACCACCATGGAGTCTTATTCTTTCTTATAAATGTTCAGTCTTAGCTTGGCTTGTTTCTAGCCAGCTTTTCTTATCTTATTCCAGCTACCTTTTTTTTTTTTTTTTTTTTTTTTTTTTTGGTTTCTCAAGACAAGGTTTCTCTGTAGCTTTGGAGCCTGTTCTACTAGCTCTAGTAGAACAGGCTGGCCTTGAACTCACAGAGATCCACCTGCTTCTCCCTCCAGAGTGCTGGGATTAAAGGCGTGCACCACCACCACCTGACGTCCAGCTACCTTTTGTTTCTGGGCTTTTTCCTTTTCTTGCTTCTGAATATCTTACTTCCCACTCTTACGCTGTGGCTGGCTGTGTGGCTGGCCCCTACTCCTCCTCTCCTCCTTTTCTTGCTCCTTTTTTCTTCCTCTCAGATTTCTCCTTCTATTTATTCTCACTGCCTGCCAGCCCCACCTTTCCTCTGCCTTGATATTGGCCCTTCAGCCCTTTATTAGACCATCAGGTGTTTTAGACAGGCCAAGTATCACAGTTTTACAGAGTTAAACAAATGCAGCATAAAAAGATGCAACACATCTTTGCATCATTAAAACCAATGTTCCACAGCATAAACAAATATAACACATCTTAAAATAATATTCCACAATACCACACATCCTAATAGTACCACTCCATATGGGCCAAGCACTCAAACATATGAGTCTATGGAGACCATACCTATGCAAACCTCCGTGACATATAAATGAATACTATAAATAAAACCCTTTGAGTCCACTTAGTGTTGCTTACATGTGTATATTTCTAGAGCTGATCACTTACTGTTGCATATCCAGCTGAGGGGTTCACCCTGGGCGAAGACTAATTCTTGCTCTCTCAGAAGCTCCATCTAAAGGTGGAGCCCCTTGAAACTCCCCCCCTTCATTAAATTATTTAGGTCTTTAGGCAGCCATGTTGAGATTTCATGAGTGCAGCTTTCCTGTCATGGCTTTGTCAGCCTGCATAGCACCTTCAGATACTGTGAGAGACACTCGTCAGGAATGAAGCTTGCAAATCAGTTCCAGCTCAATTACTCCAAGTCTGGTTTCCAAAGTATATTATGTCTCCACAATAGGGTCTTACCTTGTAATTCTCAGAGACAACCAAAGATAATAGCAATACAGTTATTGTTGCTTGACCAACAACTCAAGAGGAGCTTTCCCCTGTAAGGTGTTGGGATTTTTGTCTGACAGTCATTGATTTTTTGGGGGGGAGCATTATGACTCCAAGTGGTGTAACATATACATATTCATACTTTGTAAATATGCATTTTGTCTAATTTTAGGTAAATATAAAATAATGACTCCCTATGCCTTATTCAAGCATCCTTGGGGTTATGTATTTGTCCTCCCTCCCCCCCCAGATAAAGCCCCCCATTTTTCCTGTTTCTGTCCTCAAAGCACCCATGTCCTGTTATTACCCACTTTAAAGCCCCCAGTAGGTCTCTTTATTTTCCTGGCTTCTGTAGTTACTCTAGGTTATGTACTCATGACTACAAATTTGGAGTTATGAACTGCAAATGAGGGAAAACATGAAAAATTTGGCCTTCTGGGTCTGGGTTACGTCACTCAGCGTCCTACGTTCTAGCTCCATCCATTGACCTGCAACTTTCTTGATTTCCCTTTTCTTGATAGCTAAATGGAATTCTGCCGTATATATGCCGTATATATTTTTATTAACTATTCCTCGGCTGTAGGCCATTTAGCTACTTCCGTTTACTAGCTGTTTGAGAATGGAGTGACTGTGGGCATGGATGATCAAGTGGCTGTAGAGTAGGATGTTGAGTCCTCTGGGCAGTTCTATCTCTTTGATCCTAACTTCTGTGCATACTGCTTCCTGAATGGATTTTATGAAGCTGTAAGTCCCCTTCCCTCACCACTCTGTCCAAGAGAGAAAGAAAGGGTGGGAAAAGAAATGTGTTAATAAATAGGATAGACTCATTAGACTTTGGAAACAAAATAGTGGAGGCAAAGATTATTAGATGCTGTGAAAATAATTTTAATTCCAAATTCAGCCCTAAGTATTGCATATTGCATTTGCACCCACAAATCAGAAGCTTTACTGCCTTGAAGCTATATTATAATTACACGATATAGTGTGTGTAAAACTAAAATGAATGATACACAAAATCAGTCTTTCATAAAGATGCTGAAATATCAGCTCATTCTCTGGAATTAGAAATGGGTGCTATGATTTCTTGGTCCCAAAGAACAGATGACATTTTTAGACCTTTTTATCCTTCAGGTTCTCTGATTATATGGGTAGTTATTGCTGTTTGGCCAGAACTTTTCTCTAAGGCTCCCTAAAATAACGTATTTACATATGATATGAGCTCAGCTCAAAACTTGCAGTACTAAGCAATTCATTTAAAATTTTGGGACCCGGGAGACTGAGCAGGAAGCCAGAGGAGCCGTATGCTATGGAACTGCTAAATCAACAAAGGATAATTTCAGAAGTGTTTCAGAGAACTCTGTACATATACAGTGCCCATTCCAGACTAATTTCCAGCACCCATGACAGAGCGAGAAAGATCTCCAGGTGCCTCTCTGTGGTGTAGATACTACCTCACCCTGATCCAAGAAGTAATATAAAGTTACACCATACATAAAAATATATACACACCAACTACATAATCCAATTCAGTTACACAGGAGTGATCTGTGTGATGTGCTAATGTGTTCTTATTCTTAAAGTGGTTACACGGATGCAAAGAAAGAGGGAATCCTAAGAACAGCTGCAGAGAGAGAGGACGATTGGAATCAGAGAGAGAACAGCCATGTGTCTGGAGAGAGAAACGGAGGCTAGGAGTGGAAGCTGATGGAACGTTGGTGAAAAATGGCAGGGATATTAACCTCACTGGAGCTGTATGCCCATCTGTGTGCCCCTGGCAATGAAGACAGACAGACTGGATAGACTCAAGTGGCCTATGAGAAATATTAAGTGCAATTGCAAGCACATGATTAGCAGATAGATAGTTATTGTCTGGGAACTTGAGGAAGATCCAACTCAAAATAAAAAAAAAATAGGATAACAGCTTTAAAGAAAAAGTTGAGTTGTATTATGGATGGAGAAAACCAACTATGCCCCCTGATGGAGGAAGGTCATTGGTTAAATTAAAAGAAACTGCTTGGTCCTCATTGGTTAGAAGATAGGTGGGAGGAGTAAACAGAACAGAACGCTGGGAGGAAGAGGAAGTGAGCTCAGACTCGACAGCTCTCCTTTCGGGAGCAGACGCCTCAGAGAGAGACGCCATGCCCCGTTCCCAGGCAGACACACGCGATGAAGCTCCGACCTAGAATCTTCCCGGTAAGACCGGTGCTCACAGATTATTAGAGATGGGTTGATTGGGATATCAGAATTAGCCAGTAAGGGCCAGAGCTAAAGGGCCAAGCAGTGATTAAATGAATACAGTTTGTGTGTTGTTATTTTGGGGCAAAAGCTAGCCGAGCAGGTGGCTGGAGTGTTGGGGACGCAGCCCCGCCACCACTCTTATTACTACAGCCCCCACCTCTCTAAGTATGGTGAAGGATGGATGATCCGTGATTGTATATAATAATGATAAAGCCCGTTATGCACCTGGAAGTTAGGAGTAGCTTTGTATGCGTTCATTTACTTCTTTCCCTTTTCAACCTGGCTATGCAAGTATCAATATTATACCCATTTTATAGATGAGCAAGTACAGGGAACTTAAATCATATGTTCAAGCTACAGCGGAATTGTGATTTGAACTCAAACACTTGTGTGTGAGAAAACATATGTTGTGTGTATGCAAGTTGTGCCTGTGTACATGTGTGGTACATTTTGGGGTAAATGTGTCTGTGAAAGTATATGTGAGGGCAGAACTTGACATTAGAAGGCCTGCTCTTAAATCTCTACCTTCTGCCTTTGAGATGGGATCTCTCACTGGACCTGGAGCTAAGCTGGTGGTCAAGTTCCGCAGTCTCTGGCTGTGCTTAGGTTCCAGGCATGCACACGCATGGCTTTTTACATGGGTGCTCAGGTTTTGAACTTGGGTCCTCAAGCTTGAATAGCACTCTTACCAGTAACGCTCTCTGCCTCCAACCCCCAGCCCTACTATGATTTTTAGTTTTTGTTTGTTTATTCTTTTTTGACACAGAGTCTCAGTCTATAACCCCAGGCTAGCCTGGCCTGCACCCAACACCAGCTACCACTATGACTCCCATCCTATCTCTTAGCTATTAGAACTTTCCAGAGTTCTTAGGAATATAAAAAGAGAGAAAAGAGAGCAAATAAATATTTCGAGCAAGAAGAGTAAGGGGTGGGATCAAACGAATTTACAAAAAGAAAAAAAGGAAACCCACTGAAGATGATTCGAAAGTTCGCAAAGTAAAAGACATGAAGACTTGATAGCACATTCAATAACTATTTAAGGTTTTAAAATGTATTAGTGACACAATAATAGTCAGAAGTGCTAAAGTGTTTGCCAATCAATACATGAACATAATTTCTTTTAATGATAGAAAATTTTCCCATTGAAGAAAAATAAGTAAGAGTTGGTTGTGCACCTTAGTAGCTAAATTTAAACTGCGGTGGCTATTTTTCACGGGAGATAATACTCTTTATTTATGTAACACCTTTCTCCTAAGGAGCTCGAAGCATTTTACCACAATACATTACCTTATTCATCCTCATAGCATCCCCATTTAGGAAAGGAAGTGTCAAGTGTAATGACCACAGTTTTACAGATGGGAACACTAAGACAAATGGAGCTAGTGACTTACCAGGATCACAGAAAGACCCTATAGCAGAATTCAGTCTGGATGTGGTTTCTGTTGAAATTCAACATCCATTCCCCTCTGTTCTGAATGAGAGGTCACACATTTATCTCCACTTCCAGCATTACTATGCATATAAATTCTGGGGCTTAGGGTCAAGCTATCACCTTGTATAACCTAAGAAGTGTGTATCATGAATTTGGTAATTTTTAGTTGAATAAAGCTATTAAGTGCAAAAATCAGTGATGTCTTCTTTTAAAATAATGTCAAGACTCTATCCTTAATTAGGTACTCATTAGGTTTTAACCATAAAGAAATTTGGATATGGATTTTCTTGATAAAATACTGCCTTTTATTTAGAGAAAATTTGCCACTGAGAAGTTGCAAACTATCAGTAAATGATGAAAAGAGGTAAAATGAAGTCTGTGTGACATTCATACATAACAGCATGGAAACAAGTGATCTCAGAGAAAGTATGTGTTTTGTCATTAATAAGAGGGCCAACAATAATCCTTTAATCTTTTTAAGTTTAAAATCTTTAAAGATAAAATTATGATGCTCTTGTATTAACTCAGATCTCTGTGTCATTTTTTAGTTAATTTCATTATAAATTCAATTCAAAAGAGTAAATTCAGGTCTTAAAAAGAGAGAATAGAAAAGAAAGGCATAAAGTTGATTAAGGAATGAACTAATAGAAGGCTGGAAGTGATTCGATTGGTAAAGGGCTTGCCTTGCAGGTATGAGGACCTTAACTGGATCCCTGCCATCCATGTAAGAGTGAACATGGGTCATAAATTTCTGGAATTCCAGTCCTTGGAGACGTGGAAAGAGGAAGATCCTAGAAGCACGTTGGCCACCTAGTCTAAAGAATCATCAGAGAGTGATGTGGAATTCCCCTATGTATGCTGTGAATACCATTGGTTAATAAAGAAACTAGCTTGGTCTAATGGGGTAGACGAGGGAAACTAAACTGAATGCTGGGAGAAAGAAGGCAGAGTCAGGGAGAAGCCAGAGAGCTGCTGTCAGAGGCAGATAATCTGAAACTTTGCTGGTAGGCCACAACCTCATGGTAATACACAGATTAATAAAAATAGGCTAAATTAATATGTAAGAGTTAGCCAATAAGAAACTAGAGCTAATGGGCCAAGCAGCAATTTAATTAATATAGTTTCTGTATGATTATTTCAGGGCTGAGCAGTCAGGAACCAACAAACAGCCTCCAACTACAAGAGAGTTCCAGGTTCAGTGAGAAACTGCCATGGAAAAAATAAGGAGAAGAGCAATTGAGAAAAATAACAAACGTATGTGTATCTATGCCCCCAACACACACATGTGCGCATGCGTGCGTGCACACACACACACACACACACACACACACACACACACACACACACTACTAATAGAATATACTCACATTCACAGTCCTTTAACAGAATCTGTATACACACCATGGATGGTGAACACAATGTATAGGACAAGGTGAACACCCAGCAAAGTGGCTAATATCAAGGGCTCAAACAATCTAAAATACCTATGCATTTTATTTTCCTCCTTAAATTGCACAAGCTCTGCCCTTAAAATATGTTTAGGAATTCTGCCACAGGTTGGCAGAATATTGCAGTGTTAACATGAACTAGAATTGGTTTTGCAATGACAATCTGTGGAGAGAAGAAAGATGAAAAACAAATAATGCACAGCCGAAAGCTGTATCAAATCAGGTTCATCACTGTCCCCAAAGTCCAAGGATTATTTGAGGAGCTCAGTTGTATTTCATGTTTATAGCACTCTCTATAATAAGCATGAACTCTGCATAAAATCGTCTTTTCTTTGTCATAAGACTGCCCTAAAGCTAGCATCTGTGGACAGTATCATCTTCTGTTTAAGATAAAGATTTAAGGAACTGATGAAGGCTTTCTGAGTGGTTCAAATTATTATTAAATGCTTTGAGTTTCCCAAAAATGCCTAACTTCATTATTTCAAATTTGATATTAACCAAAAAAAGTAGTTCTTTTAAAGTAACACAAATGATATGATGTAAATTCACGCACTTGTCCAATACATACATTCTTAGTGCTTGCTATATGTTATATATTATTACAATTATATATTGAGAACTATAGGGATAATACAATAGGTTAAAAGAAGTTCCTTCTTTCTTGCAGCCCATACTACAAAAAAAGAAGTTAGAAAAGAGTTAATAATTAAGTAAGTTAATGAATTATAGTATATGACGTACCAGGTAGTGAGAATGACTAGGGATTAAAAACACACCAGTTTCTAGGTTTTTGGAGTGCCACAGATGGTACGTAAAGGGAAAGAATTATGTCTTTGCACTATCTGAACTTGATCAAGTCAAGATAAACCTGAAAAAAAGATTTACATCCTATCTAGAACTTATAACGTTGACCTCTGAGAATCTCTAGTGGGAAGAAGCTGAGCCAAATACCTGGCGTTCACTTGATGAGCAGGCACAGAGGACCTACTATGTATAAAGCTATACATCCAGGAGTGTGGGTGCTGAGAGCCAGGGTTTTTCCTTGGGGGAAATTATAGCCTTCACGAGGATGGCTGAAAATTAATTTGAGCAATTTGAGTGATATCTCTGCTACAAGAAAAGTTGGAGAACTGAGTGAGCCGTCTCATCTAAGGGACTCCAAAGAAGTTCTGTAGATGAAGTGGTGTCCAAGTCAGACCATGGAGAATGACAAGGATTTGGAATAAAAGAATATGAACAGAGGCACAAAGAGGGGGACTGGGGCCTCAGTGCAGCTGTTAGCACAGAAGCAGGTAGAGATGCTGCTGAACAAAGAGCCCAGGACACATCCAGGAAGGACTGGAAGGAGGAGATTTAAATTTGATCCACAAGCAATTACCATCCATTGAGTGGTTTACAGGAAAATTCTACAGTTTTCCTTGTCAATGTTGTAAAGTTGAACCACTGAGACTTCTTCACTAAAATATTGACTTCCATTAATACTTTACAACTTCCTGCTTCCTGTTGAAAATAGAACCATATGCAAATAGACAGGTCACCAATGCTACTGGATACTTTTGAACTAAGGAGAGATGTTAAGGAACAAGAATGAATAGCTGGTCTCTGGCATCAAGAGGAGGAGGAATACTGTGTCCAATAGAGTGAAAGCTCTTGGTTGGTCTCACAGGAGATGAAAAGGATCTAACCTGAAACCGTGGACAGATATGGAAGCAAAGAATGACTGAGAAGAAAACTGTTTTTAATCTGACAACCAGTTATTCTCATTTTTAAAGAAGTCTTTGAAACTAACCGATGTACATGGAAACACTTCAAGTATTTCCTGTAATCAATTCAAAGGTAAATATGCTTCTTGTAAACTAAATATAACGTTCTGCTTAATGGGTGTCACACACTGGTAGACTGTGTTTAGAAAGCCTCTGGCCAATGATCTGTACCTCCCAAAAATATTAGAGAATTAACTGCTAAAATCAGTCAACTGCACAGAGCTTAATTATATAGCTCACGTATTACTAGGTTTTAAGAATTAGAAGGAGCCATTGAATAAATAAACATTAAGTTAACCAATCTTAGCATCTTTGACTTTCTAGTCACAGGAGGGAAAAATCATATTCAAAGATTTTATCAGACTTTCCACTTGACCACAAACAACGTTTTCACAATCCAAAATCATTTTTCCCATCTGGTTTTGAATTCCTGAAACAGGAGTTTTCCAAAAGCTAAGTGCTTTCAAAGCCACAGAGTTCTGCTTAAATGACTTCTGTGACCTCTCCCACTGTATCTTTTAAAACAGCTTCCAAATACTAGTAGAATCTCCTGTGGTAGGCAGTAGCTATCATGTGCCTAGCTGAGTTTGTCTTCTTGCATCTCATAAGTGAGTCCTTATCTTCCTTCATCACTGTAACCGGTTTCTTCTGGGAGAGCTCCAGGTTCTGCTTCTAGTTATTGGTTTCAAGGTATTCAAAGTCTACCCCTGATGTGGGATTTTCCCTCTGTATGCTATGAATGTTTTATTACCATTAATTAATGAATAAAACTGTTTGGGTCAATTAGCAGAGCAAAGCCAAGTGGGAAATCCAAACAGAGATATAGACAGAAAGTAGGCAGAGTCAAAGAGATGCCATGTAGCTGCCGAAGGAGAAGGAAAAGCCAGAACCTTGGGAACCTTACCAGTAGGACACTTCCTCATGGCCATACACAGATTAATAGAAATGGGCTAATTTAAGATCTCAGAGCTAGCTAAGAATGCGCTAGAGTCATTGGCCAAACAGTGTTGTAATTAATGTGGTTTCTGTGTGATTATTTGGGTCTGGGCAGCCAGGAAATAAATGAGCAGTCTCCCTTTACATAACCCAAATTTCAGGTGTGAGTTTGGATCTGGCTTTTGCATTTCATTTACTTAACAACCTGAACATGTGTATGGTTTACTGTCACTGAGGCAAAGCAAAGCTCTGACTGCAAAGAGGAGAGGCCGTTTACTCTGCGTCTGCTTGAGAGTGCTCAGGGCCCAGGAACATGGGTTCAAGTTGCCCTGAATGATCTGTTCCAATGTAGAAGCAGTTAGATGAACATCTTATAATCATAGAACAAAAGAAAGCCATGTATCGAGGTATTTAACAGATGCATTGGAAAGGACATCAGGTAGGCAAGTTCCAGCAAAGTGGAGTAGTCGCTGGTTTTAGATGCTTTCTGACACCTTTCTTGACCTTGGTTGCAAGCTGATGTATAAATGAATCTCAGAGATGTGTTAAGTCTTGATTACTTTCCCAGCACCAGAATTCACTGTTAGCTGATAGTTGTGCAGATACCTGAGTGAGAGCATTCTACAGTGCCATTGGATGAGTTTAAGGCCCAGAAGAAACCAGAAGAGCGCCAATCCATTAACACAATACTTTTGTTTACATAATAGGAGACTATGCATGAATAGATATACTGATTTCAATCTGCTCTGCATATGAACAATTTCAATAACCATTTTCTTCTCTTTGAGTCAAAAATGTTCTTAAACAACCACTGCTGCCTAATCCACCCATTTTTTTTTCCTTTTATTCAATATACACTGATCTGAATAGCCTACTCTCCTGACATTTCACACTATTTGAGGGCACAACAAATAAACCTGTCCCCATGGAAGGCAGAACATATTTTACTACAAAGGAAGCCATTTGATCTCCCTAAGCACACAGTAGTTAAATAGTAGCTTTCTTTCCTTTCTCAGGAAAGATTGACCCTGAACTGACAAGGAACCCTGAGGTGGGATATTTAAATCTTAAGTGAGTGGTCAGTTAAGCGTCTGCAGAGGTAAAAGGACAGAGAGATTTGGTTTGCTAATGGAATCTATTTACTTCAAGGAAAGTGACAAAAACATCAATCAAAGGAGAAGAGGCTGTTAAGGGCTGTTAACGCCCTTTCAGATGAGCAGTGATTTCCATGGGGATTTAAATACATATTCATGAAAAGGACAAAGGACAGAAAATTCACCAAAACTACACCTTGGTAAGGTTCCCAGCTGGTCCATAGTGACTTGGTTCTCTTAGGAGTTGTAGAGTCTCAGGGCTGTGTTCCTCCTTTGCAGAATATGCAGGTTTCGCTTTGGTTGGTTGGTTGGTTGGCTGTCTTGTTTGTTCTTCTATTTTCAATGTAAACACACTTGTTTCCATGTCTGCCCTTGTGTATCTCCAATCCTGTGTTATCCCCAAAGTTCTGTAACATCTATCCAATCATTAAATCATAAAAATGTCCAATTGTGAATGCTGGGATATTATTTGGAATATATGTCGATTAAAAAAATTACTGAAGAAGCTTAATACTCAGAAAAGGCAATGTAAAGCCATGATTTAGAATTGTATGCAAACTGCACAGAGCAAGGTTTCTATGAAGTTAGTCAAGCATTAGCTGCTGTTCTCATGGGTGCCACCACGGCAGCCACTCACACCCAAATCTGCTGGTTACTCCAAAGAAAGGCCGTCAGTAAAGCCCAGTTTGAAAATCCAATAAAGGAATGGGGAGATGGCTCAGGTTAAAGGTACCTACTGCTCTTGCCCAAGACTCCAGCTGAGTTTCCAGCAACGATGTCCAGCAGTTCACATCCTCCCATAACTCCAGCTCCAGGGGATCCGAAGCCCTCTTCTGATAGCTACAGTTATCTACAGCCACATACAGACACACCAACAATCACAGAACTAAAATTCTTTAACCTAAAAGTTCAATAAACAACTATTGACCTATAATTATATTTTTGGGATAGGTTTAGATGCTGTCCAAAACATAGAAAAGAGTCCCTCTTTCATGGTTTTTATTTTTTATGTATGGGTGTTTTGCCTTCATGTGTATCTGTGCATGCAATGCCTGAAGAGGCCATAAAGAATATCAGCTCCTCTGGGACTGGAGTTATAGAAAGTTGTAAGCTGTCACGTGGGAGCTAGAAACTGACCAGAGACCTCTGAGAGAGCAACAAGTGTTGCTAACCACTGAGAAAACGCTCCAGCCTCCAGAGTCCCTGTCTTAAGCATGTCTACAGTTGAGATAGTAAGACATGAGAGGTAAATTTTTAATTGGGCAGGAGAGTTCGCGCATGCGCCCACATGCAAATACACCTGAGGTAGCCAGAAGAGGATGTCAGATTCTCTAGAACTAGAACTAAAATTACAGAAGACTGTGGCCCGCCCAATGGGAGTGTTCTGGAAATTAAATATGGGTGTGTTAGAACAAGATTGGGAGCTCTTACCCACTGAATCTCCAGCCTTGAAGAAAAGCGATTTGTAAACAATACAGAACAGCTCTGAATAAACATTATAAAACCTAAAAAAGAAACCCAATGTAAACCATTTCATGTTTCACATCTAGATGATGTGAGACTTTCATTGGGTTTAGAAGTATTGAGAGAGGCCCGACTGTAAAGGAAATTGAAAATCAAGAATTATGTAATGAGGAATTAGAAAGATTGAGTGACCACTACATGAGTGACAGGATAGAGGAGGAATTTTAAGATTAGTCAAAGAGAAGTCCCCAGTGTGGACACGACTGATGATGTAAGAAACACAGTTCTCACCTCAAAGGGATTGTTTATTCCACAACCAAATAAAGGACCCCAGCCTAAGAACATAGATTTGTGTTTCCCTAGGTTCCATGTTCCAGCATGGGAACAGTTTCGTGAAGCTTTTATGTTAACAGAACATAGAGTTCAATGCACTTTGTAAATACATTGGAGGCAAGATCATGTAGGAAGGTTGCAGTATGGCAGGGAAACCTTTGTTAAAGACCTCAGATGCTGTCTAGTGATAACCCTAAGATTACTTTTAGTTTTTAGAGGCTAGTGACCTGTTAGTACTCCCAAAGGTCTCAAGGGACAGATCCAGGACGTTAGGTCAGACAGAAGTGGGAAATGAAGGACTAACAGAGGAACTAAAAATAGCATAAGTCATTACACTCTGGGCATCCGAAATTCTAACCTCTCAGCAGTCACCGATGTCCTTATCAGTCAATAAGTCTTTCCTGTGGATTAGCTGTGTCTTCTCTTCAAAAACGAGTTCACAAGGGGAAAGAGACAGAGGTTATTTCAGCAGTAATGTGTCAATACAAACCTAATGGATCAGAGACAGTAATACAGAGAAAGCAGAAGTAACCAAAACAGGACATTGCATAAGAAAAATAGAAAGATTTTTTTTTCCAAATCAGAAATGGTACGTGAAAGGACAAAAAACTATGGCAAACTTGGGTTGTGGTGACATACAGGCATCGTTCACACAAGGAAGAGAGGAGGCAAAGATGAAATGATAGGAACTGAAATTATGTCTTGGAGCTGCAGGTTAAGATGCCAGAGAGGTGTAAAAGGAGAGATCCAGGATGGAGATGCTAAATGATTCTTCTCAGGGCTTGGGGATTGACTGATGGGGAAATCAAATTATACGATGCTCCTTCATTTTAGTTCTCTACTAAACAGTAAAGCTTCACCTCAAAAAAAAAAAACTTCATAAAAATTAGTCTTGATAAGATTCATAGTCAACTAATTGAGTCCCTTCTAACTGCCAGTCACCGTGGTATATACTTTCACATGCATTATCACATTTAATTCGCACAGCAACTGCGTAGAGTTGTTTATCTAGAAATTTTAATTAATTATATTGTAATGAAAATGCAACTGCCAAATATTAATCAAGTATTCATTGAATTAATTAGACATATATTGTTTGATTTCTAATCCTATACTGCTCCACTGCCCAGATTCCAATTTTCCTCTTAATAGACATTAATAGCACAAAATACCAAAAAGAGGAGTTCAATGTCAAATAACATACATGAATAAAATGCCTTAATGAAAACTTAAATATACTGGGTAATGGAGGAACTAACTTACAAACCAAGTTCAATCTGAGGCAAACCAGTAAATCTTCTTGAGGCTGAGTTATTCTGTCATATTGAATGAACACTTCTCGCTCAATCTATCTTTTAGGGTTGTTCTATGAAGCAAAAGAGACACTGGCTAAAAAACTATTTACTAAACAGAGGGTGGAAAGAAAGGTTTGGGTGAAAGAGGTAAAAGTCCTGGGTTCATCATCCTGTCTCATTTTCAAATGCTTTCCTCAAGAAGGCTTTATGAATAAAAAGAGGTGGTAAAGGATCTTCTAGATTTGCGTTACCTCAGATCCCCTCTGGTCCCCATCAGTGTCGGATGCCCATCCTTTAACCTCTTGTATGGCTCCAAGTCTGTGCCCAGGCATATCCCTGCAACGAAGACTATTAACTTACTATTATGATAGTTTGTATCTCTTTACTCAGTCATTGTTCAAATTCTTGACTTTGACTCATTGAAACTTATCGATTGTTAGCACTAATCAATGAGTTATGAAATCTTTTAAAGAGAAAAGTATAGATAGAGCACATCCAAGATATTAACTATAAAGGTGAGTTTGTCTGTGAAATCCACTCTTTTTTCAAAGAGAAAAACTATGAAGCAATTTACAACTAAACCCACAAAGGGTTTAGCCTAACAGTTAATTTCAAATATCTGTTTACCAATTAACAGAAGCATTACTGCAGTGTGGGTTTAAAGTCCACAGTCAGCCTTTATTCTCAAAGAACTAAAGAAAAAAACAGCCAGCAAAGGGTTAGTTATATCTCTGTCCTTGGATCTAGTCTGTTTCCCAGTCCTTATCTTGCTTCTTGATCTGATATAGTTCCTTTTTTATCTCAGCCTGGTCAGTTAACCTCCATCTTGATGTTGGCCCGATAACCTTAGAGCGGTCCCAGTCTTTCTAGCTACAATTGCTCAACATTAAAGTACTTTTTCCCCCTCTCTGGACAATATAGTTACTAATTATAATTCATTGCTATTTCTATTCTACTTCAATCTAATGAGTCTGTGCAGGGCAAGAACTATAAAAGCTTCACTTCACCCTGTGACTACTTCAGTATGAATGCATATAAATGGCCCCTAAAATACCTTTCACCTTGATGCCGCTGAGGTGAGAAAGTTTAGCTGGCTCTAAGGGTGTGCGCAGATAAGGAATTGCAGCAGATTCCTCCTCCAACAACCAGGGTTTCCATGCAGTTCTACCTGCATCCTCTTTCATTGCGATCATCTCCCTGCCCCTCCAACTTTCTAAGAGCTGGCCACTTCTCCTCAACCATGCCTAAAACTGGAGTTAACCTTGCTGTTTAAAATGGATTGGAATATATAGAAATTTTATGTGGTGGGATTTTGAAGTAGACCTCTGGTTGTCTTCACTCTTACGTGACCCTCATCCACCATCCTTATAAGAACCACCATTTAGGGAACCGCCACCTATGGCACCAGGCATAGATCTTACAAGTCATAAAGAGGTCATGACATCATTGAGTTTATATGTCAGTTATAATCCATTTCTTATGATCAATCTAATATTTTTCATTTGGTATTCTCATTAATCTTTACAAGTTGATATAATCAGCCCCACTTAGAACTGAGGAAAACAGAAATTGTAATTGATAATTAAAGACGCTAAAGCCAAATACCTGCGGCAGTGGTGGCATCAAAATAACTACCAAAATGCCATATACTCACAGAGATAAATTTTGGGGGGTAGATGATTATGGAAGAATCCAAGAGCATAAATATAAATACAGAACATAGACTAAGATTCAACACAAGACTACAAATAATAGCTAAACAAATCTTAAGAACTAAATCTATGAATGCGACTCTCCCTCTCTATCAAAGGCAAGACAGAAGAGAAGACATGCAAATACATCACAAAATTAGCTAGCTTAAATACAAAGAAAAATTTCCCAACAACTTAATTTTTAAATGTAGAAATGATTTCCCTACAAAACTGGCTACTTTATCCTCTTGTTGTTGTTGTTATTTCCTTTTGTTTTTGCATTTTTTTTCAAGATTAAGTTTGACCAGAGACCCCAATCATGTCCAGCAAATCAGCAGCATGACTGGAGCTCGGTCTCAGATCCTTGGACTGCTCCATTTTTTTCTCCTTTCTCAGACGCACCTCGTTCTTTGACTTCTGTACACATAGCACTTAAGAGTATCTAGCACATTCTAGGAAAACTATATATATATATTTTTTTTAAAGGTTTACTTATTTTATTATGTACACAGTGTTCTGCCTGCATGTATCCCTGCAGGCCAGAAGAGGGCACCAGATCTCATTACGGATGGTTTTTGAGCAACCATGTGGTTGCTGGGAATTGAACTCAGGACCTTTCAAAGGGAAGTCAGTGCTCTTAACCTCTGAGCCATCTCTCCAGCCTCCGAAAACTATATTTTGATGATCAGAAATAAAAAGAGAACGTCAAGCCGGGGCCAACTGGAAGGAAATTATAAAGGTTAGTGGATCAATCATTTTGGAGCCTGGTAAACGACAGGTGACAGGATATGTGGATCGTGTCGCAATGGACACAGCACAGGAGACAATGGACTTACAGCCTTATGTTTACTGTTTTTTTCAAAATCATCCTTTTCCAGGCATATATGGGAAAAACAAAACCTTGATGGGAAAATAGCTGGGTGAGGGAGGGGATTTAGAATTTGGTTAGAAATTAAAATAGTAAATTAAAATTGTAATATCATAATCAATGGCAAGAAGCCATCTTCTCCTGTTTCCTAGATAATGTTCAGTGTCAGTGTTATGAGGTACAGACTCTGAAAATTGACAATTGAAAAGTGGTTAACACATTCATGTAATTAAGGTCAGTTAAGCTGAAATCAGTGAGGCCATCGCTTGAAGTGTTGTTTCTGGCCAGCAGCTGGAGTCATTCTACATGCTCCCCTACTAATCTCAAACAAAAGAAAAGCACCAAGACAAAGCAACGGCCAAGTCCTCATGACTCTTGATGTATCACAGGGATCAAATCCAAGCACAAATCTCCCTTAAAGAGCTTGGATGAGCACCATGGGCTGTCATGTAAAAGTGACTCGAGGAAGCCTGAGGTGGTTCATTTAATTGACTAATTGTCACCTGGTAGGAGGTAGGTGATTTCAGGCAGGAGAATTGGGCCCACCTTCTGCATGAACGAAGCTAGTGCATGGAAGTCATATTCATATTTACATTTATAATGTACAGAATTTCTATATCATTGACCCCAAGCTGATAAACAAATTTACAAAGTTCATCTTAACTCCTCAGTCTTGGCCAATACCATCAGTCTTTCCACTGGATTTTCATATTAAAGAGAAAAAAATGCAAAAGCAAGTGTTTATAGCCAAGAATAAACATAACAATAATAAAGGAACTAGAAAAAAGGGGAAAGTAACCTTGGCACAGTTACTTCCATTTTTCCACCTTTCTCACATGGCTGGTTTCCAGGTTCTTCCATTTCAAAGAAAACACCTCATCGAAGAACACGTAATTGCACGCTGTTTCCATTCTTTCAATGTGGGAAATGAAGCTTTTTCACGTTCACATCATCAGCTGTGCCCCAGGAAACCTTCCATTCTTTCCAAATTAGTTTTTGTATCATTAAACCAATCAGCATTAGGTGCTTAGGATTATTTTCTGGAATAAACCCTGAATCATTACCTACATCATGTAAGTAATAAAGTCAAATAATGACATCATTAGATAGCATCTAAGCACTGACCCCAAATGACCAGGACCTAAAGGAAATCGCCGCATTCCTAATAAGAATCAGGCAGAACGCCTAATGAAAATCAAACAGCAAGCCTAATAAGAAACAATGCATTTCGCCTCTCCTTCAAATTCACATTTGATTTGTTTTTCATGTGAATCCTTGTTTGAAGCAGAGCCCCCGCTGGCTAAAATTCTCAGAGCTAACTCTATGATGAGTAACTCCCAGGTGGTTCTCTGGACCATTTGATCTGGGACAAGAACCACTCACTCATGCAGGACGTACTTGTTGGACATTTACCATAACCATGTGTTCCTACTTGACTGTTTTTATATTCAGCATTTATTGAGTACCCAAGACAAACAAGTGATAGTGCTAGGCTGGTCAACCAAACAAATACATAAAAAACATTATAGGGTGTATTCATTATATTCCGGCATGGTGTACACGCACTAATTATCAACAATGTAACATTCCGTGCAGCTCTATGAGGAAGTGTACTTTTACTGTGTTTTATAAATATGGAAAATAAGACCCATACATATTAAGAAACTTACTCAAGGTCATACCACTAGGGAGAGGAAGAGATGAAAATAATTCAACTTATCTCCATTTCAAATAAAGCACCACATTCAATTTAGACCATTTGCAACTGCTGATAATCAATAGTTTTTTTAACCTACAAGATGACAATGACATCCCTGTCCCCCATCTCCAGAGGAGCTCAAGCTCTGTGAGGGAAGCTAAAACACAAAGCAGGAAGGGCCACAATAGAGAATGCTTTGCAGGGAGGTAGTGTTTCACATCACTTTGTCATGTCCCCAGGTCAACTCAGACACCCCAAACTCACCTTACCTTCTACCTCAACCGGAAACCTATCCACAGGAGAAATGAATGAGCATGTAGTGTTCTTGTTGGTATGGAACTGTGACTCCAATCATCTCCGTTAAGACTCTCACAGGCAAGTAAAAAAGAAATATATAAGTATAGAAAAGCAACAGAGATTTGCCAGTATTGGCCTCACCAGAGATAGAGATGCAAATAGCCTGGACAGAGAGACAAGGCTATAAGTCAAAGAAGGTCAAAGCCAAGTGCATACAGAATGTTAGATCCACTGTGCTTGCTTGGTGTTTTCGTTTGGAGGCAGAGGGTTGTTTTGATATCATTATTGTTGTTTTGTTCTAGTAGCTTTGAGACAGTCTCACTAAATATCTCTAGTTGGTCTAGAACTCTCTATATAAACCAGGATAGCTTTGACCTTGCAGTGATGCCTCCGCTTCCCAAATGCCAGGGTTGCAGGTATGTGCTACTACATCCAGCTTCAGACTGACCTTTTCCAAGCTCCTTTATACAAATTATTTCAAAACAGCATTATATGATGTATGCTCGACAAAGTTCTTTGCAAATCTAAAAAAATATACATAAGCTTTGAAAACACATGCATTGTTTTTAAAAAACAGAATCTTTTGTATCTCTGTTACATGCCGCAGGAGCTCTGTGCTCTTGAAGCTCTTCCCATCTAATCGGCTCCCTCCGTAACCAGCTAGTAACTCAACGCACATGAGCCTTGAGGAAGGTCAGACGCTGATTTACCTCTGACGATGATTTCTTGCATATGGTAAATATGTAAAAGTTGATAGAACTGGTTGATTAACACCATGTGCACAGAGAGTTAATCTTCTGCCTCCAAGACTATCTGGCCCTTGAAAGCAAGGACCACAGCTTTGAATTCCAATTTTTTTTTCACAACTTAATGACACACAATAAAAATGAGGTTTGGCTGCTTTATTTAGATCCCCAATAGTATAGGTAACTACTAAAGAGATAAACCCGGTGAGGAATTGTGTCTGTGGCCTTGATGTTTGTGATCACAAAGGGGCTGAGCAGCAGGACACAGCGTTTTGTCAGTCACCCATTACAAATATTCTACATGGTATTAAGCTTTGGCGGGGCCCAGACTGACCAACGTGAAATACTTCATCTCCTTGGACAACACGTCCCGTAAATTATGGAAAGAAAATGGTGTTTTATGAGAGCCGGGCAACCTCATTTTCTAGGCAGCACACTTCATTCATATCGCTGTTATTAATAAGTCACTTACAGGATTCATAACTGATGCCCCTGTGTGAAGGTACCCATACATGGACAACCACCACAGTGGAAAGTAGTATATCTTTGCTCTTTCCGGAGTGGTAGCTTTATCAAAACTGTGAGAGGCGTCCTTTGAACTCTACTCCAACTTCATGTAACTGGATTCTACATTATGTTCACCTGAGTTCCCAAAAGACATTTGAACTTCAAAACTTCGGAAGTCCCCTTTGCTCTAACAAATTTTACCTTCTAAAGTCAGCGACCCTTCCACGACTCCTGCATGCAAAAGTGCCTGGCTGTACCTTCGCAACTCTCAGACCAGCTTGTCTCTTGCCTGAGCTAACATATTTGATCTTTTTAAAATTAGAAGTAGAAGAATACACAGGATGATACGTCACTCTAAAGTGAGCTAGGACAGATAATTAAGGATTAAAATCTAAATTATCACCTCTCTTGCAAGGTACAGCCAGAGGCACGGGTGCCTTCTCATCTCCTTAGAGAAATACAGATGCAGTGTACCTGATAAGGCATTCTGTAGCTTTCATTATAAAGTTAATATTTATCTTACAGCACTGAGTTTATCTTACCAACATATCTCATTCAGAAAAAGAATTTCTTGATTTACCACATTAAAGTAAATATTGCTACGAGATACGTGTTAAATTTTTAATAAAATCCACCCTATCTTGTTTGGATCAAAGAGAGCTGGCTCAGCTGAGATACAAGCAACACCAAATAAAAATAGCTAATTCCAAATAATACAGAGCCTCGGCACATATGTGGACCAGTCTATCCGTGACAACCGCAGCTTTAAATACCTGGACTCTGAAGCATGCCACAGCTTCAACTACGCTTTTTGCAGGCCATGATCTTAGAGGTAACCTGCTGAATCGCCTAGTCTTGTAATTCCCACCCACAGGATACGGGTTCAGAGCTCTACAGTCCTCATCCCTGAACTGCACTTGCCAAAAGGCACCAAAGTTAAACTTAATCCAGGGAGATTTACAAACACTGTCCTTGACCTTGTGTGGATGCATGTTTAGTATGGAAGATTTACTGACACGGGGGGTTTTCTCTATGCAAGATAGAGTTAGACATAAAAATCTAGTTTGTTCTCACTCATTCCCTATTCCTTAAGTTAGCAATAAAAGGCCCTATTACTAGAGAGCAAAGGAAAGCTGAGAGAGTGATCCTGATTCTTTTCCTTGCATTAAGGAGAGAGGGGAGTCAGCAAGCCAGAGGATGGATTGCTGCATCTTTACAAAGAGATGCTCCAGCACTCTGTAGTCAAGTCCCCCGGGGTCTGTTTTCCACTTGGAATGAGCCCGGAAGAGGCAAAGAAAAGACACAAAAGACAGAAGACACTCCCAAACCTTCAGGTTCAGAAGGGAAGAGCAGAGGTAAATCCTCAAAAATCAGATCATACGAACCATATGGCTAATTGAAGGTAGCATGGCCCTGTGACCTAGCCTTCATCCTGATGATGGGCAATCTCTGTAGCTGAAGGTCGGTCAAAGGTTACAGACTCCTAGCAGTTGAATCCCAGGTCCAACCCAACAGGCTGACCTTGGGGATGCTCGATGACCTTGCTTGTGCCTGAAAACCTGTCTATAAAATCAAGACAATCATCAAGAACTATCTTCTAGAGTTGATTTAGGATTCAATTAGTTAACAATTGTTGAGTTCTATTGCAGAGTCTAGAACAGAATACATGGTACTGTGTATATGATGAGATATTAGTTTTACCAGAATTTTTCATTTGTATGATCAGATGACTAGAGATAGATTCAAGCCTTACTTTTTTCCCCCAAGTTCATAGTTTTTCCTTCCTCCTATTCCCAACATATTCCTTTCCATTACAACCAGGTAGCTTTTTCCCCTTAATAAACAGAAAATCTAACATTTAGTAAACAGACTGTATGTGCCAGGCAATTATCTGTTAATTATCTAATTCCATTCTCATAAAAACCAGTGAACTGGGTGCTATTTTTATCCCCACTTGATAGGTGAAGAAATAAACACATTGAAAGATTAAGTAAATTGTCCAAGTTAACACAGTTATTATGAAGCAGAACCAGCATTGAGAGCCAGACAGGGCTGAGATTTGTTTCTTTGGGGGAAAATATGTCATACTCCAAAAATATTCTAATGAACTTACATCTTTAAAAATCTCATTCAACTCTCCCTTCTCCAGCAGCTGAGCACAGGTTAACAAACTGAACTACAACCTTTGCATCCAGGAGAATGGCTGATCGTCACTCTAAGCCAGAGTCTGGAGAGGGCTTCTTACAGAACAACCATGAAGGTAAAGCTGATTGACACAGCCTTTGTGTGTGCTACCTATGAAATCAAAATCAAATTTGAAAGCGCTGTAAGTATATGAAATAAAAATTGTTGCGAGCCTGTGCATTGCTTTGAATATACCCTCCTGTGAACATTTGTGTGTGTGGATCTTAGGTTGCTTCTTAAAATAAAGCAACGTAAGAGAGAGAAAGAAGGCAGGGAGTTGTACGGCTGGGGAGGCAGGATGGATCTGGGAGGACATGAGGAAGAGGAAACCGTGATAAGAATGTATTATATTTAAAAAGGAAATCTGATCCAGACAGAGAGAAAGCCAAACACAGAGCAAAGCAAGCAAAATGTGACTGCCTCACCGAAAAAGTCAAAATATAGGTTACTTTGGAGAAGAGGTTTTGTTTTTGTTTCCACAGGACATGAGAGACTGTGGATTCATTCTGCATTAAGAAAAATTAGGTTTGACCAAGAAAGACACCTTGAGAAATCTCCTATAGGAGGAATGGCCCAGATGTCTGAGTTCTACATCCAGAACAGTCCAAAAGCCTAGAAAACTACGCCCACATTCCCCAAAAATGGATTATAGATGTTTGCTTTTGTTTCGAATGTTGGTTACAAGTTCTTATGGATAATGGTCAGGAGAAAAGCTAAACAAAGGAGATTCGATTCAGAGTTCTTATTTTTAAAAAAGGAGGGGGAATTGCTGTGGGGCAATGGTCTGTACCCTGTCACTTTATTTTAAATACACACTGATTGGCCAGTAGCCAGGCAGGAAGCATAGGCTGGGCAAAGAGAATTCAGGGAAGAGGGAAGTTTCCGTATGCAGTCATCACCCAGACAGAGAGGAAGCCAGACACAGAGCAAGCATGATGTGACTGCCTCATTGAAAAAGGTACCAAACCAAATGCCTAACATAGACAAGAATAATGGGTTCATGTAAGATGTAAGAAATAATTAATAAGAAGCCTGAGCCACTAGGCCAACCAATTTATAAATAAAAAAGGAAATATACCACCAATAAAATAAAAAACAAATAAAATGTAACAAAGTGTTGCAAAGAAAATCCTTTCTCCCTTGTTAGTTAATTTAATATTTAATTTAATGCCTAGTCTCGTATTTTAAGCCTAAATTTTCTCACAATAAAGATTAAAAATGAAATTGCAAGTCTGACAAAAGGTTGGGGAATTCCATGAAGTCTACCAAAGTATTGCTCAACTCCCCCACGAAATCAGTGGCCTAAGCAAAACTGAGCCAGTTCAGCAGCAGAAGAGACAAATCAGCAGGAACAACGACAACCGAGTTTTCAGAGGTAGAGCCACATGCCGAAGACCTGGCCCTGCGCGAATTGTAACATCTGTGAATAACTTCACAACAACTGTTTCTCTCACGGCCATGTCATCTCAGATAAGCCCAAGCAACAACCCCTTCGCTGGGGACCAGAGCTGAGCTACCAGAACACAGGCTGATTCCACCTAAAGCTGGTTGGAGGCAGATGAGCTCCTTTCTGGGTACATATTTGAAAATAAAATCCATGTCTGACTAGATATAAAAGCAACCAAAAACATTTGTGTGGTTATTTTTTAAGACAAGGCCCCTCACTCACACCTAGTGAGAGGAGAAGGAAAACCAATCGCATTTTGCTCAGCGTTTTTAAGTGGGGTTGTCTAAAAGTCCTTGTTTCTCCAGAATCAGGTCTGCTCAGACACTGAGGTGGGGCAGACTTCCTCTCCCACATCTCTCTAAGAGCTTCCAATGAAGCCATCTAAGGTATACAAATATTATAACAAGAGTAATTCTGCTATCTGGTGGCAAAACACAAAAACAACAGGAGCAAGGGATGGAACTGAGTACCAGAGACTGAGGCTAAATTCTTAGCACACTGCTTGAAAATGGTTCCTTTTCTAACTTGAACACAGGACAAATGTTGGGAAAGAATTCTTGCCAGCAGTGAGGGGGGAGAACAGAAAGTGAAAGGATGAGATATTGTTTGAGGCAGTGTGTTCAGTGCTGCTGGAATATTCCTGACCAGAGTGTGTTCAGTGCCGCTGGAATATTCCTGATAGGAGTGTGTAAATTTAGTGCTGTTGGGATATTCCTGACCATAGTGTATTCAGCACGGCTAGAATATTCCTGATCGGAGTGTGTTCAGTGCTGTTGGGAATGCTACATTCTACTTAGAGTAAATATTTAGGTCACTGAGACCTCCTACCACCAATAAAGTACAACTTCCATGTACAATCCTGTTGTTACAGGGATAAACTGAAGATTTGGAACTGTAATATAAATTCTTCCTCTGAGACAGGATCACACACAATGAGGTTCAGAGCCGACAGGAATCATTGGGATCATCTAAACTGATTTCTCATTTTACAAGTGAAAAAAAGAGGAATTTGGAATTAGGTGACTGGTCTGAGACCATTCCACTTGTTAAACAAAACCTCTAAAATCTCAGACTCCAACTAAAGACCAACAGTATTTCTTCCATTCTCTTCACTGAAGAAAACACGGCAGCGTTATCAAAGAGAAACTGTATCAGAGTTTGCTCCCCTTAGAAGTTCCGCTCTCTGAAAACCCGGCAAGTGGCTACACCAACAATAAGTTTGGCTTCGTGCTCTGTTGGGAGCAGTGAACCCCCAGATCCTGAATTTCTTCTAAATAACTTGTTTTCCTCTGCTCTGAGACAGCCTGCAGCTGCTCTGAGCACGAGATCCTCAGGAGTTCCTGATATGGGAGTGTCATATATCAATCTGTTGATTTCATTGGTTAAGTAATAAAGAAACTGCTTGGCTGGCCCTCATAGGCTAAAACATAGGTAGGCGGAGTAAACAGAACAGAATGCTGGGAGAAAGAAACTGAGTCAAGGAGTTGCCATGATTCTCCCACTCCAGGCAGACACAGGTTAAGATCATTCCTGGTAAGCCAGCTCGTGGGCTACAGCAGATTATTAGAAATGGGCTAGTCCAGGTGCGAGAGCTAGCCTAGAAAAAGGCTAGATAGAAATGGGCCAAGCAGTGTTTAAAAGAATACAGTTTCCATGTAATTATTTCAGGTAAAGCTAGCCGTGGGGGCGGCCGGGTGCCAGGGACGCAACCCGCCGCTCCTATTTCAACAAGTTCCTGATGGCAGGGGAATGGTTTTTGGTGCGTTTGGCTTGAGCGTGGCTATCAGTTAAGGATTCCTATATAAGCTGCCCCTGGACACAATAAAGGGGGCATTTTTGGGGCATTCCTGTTTCAAGGAAAACCCATGTCTCTGTGTGTCTTTGTGTGTTTCGATCTCCAGCCCTTGCCCAGATCACGAACTGTATGGTGGCGCATAGAGCATGGAGCACAGACCGGCGTGGTGTACTACAGTGCTCCAAACTCAGAAGCAATTTGGACATTAACCCCAAAAGGGCACCTGGATGGGCTCTCGGGAAGTCAGCTTGGGTCTGTCAATTCCTCCTTTCCTCCTGTGGCCAGGGAGCCAAGGTATAGCAAAGCCTACACAATGGGTCTCAGAGGATGGATGCAAGGCCAGCACCAGCTTCAACTGGAAACTTGTTAGAAATACACATTCTTGGGTCAGAGCCCACACCTTCCGGACAAAAAGCTCTGAAAATGGAGCCCCAAACTGGTTTAACAATCTGTTCGGGGGATTTGGATGAACATTTTGGTATGAGAACCTTTTATCAATGTGCCAGCTAGCTACCTTAGTAGATTATGATTTTTAGAAATGCCAGTTTGCTTGACTTGTATATTCTGTGCATGAAGCTCGCAAAGACCTGAGCAAACCCTTCCTCACAATAACTGATTCTAATTGCTAATGGCAGCGCATTCAAAGTTAAAGTCATTTTCATCTTACTTTGATTTGTTTTACTCTATTGTCCAAGATAGTAAATTTTCCTACCAATACAGAAATAAATGATCGTAAAAGAGAACTTATCCCAGAACACAGATCCCAGCACAAGAAATCATCCACATTTCCTTCTCTTTGTCCCTCTTTCTTTCTTCTCCACCTGTGATTCAATCTCTGCCAAGTCACAGACCTCTTACCAACCCACTGATCCTCTTGTCCTTAGGAAACATTGTTTCCATGGCCCCTCAGCCTTATGTCTCCACAACTGCCACTTCACCCTTCTTCCCTCCAGTTTTTAAACTGTCATCATCTACAGGTTTTGGTAGCAAATTTAGCTCTGATGTCACCATCAAAAGATCGAGTGGTTATATTATCTGCAAGAAACTTGAACTTGGGACAGTTCGATACAGGGAGTCGGGTGAATTACTTGCTACTGTCTAGCACTCTCAATGAAATTAAGGTGAATATATTTCCTACTATGCACATTTCTCCTTGAATCCGGCATTTTTAGCCCTCAAAGGCATGTCAAACTTTGTTTTCACTGTTGTAAAGCTATTCTGCTCAGATTAGGTTCACTAAAAATACTTCCTGAGCCTGCCTTTTGTATTTTCGTCCCAGCTTTGTTGAGAATAACCAGAATCCCAAATTACATCTGAACCTTCTTTGAGGTTATCTTCAAGATCCTGGCCCTATGCTACAAACAAAACATCATTTATTACCATTTTTTCTGTATTTCAATACTTATACAAAGTTATATTTTCCTTTATCACCTAGGACAAGTCATGCACTCAGGGACAGGGAGGAATTTTGCCCTTCTGGTCCTTACCCTACAGAGGAAGAGAAAGTCAGTACACAAAATAAGTAATGACATAGCATGCATGTGACAACAAAACCAAGCATAGATGGAAGCGGTAGTGTAGAAGGAGCGGTCATGGAGGGTCATTCAAAAAGAGACATTTTCATATCCCTTGAAGCTCATTCATCTCACCTGAACGTCACGCATTTGTCTCACAACATTAAGTCCTTTGTCCCCGCTGATCTCTAAGGGTCCCTAAAAGCCAGTTGCTATTAGATGACTCAGAAAACATATGCTTTTCCGTATATCCTAGAATTTTCTAGACATTAACACTTAGCTTAAAAGTTTGTCTTTTCATGAATTTGCCTTCACTTCCTCAAAATCAATACTATCCTAGATATTGACAAAACCACAGCAGCACCTAGTGTGCATTCAAAACCAGGAAAAAATGGGATTGTCACCCCTGGGAACTGTTTGTTTCCTAACACAAGAAAATACCATGAAAGTTACTATTAGAAAATTTGTTTTGCCCTTCGGTGCCCTTACCTGCTGGAAGAAAAATATTGGTGTTTATTCTTATTATTATTACAGCTAGCTTCACAATCTAGTAAGAACTCAGCAATAAAATATAAAATGGCCACATGGGTAGGGAAGAAAAATTATGGTAGAAAAGCAGGATGACCCTTGAAAGCATCTTTACAAAGAATAGTATTCACCTTTCTGTTCCAGCCTGAACCAGGAAAGACATAATTTATTTACCCAGAGCACCTCACGTCAGATCTAATGTCTGCATTTTTCAGGGGACATCTTTTTAATGCCATTTTATGGCTTGGTTCACACAAGAACAGTGAGTTCAAGTAATTTGGCCAAGGTCACATGCCAAGAAAATCTAGGTTTGCCCGTCTTAAAACTATAGAATTGATTGTTTTCTTTTCTTGTGATACTCCCCAAAATTAATTGTTTCTGTCTTTATTTCTCTCTCAATTTATGGACGAAAAAAAGTCTTCTTAACATTTATGTACTGCTTTTACATTTTGGTCACTGTACAAATTGCTTGACAGATAATATAATTTGTCATTGTAAAATGCCCAGCAAAATGAGCCATTCTTATTTGGAAGGGCAAACAATGAGATCTTGCACAAACTGTAGGCAAAACAAGCAGCAACGACAACATGCTACAGATCCAAAACTGTACTTTTCAGTAAAACTTAGCATCCTCACAAGCAAAGCCTGACGAGTTACTCAGCTTCGTTTACAGAAAACATCCAGTAATGAATCCCGAGGTTGAGCAGTCACCTTGAACGTTATACGGTGACCAAAATACCTAAACCGTCCAAAGGAGGAAAGGCTTACTTACTTGGGCTCATGATCGCCCAGGGTTCCTCTCCAGCACGGCAGAGAAGGCAAGGCATGCAAGTTCATCGGTGACAGCGAGATTCTGTGGTGAAGACTGCTCCCATCGTGGCCGACCAATGAGCAGAGACCAACCTCTGGATCACTGGAAGCAGGCCAGGATCACTCTTCAAACCTGATTCCACCAGGTGGAGCCACATCCTGACCACCAGGTGTAGAACAAGCACACAAAGTGTGCCCGCGCATTTCAAGTTCACTATAACACATTCTAGAACCCACGGGTTGATTAACTTTGGTATACATTGGTTTGGGGATGATGAAAAACTTGGTTCTTTTCTATCAACTTTACATTTTTTTAAATTATGACTTCTGATTGTTTTATTATGCTAAATTGGAGCATCTGTCCATTTCTGAATTCTCTCCCTTAGCTTTTCTTCAACAAAAAAAAAAAATTTCTTTTTCCCCCCTAAGATAAACCAATACTCCTTAGTATAAAAATTTAACAGAATAAATTTGTCAAAACAAAGAAAATAACATTGAATAAAATGCTTGTGACATCTCAGTCAGTGAAGTGCCTGCCACACGAGCATGGTACCTGAGTTCAGATCCCCAGGTCCCCTGTAAAGTCGGATGTGGTGGCTGGGCAGTGGTGGCGCACGCCTTTAATCCCAGCACTCGGGAGGCAGAGGCAGGCGGATCTCTGTGAGTTAGAGGCCAGCCTGGTCTACAAGAGCTAGTTCCAGGACAGGAACCAAAAGCTACAGAGAAACCCCGTCTCGAAAATCAAAAAGAAAAAAAAAGTCGGATGTGGTGGTATGCACCTATAATCCCAGCACTGTGAGGGGAGAAGCAGGCACATCCCCTGGGTCCCAGTGCCGACTGGTGAGCTTCGGATTCAGGGAAACCCTTCTTCTTGATAGAAGAGAGCCAGCATTGATCTCTGGCCTCACATATATGTGCCCATACAAGTGTGTACACACCCGCATGAACACATGCACACACCCAAAATTCACAGACACACAATCACACAATTTTTTAAATAAAATACAGATAGGTAGAATGACAAATTAAATGATACCCATTCATGAGAACTGAAGATAATAAGATTAACAGTTCACTTATATGTTTCTAATCTTTTCATCCAAAGTGCAGAAAGCATTTTCTTTTTTAAATTGACTCTTTAGTTCAGTGTAATGGATGAAGAAAAGGTACACATACCAGAGAAATCTTCACAAAGCAAACACACCTAATGCTATGACTTCCCGATGTGCTTTGGATTTAATGGTTCATCAGGACCTTTCCAGTGAGGTACTGTTGGAGCTGCACGCTGCAGCCAGGCTGAAGCCAGCATTGAACTCCGTCCTCCAACTTCCCGCTGCTGGAAGTTAGGAGACGTTATTTAACTTTTCTGGCCTCGGTTACCTCGTCTGATGAGCAAATATAAACGATTTACTTAGAATAATCTGAGACAGGTAGAGTAAACTGTAATCCTCCTTCTGGCTCTGGACAATCATTAAGCTTCCCTTTTTATTAAGCTACATTCTTTCTCCTATCAGAATTTGTTTTGCTCTCTTAAAATCTTCTGTGAGATCCTTATATGCAATTAGCCAAGAGGAAGGCAATCACCACTCTCCCAGCGTTTTTGCACTTGAGGTCCGGCTCTTGCACAAGGTACCAAGACCTCCAGGCAGCCCTCTCCATCTATCTGTAAGCTTCTCAAGGCATCAGTACTCACTTCCCATCAGTAAGCCCTTCTGTGTTCCGCTTTGCATACATCCAGACTGGTTTGTTTCCAGGCTGTTGTCTTGTTACATTGTCAGCTTTTTGCTTTGTTTTTCGGTTGGATCTGGCTTTGGGCTCACACCTTCCTACTTTTTTTTTTTTCATCATGCTGAGGATTTCCCACATTCCCCTAGGAGTGGCTTCTCCCTCACTTCTTGTTTTTTTTTTTTTTTTATTTGTTATGTATACAAAATTCTGTCTGTGTGTATGTCTGCGGGCCAGAAGAGGGCACCAGACTTCATTACAGGTGGCTGTGAGCCACCATGTGGTTGCCGGGAATTGAACTCAGGACCTTTGGAAGAGCAAGCAATGCTCTTAACCACTGAGCCATCTCTCCAGCCCCCTCTCCCTCATTTCTGAACTCATCCTTGCTCTCTGGCCCGGCCACTGCCTTAAGAATGCAACCTTTCCCAGCTGCCTGTGCAACAGTCTGATGAGATACAGCTGGGAGTGCTTGCCCCATTTTACAACTGAAAGAATGAGCATAAAACACACCCCACCTCTGCCCACAAAGGAAGCTTCTGCAGAGTAAACACTAAGCTTTTTTGTTTTTTAGTTCTTTTTTTCTTTCTTTCTTTCTTTTTTTTTAGTTTTCTTGATCAGACACAAACTTATTCTAATTAATCTACTACACAAATTGTTGTCGTAAAAAAAATAGAAAGCTTGGAAATGCTTTCTACATATCTCTCGGCTAAACACACATGTCCTGATCACTTTTTTTTTTTAACAAGTTATTGGATGTTTTCTCTGTGCCAAGCACTCTGCTCCATCTGTGTGAGCCCTGAAGTCAGGGTACTAAGGAATGTCAAAGGGTACTGAGTTACATTGTAGAATGCCCATGGATGGAATCAGCTTACATATGTGTGGTTACCTCCCGATTCCTAAACCCACTGTCCTCCTCATCTGCTCCATAGAATGTCTGATCAAACAGTCTGACGAGACTAATATAAAAGCCAGACCATGAATGTAAGGGCTTCACGTGCTGTATGAGAACATTACAGTTATGAAATTGGTAAGACATGCATCCTGCTCCCGTGATCCTACCATCTCACTGAGAAGTAAATGCAATAAGAAGACAAACCTCAGTACAAGAGGCATGGGCTAAGCCAGAAGGGACAATATGTACCAACCTAGAGAGAATGCAAGAAGGAAACCCTGTGCTTTGAAATACAAAAGACTATAACTTCATTCTAAATCCCTGTTTGCTGTCTATTTATAAAGATGTAAGTTGTGAAGATACTAGTTTTCCTTGTGTGGATGAATTAATTTTCAACCAGGAATTGGAGTAACTAATTTAGGTTCAAAACTGTGTTCGGTACTCTATCCTGGTTCATTTTATCCTCTCACACCTCTTCCAGCGGCGGCGGCAGAGCAAGAGTTATTTCCCCCCAGTTCTGACGTAGAGAGAATAGGAGAAAATGCAAGAAGGGTGCTCTTTGATCCCCGTGCACATCAGTTACAGGCAATAAATCCCCCTGGGGTGGCACTCAGACAGAATCTCAAAAACACATGGGCTTTTCCTATTAGAAAATATAAACCAAATAGTGACTATTTGTTGTTTAGATTATTCTGTGAGTAATGCAACCTAAAAAACAAGCTAGCATTGAAGGATGTATCATTTTTAATCTCAGCGCTTTTAGCTGCTTGCCAACACCAGATAGAGTATCTTATTGCAATAATTCAAGGATTTCTCTATTAGTTTCTCTAAGCCCTTAAAGCAAACGAAGCTCTTATGATATAAAACACCTTCTTTCTCTATTTTTTTTCCCTCCGCTCTCAAGCCTAAATGCATTTCAGGGTAGAATTTTAAATGAACTAGATAAATGTAATTCTCTCTAACTGTATTAATTTTTGACACTCTTTTTATGATTCTTTTTAAAAAGGACATAGAAATGGATTGTAACTCTGGCCTCTGTACAGTCATGATGAATAGCAGGCTACAAATAATGCTTTCTTCAAACTTTTGAAAGAGCAATTTAGATTTTTAATCTCTTCAGTGGGTTTACAAATACCCTCCGCTGATAGCTGACCAAGGAGCTGGAAGTGAGAGATTTCTTAAACAAAGAAAATGAGTCTTATACTGACGGAAGCATTTTCATATATTTTTCTCCTTACTGTGTAACCTTTTGTTCCCATCACAGATACCCACGCACAGTCTTATCTCTGACCTTGAAGGATGGTACAGCCTTCTCGAGTTGTCTTTTAAGATCACAGATGACCTTCAGCTGCTATCACTGAGCTCCGCTGACCTGCCTCGGTGATTTGCTCCCACAAAATACATATGCTGAACAGTGCCGGTGTGTGCAGTAGGGGTAAGTGAATTATTTACAAAAATTTGAGTTGACACCTTTTATCAAATGTGGAAAGATGAAGACAAAACAGCTGCTATTGCTGTCGTAAGCAATCTGCTGGTGATTGAATAAAAGTGTCAAGAAAATGGCTGCTTGATGGCCTTTTGTTCTCCCTCATCCAGCTTGATGTTAGTTTGAGCTGTCAGTTAGGAATCACGGCAGTGTGATTTATCAATAGACGGAGTGACCTTCTATTTTCGCTAGCGCTAGAAGACAGCTCCCTCTACTGCGAAAACACAACACTTCTCACCTTGCCATTTACGGCATGCGATTGGCTTGGGTTTGCCAAAAGCAACTCACTTGGAGGATAATTATGGCTTTTCCCATTTCATCTTGTGTTGACGGCCTCCACCCACTTGCTAAAAATTAGCACATATCCAAAAAGGAAATTTTAAGCATATTTCTATACCTTCCAGCAAAAATGATTTAGAAAATCAGCATTTGAGATGAAGTGCTTCCTCCTTGCTAATTAAACTGCAGAATACGGAAACATTATCTGTGATAGCAAACTGAATCTTTAAGCAGTGTTTGACTTGTATTGACATGAATAGCCCATCTGCATTAACTCAAATTATTTTATAATCACTATAGAAAGATTTGAAGTTACTTTTCTGTCATAATACTGGAACCACCGCAGGGAAAGATAGTATTATCAATCAAGGTTGGGAAGTCTTGAGAGATAGGAAGCTGTAGGGACCACAATTTTACAAATGAACTGTTATCCTATAGGATGTTGTACATGCACTTATTAAAAGTTGGGCTTTCGATTTAACAGCTATTTGTTCAATTGGAAACACAAATAATGTAAGTATGTATTATGAGAAAACAATATTCCAGTTTTCATTGAAAAAGAAACATTAAGATTAATTAAGAGAACTCAAGTTTCATAATCTGATTTCCAGTAGCTCCTAATGTTAGTGCTCAGATCGAACTTGCTGTAACATGATTTAAATTCTCATTCTTTTGAAAAACTGTTACATGGGCATGATTTCAAATATATCTAGATATAGATATATTTTTTTAACCTGGGGTTTTTGTTTCATAACACACTTTCATTTTTGACTTCTTATCTCAAATGCTTAAATCAGGTATAGAAAATCATTGTATGTTGTTCTGTCGGCTGTAGCAGGTTCAATTCCTTTAATCTGCTCTGTGGAAATACACAGTTATTCATTCTCTCTTCGTGTACTTTTCATTGTCCTGTACTGAAGGAAGCCTGGATGGGAATCTCTGAAAAGCTGTGCCTCATGAGTCCCCGACATTTTCACTGTACCAGGTTCCCCGCACACCTTTCTTTACTTAAACAGCCACGCAGTTCCTCCGCCCTGAGTCACAGAAGCCCCCACGCATGCAGTCTAGTCCTCAGCTCTTGCTTGAGCCTGGCTTTTTTCTTCTCAGCCCTGACACACACACACCATGACTTGTTCATAGGAGTTCTGCAGCAAAGTTGAATAATATGTAAATTTTATGTTGTAATGAATTAGGTCCTAAGATCTTTAAAGGTCAGACACCTGGTATAATACATCACATTTTTTAATATCAACTACAAAATAACTGTAATAAATTTTTCCAACACCACATCCTCACACGCTGTTACCCACAAGGAAGCACCAAAGGAAATGTGTCATTTGTCAAAACATGCAGGAAACTGGCATCTGCACGGGGCACTTTAAAAAGTAAGTTGGGTTAGAAAAAAGCTTCCTATGTGGTGTTTCTGCATTTAAACAAAGAAAGACCGGCAGGTGCTTATTAGACTCCTCTTGTTCTTATAAACAAGATAAAAATAATTAGTTTTCTAGGACATGTGATAAAAAAGACTTTAGTCAAAGGATATTGTGGAATTTATAGGCACAGAGCTTTGATTCTGTTTAGGGGAAACTTCAACAGGAATGATTCATCTCAGCTTGGAGGAGCAAGTAAGATATTGGAAAAATATACAGTTATCTGAGTGGTAGAAATCTGATAGTTGCTATTTAAAAAAGATATGTATTTCTCTTACAGAGCTATTTGCAAGCTTCAATTACACATCTCTATTATCAGAAATGCCCATTACCAACAGAAGGGAAAGAGATTTACCTACAAACAAATAGACTATGGGGATTTTTTTAAAAGTGGAAACCCACATTAATGTTAGTCTCTGTTGTTATCTTTAATGTTACTGGGGATCTGCCTTTAAAATATCATTGTACGTGGAAATTATATTATATATGTAATTTCTGTTCAGCAATGCATTTTCTGGCACAATTTAAGTTGTATTTGAGGAAACAGTCTCATAATTATTCATTTAAATAATATTTGTGTTTTAAATCTGAGCGTATTTAGGAAAGGCTGTGATCATTTAAACACCAATTTCATTCTTCCAAAATAGCCGAAGATAGTTTTATGAGCACATCCATGTGACGTCAGCCAGGAGTCACAAAGTGAAGTTGGAATATTGTCCAGGTCATTAGGAGACACCCTGAGAGTCAAACATGTGAAGTCAGCATAGTTTCAGTGCTTGATGGGTCTGGAAACTTTCCAAAATCCCATGTTCCCAGAATATTCAGAACCTTTATAGCCAAACCTGAAATAGACTTCCTAAGCTGGGAGCAAGGTGTTAGCATAAATGTCTCCTCCACCAAGCAAGCTGAACACCTATGCTTTTGATCCCAACAAATCCAACACAGAACTCACTAGACAAACCTAAGGAAGTCAAGAGTTGGACAGTGAACATTTTGGTGTTTTAATTAACTTGTCCATAATGGTCAAAGGACAAAGAAACAATTTTAAAAAGACAATGTATAGCAATCAAAGGAAAGAAATGTCAATAATCCTAAATACGCATTTCAAATTATAGCACACATGGCTAAGAGTGTAATAAGGACAAAGCCAGCTCCTCCCGTGTAGATCTCTTTACTTTTTGAAAAGCACTGTGGTAGTATGACTCATTAATTCTCTCGTTTAACAAGGACTTATTTAGTGCTGAATTTGCTCCTCCCTCTTGGCAGATGGCTCTTGGCCCACAGTGACACCCCCAGGAGTGTGGCCTGCCTTTCTCCAACCTGGCCCAGCTCCAACCATTCTCTGAGAGAACTCAGAGGCACTCCTCTCCTTTCCGAGATATTGAAGCTTAATATGAAATGTCCCTTATAGCCTCATGTATTTGAACACTTGGTCCCAAGGTAGTGTTACTATTTGGGGACATCTCGAACCCTTTAGGAGGTGGTTGCTTATTGGAGAAGGTATATCATTGATGGTGGGCTTAGAGGTTCTAGAGATTGGACCATTTGCTGCTCTGTCTTTCATCCTACTTGTGGGGCCTGTTGCCTGGTTCTGCTTCCACTCCCTTTCAGGATGGACTGTATCCCCTTTTGGGATAAATCCACATAAGCCCTTCATTTCTGAAGCAGCTTTTGTGTGAGTATTCTATCGCAGCAACCAAAAAGAAGCAAATACACTATGGGATCTAATAGAAATAAAAACAATTTATCAAGAAAAAGTGTGCTCAATTTGGCAGTATGTATGCTAAGTTAGAACGATAGATTAGCATGGCCCCTGTGCAAGAATGACATGCACATTCAGAAAGCATCCCATATTTAGAAGCTGGGCATAGGTGGCACACGCCTTTAACCCCAGCACTCGAAAGACAGAGGCAGGCAGATCTCTGAGTTGGAGACAAGCCTGGTCTACAGAGTGAGTTCCAGGGTAATCAGGGCTACAAAAAGAAACCATGTCTTGAAAAAAACAAACAGAAAGAGTAAAATGTATATTATTAATAGCTATCACCCAGATTGGCCTATATATAGGGAAAATGGTCGGTATCACTAATCTATCATCACTAATGATAGCACAATAGATAGAACAATAATAGCAGGTGCCACTGAGGGTTGGACAATAAAGAACCTTACACTCTGTGGATAGATATGCAAGTTGCCACAGACATTATGAACAAGTTTTGAGAATCCCTCCTCTAAAAGGAGTAGAAATACCATATGATCCAGCAAGTATATCCAAAAGAAATGAAATCGGTGGGGACTGGGGAGATGGCTCAGTGGTTAAGAGCACTAGCTGCTCTTCCAGAGGACCCAGTTCGATTTCCAGAATCCACACGACAGTGCGCAACTGTCTGTAACTCCAGTTCCAGGGGATCCAACACCCTCATACAGTCATGCATGTAGGCAAAAACACAAGTACACGTGGAATAGAAATAAATAATAAAAAGAAACCTGTTAAAAAAAAAGAAAAGAAAGCATGTCAAAAAGATAAATGCATTCTCCAGTCACTCCATCAGTATTCACAATTGCCAGGACATGGGGTAGACTTAAATGTCCACCAACTGAGGAACCGATAAAGAAATATGGCATATACACCCATGGATATGTAGTACTAGCTATGAAAAGCATGAAATCGGGCTGGGGGATGGCTCAGTGGTTAAAGTACTTGCACTACAAGGTTGAGAACTTGAGTTCAGATCCTCAGAAATGTGCAGAAATGTTGGATTTGGCCTGGAGACTCCCTTATAATTCTAGCTTTTAAAGATAGAATTGGGGATCTTCAGAACATGCTGGCTAGAAGGATAGTCACATACACTGGCTGTGGGTTTGATAGAGAGAACCTGCCTCAATGAATGGATGATTCCTGACATTAATGTCAGCCTATACACACACACACACACACACACACACACACACTTCACCCGCACGCATGCAAAAGCATATATACATACATCCACAAAAAGCGCTAAAAATGAGAGAAAAAGAAAAAAGATGAAATTATGTGAAGCTCATAATGTAAGGGGAGAGGGGGAAGGAAGCCCCAAACAGAAAGACTAATGATACTTGACTGGATTCATCTGTGGGCTCTAAAAGGGCTGGTAACGTAGAAGTCGGAAATCAAATAGTAGTTATCAGAGTCTATGAAGGATAGTGATAGGTGATGATAGATAAAGATAGTTCAAACACAAGAAACACGCACAGGTGCTCTACTGAACGTAGCTGATAATATTTTGCTGTATATATGGACAAGAAACTGGGAAATGGACTCTGTATTTTTCTCACGACAAAGAAGTAATAAATACTCAAGGTGATGGATATGCTTTGTATTCTAATTCAACCATTCTCTAACATGCCCATGTATCAAACGTCTCACTGTACCACGTGAATTGGAACATGTACTGTGTGTCAGCTAAAAACTTCCATGCAATTTTCTTGGGATCCAGTCTTATCCATTTGTGTAGCTTCTGTGGCATTACCATAGGCTTGATTACAACAGAGACTGAATGGCTTACACAGTCAAAATATTAACTTTTAGCCCATCATAGAAAAATTTTACAGATTGGTGATTTGAATTGTAGATACTTATTTATTTATTCGTTTATTTATTTGTTATAGATACTTTATTTCCTGCCTTGTACCTATGTATTTTCCATCAAATCTAGGTTGGTCTTCAGCTATGGATAAATAGTTTGGAATGAGAGCCATAAAATTATTACATGGGTCACAAACATTTACTTTTAGCACTTGCTATGTTTTAGTTAGTGTTCTCCAGGTCTTTAAACTGTATGTCCACCCAGTCCTCACTACAGTTCTGAATCATAAAGACGTTTTCTTCCCTTTGACCAACAAGGAAGCTGAAGTACAAGCTTTTAGACAACTGACCCAGCTCGAACACTCACACTCTGAAGACAAAATTCAAAGCCATGTCATCTAGGATCTTCCCGCGGAAGTGCCAAAAGACTCCTGGCAAGTGATTCTTATGCCACCTTCTTTCGAGGAAAATGTTCTTGGTCTGTGGCAGAAGAATTGGTTTTCTCAAGGTAAATCACTGGTCCAACGACTTCCGTAGAGCGTGAAAGAAGCAAGAAGTGGGTAGGAGAGAGGAAAGATGAGCAAGATAGAGAAGGGTGAATCCCAGTAGTCCAGACTGTATTAGAAAGATGGGCAGAGTCTGAGGTACGCATTGTGTTCTCCAGTGGAGAAGGGAAACAACAAAAATCTGTGTGTGCGGGGGGGGAGGGGGTTCTGTGTGTGTCTCTGTGTGTGTGTATCTCTATGTGAGTGTCTGTGTTTTTTTCTTGTTTTTTTTTCCCTCTTATTGTGTATTCTTCCACTGAAAGAACCCATGCAGACCAGTAACCACCAGTTCAGTGTGAGAGCAGCAGTAAAATGCAAGCTCCTTCATTGTAGGGATTTTTTTTTCCTTACAGGGTTTTTATTTTTTTTATTTTTTATTTTTTTGAGAATATTTTTTTATTTTATTTTTTTAATTTATTTATTTATTAAGGATTTCTGCCTCCTCCCCGCAACTGCCTCCCATTTCCCTCCCCCTCCCCCGATCAAGTCACCCTCCCTCATCTGCTCGAAGAGCAATCAGGGTTCCCTGACCTGTGGGAAGCCCAAGGACCGCCCACCTCTATCCAGGTCTCCTAAGGTGAGCATCCAAACTGCCTAGGCTCCCCCAAAGCCAGTACGTGCAGTAGGATGGAACTCACCAAGGCCAGCTGGCCTGGGTCTGAAAAAGCATGGGATAAAACCAGACTCTGAACATAGCGGACAATGAGGACTACTGAGAACTCAAGAACAATCGCAGTGGGTTTTTGACCCATTGTAGGGATTTTTTGATTTTGTTTGGTTGGGTGCTTTCTTCCTGGTTCTTGCCAGAGAAAGAGAAGACACATTGCTAAGGAAAAGGGTACTAGAAATCAACTCAATATTCTTTGGCGGGGGGAGGCATCAATACACAAAAGGAAGCCAGAAAGCTGTAAAATTCCTTAGCATAATGTCTGCTGCATAATAGTATAGGACAGATATTATTTGTATAAAGAAAAAAATAAGAGAAATAAAAATGAATTTTATAGAAGATATAGATATGTGGTTGCCAGATTATGAGGAGGTCTCTGTCATGCAGAGATATCCAAACTTTTTCTAAAGACAAGAAGAAACTTTTGGAAAATCTTAAACAATGGATAAAATTGTGTGGGTTACATTTTAAGATCTTTCCCATGGTGTGAAAAACGACTAGGAGTGGAACTGTGAAGATTCAGAGCAATAAAGAGTAGGTGGCTGGGGGGCTGAAGAGATGGCTCAGTGGTTGAAAGCACTGACTGCTCTGCCAGGGTCTCTAAGTTAAGTTCCCAGCACCTACATGGCCGCTCACAACCCTTTGTAACGCCAGTCCCAGGAAATCTGATACCTTCCGGTCTCCTTAGGCTGTTTCTACATAGTGCACAGAAATACATGCACGCAGAAAGGGTCTTTAAACAGTGAAAGCTGGCAGAAGTAACTGAGCAACTAAAGAAAAAATAAAAAGCACAAGAAGGGAAAAAGCAGAGTGAGTAGAAAAATCTTACTGACACGTTTGCAAATGGTTTACCAAGAAAGCCCCTGCAATCTCCTTTTCCAGTGGTGATTTAAAATGAGAAGAGGCCACTTTGCTTGCTAGCTCAAGGCCTGGCCTTGAATTCATGATCTCCAGAGGAAAAAGGAAAAAAAAATGTAGTATGTATAAACTAGTAATTGTGTATAATTTTAGCTTATATGTTTATACATTGTTCTACAGACTTCCTTCTGATCCCCTTTAAATAAACTACGATCCTCCACCCAGAGTTTTCCCAATCATGTCCTCATTATGTCCCATTAGTTAGTGACAATGACATTGCTGCATAGTGACTTCATGAAACAATATGAGTTTACAGCAGAAGAAAAGTATAATTACAAGCATAAACTATGGCTGCTGTCAAGACAACAGACATTAGCACAGAAGCTTTGCATATATTGCAGAAATAGGTTAGGTCTACGCTACCTGAAATCATTGTGAACTTTGAGTGTTTTCTCCACAAATAATCCACCTAAAACTTATTTCATCTTTTTAAACAAATAAACTAGATGAATCACCCTGCATTCCCCTTTTCTAGCTCTTTTCTTCCCTGACTCATGTCCCCACTACTACTAAAAGGTGCTGGGAAAGTGTACTAAAAACTATTGAAAGAAAACTATTAGTGCAAACTAGATTGCATTTAATAAAACAGAAACGTGACAATGTATCATGAATAGAAACCTTTGAGCTTGTACAGAGTCCTAGAATAATCATCCAGCATCTACAAAGTGTGATGATTCATCTGCCGTCTGCTAACTAAAGTCTCAGCCACATCAATGTTTTAGACTTTTAATCATAGGAATTTTATCTAGACTATTCTGCCTAGAATGATGGGTCCCATACGCAGAGATCTGCAGCAGAGTTCAGAGGTGCTCTGCCACTGCAGTGGAAGGAGATGCAGTAGAGATCCATGTCTATTAGCTGAGCTAGTACAGATGAAATATAAGGTCACCTATCACGTGGAGGCTTTCAGATCTACAGAACACTCACACACACTCCTTGAAAACATTGTCACTGCAAAAATAATAAATAGAATCAAACCCAGTGCCATTGTCCTTGGCTTCGCAGCAGCCCTCATTGTCCGCCATGTTCAGAGAGTCCGGTTTTATCCCATACTTTTTCAAGGACAATGGCACTGGGTTTTGATCCTACTGCATGTACTGGCTTTGTGGGAGCCTAGCCTGTTTGGATGTTCACCTTACTAGACCTGGATGGGGGGCGGGGGGAGGACCTTGGACTTCCCACAGGGCAGGGAATGCTGACTGCTCTTCAGACTGGAGAGGGAGGGGGAGGGGAGTGGGGGGTGGGGAGTGGGGGAAGGGGGAGGGAAAAGAGAGGCAGGGAGGAGGCAGAAATTTTTAATAAAAAAATTAGAACCCTGAAAAATAAAAAAAAGAAAATAAATATTCTGCCACCATAAAATTAAATCCAAAGAAAATAAGAGTGGTATTGCTGGGTCCAGGGGTAGGTTGATTCCAAATTTCCTGAGAAACCGCCACCCTGCTTTCCAGAGTGGTTGCACAAGATTGCATTCCCACCAGCAATAGATGAGGGAACCCCTTCCTCCACAACCTCTCCAGCAAAGGCTATCATTGGTGTTTTTGATTTCAGCCAATCTGACAGGTGTAAGATGATATCTCAAAGTTGTTTTGATTTGCATTTCCCTGATCGCTAAGGAGGTTGAGCATGACCTTAAGTGTCTTTTGGCCATTTGAACTTCTTCTGTTGAGAATTCTCTGTTCAGATCAGTGCCCCATTTTTTAATTGGGTTAATTAGCATTTTAAAGTCTAGTTTCTTGAGTTCTTTATATATTTTGGAGATCAGACCTTTGTCTGTTGCGGGGTTGGTGAAGATCTTCTCCCAGTCAGTGGGTTGCCTTTTTGTCTTAGTGACAGTGTCCTTTGCTTTACAGAAGCTTCTCAGTTTCAGTAGGTCCCATTTATTCAATGTTGCCCTTAATGTCTGTGCTGCTGGGGTTCCAAAGAAAATAAAAATAATAAATAACCCACACCAAAAAAAATCTTCAAAATTTCTCTTGTGTGGGTGTGTGTGCATACTAATATCTATATATTTAAAATTAAGTCAATGTAGGGGGTATGGTTAAACATATGTATGTACATAATGTGTAGATTCTTGTGTGTTTTCTATATTTACATCAGTATTAGAAAGGGTATGCACATATATAAAATAAATTTAATGATTTATAAACATTCCAGAGCCTTTAGTTATACATTACCCTACAAACATAGTATGAAGAAAATATATTTAGGAGCTTCAATTTCTAATTGTGTTAGAAAAATTCTTCCACTTTCCAGACCCTAAGAACTACACTACAAAAGTTGCTCTAGTGGATTCTAATATAAAGAGATACTCAATTTACATTCTATATATTTTCAAAAATATTTTCTATTTGTATAATCAGTTATATAAAATCTAGCATGTGTTTTGTAATTATTGAATATTCTTGCAAACCCGAAACTAAGTGGTTTAGTCCCACCAAACACAAGAACACATTCTCCTAGAGTTGAGTAGCAGAATATTCCTATATTCCTCCCCTTGACCAACACAGGATCTGCATGTGTGATAAACAGTACCCTCTTTGAAGAGTGAGTTTGTCGTGTTTACCAAAAAGTGAGTTCTAATTTCTGTTAAAATATTTTTCAATATTTTTAATGAATTTTAATAAAGGTTTATCAGGCGCTTGTTATGGTGCAGAACTTTTATTAAATTCTGTGATCCATAAAACGTTTTTTTTTTGAATGACACATAGTTTAGTTTTTCATTTAGAGGCTATAAAAGTGTTCACAAAAGTTATGTTGGGAAAAAAAGTGATTGAAAGCGCTAAAACATTGTACAGAATATAAAATCCTTTCATAGACTTTTTATGACACATGAAACATGAGTCTTAAAGGTTTAATGTTACTGACTTTTATACAAGGCTTTTTAATTCTTGATTCCAGTTATGGTTCTGCAAATGAACTGTGACATTAAAAGGAATCCGGCTGGAACTGCCTGGGCTTTCTTTCTAGATGAGCTCTGACTGGCCATCAGAGGCTTGCCTGGAGACCCACCCCCTCCCTCTTTCTAGATGAGCTCCGACTGGCCATCAGAGCCTTGCCCTGCGACCTACCCCGCCCACATCTGATTAACACTCCCTTGCTTTTGCAGCACCGAGGAGTGAGACTGCCAGAGTCCCTCCTACCTAAACTCAGTATTAATGTCGGGGAGGCCAGGGGATTGCTATGAGCAAATACGAAGTGTGAAGGATGACTATGCCTTCATCCTTGTTTCCTTAATGCTCTACACCATTGATGGCTGTAATTGCAATGCTGCCTTGGTGAACTACAGAACTAGTGTTGCTGTCTGTCCCATTAAAATAATGGATAGAAATTCACTTGGACTCTACCTTTGGGGATTTTGAGTTAGCCTGCTGACCTGAATCCTGTGCAGAAGACAAATTAATGACTTTTGTTAATGTATTAGACCAGGTCAAGTGAAGTAACCATATTTTTTTTGGTAAGTTAAAACAATAGGAACTTCCAATTAATTGGGGATCATCTTAATTTTCCAAGATGATCTAAACAGGGATATATTTCAAAGGTGGTGGATTATTTTAAGGGGGAAAAGAGGACAATAGATGGTGAATATGATCGATATCCAATATGAGTTTAAATTAGACTTCAGAATAACTTGCTGCATTTAAAATATGCTGCATAGTACCTGAACATTCCACAGCGCTTGCGGTATGTAAGCTGCGTTTTCACTGCTTACTTTCCTAGAGGAATCACGCTGTGCTCAATCTCTACCCGCTGATATCGTGCTACAACGTTTACTCAGGAAAACAAGTGTCTGGAGAAGAAAGCGATCCCCTATACGTCATAGAAAGGAATAAAAATTGCATGTGTTTTTTTAAAAATCATATACCTCCCTTACAGACTCTAGACAGCAGGATTTGTTCTGCAGCCCACCAAGAGAGCATTCACAGTTATAGCAGTGAATGATGTGTGCACCGTGTTAAAGAAATAGTACTTATTCAAACTACAAATGCACAGCTAGTAAGTTATGTACCTTTCCAGCGTTCATCACCAGTGGAATACTCCGAAATGGTGAAACGAGATGCCTGCGCCATAGCAGGTAGTCGTACCTCATCTATCCGTTTTAATAAAGAATCCTCTTCTTATTTCGAAATCATTTTAAAGTGAAAAGGGCTAGCCTGTGATTTTTCAGAGTGAATCACAGCCTAATAGCCTTTGTGGAACCAAAACAATGGTCCAATACAATAAATCCTATTTCCTTGTAATCTTTGACCTTCTAATGTGAATCATATAATTCTAATTTAGCAAAATAATAAAATAGTTTCTTTGTGCATGTTAGCAGTAAATATTTTAAACTAAAAGGGCATAAATTTTATGGTTTTTAAAATATACTTCAGAAGTTATTGAAAGATATATTTTGGTACATTACTGTATAGTACATTAAAAGCATATTTTCATTAACTTCCATGATTTTATGTATCATCTATTTGTAGCTTAGTTTATTCTAAGCACTGTCGGTGAGACATTAAGACTGCATTTCAGCCAGAAGCTTCTGTGGCAAGGCTATTCATGAAGACAGATTTGCTGTTCTCTTATGTATTCTAAATTAATAAACTTTTACTCAATTGCTAAATGGTTTCTATACTATATGGTCTTTGACTATTACTTTTCCATCTATTACCCAAGAGATGGGAAATACAAAATTCACAGTACTAAGTTGTCCTCTAAAGCCGAGAGCTAACAGGCAAAAATCTTCCCTGACACTCAAGAAACCATGAGAAATCTGCCTGCCCAAAGGGAGAAGGCTCGGAAATTTATAGATAGAAATCTCAGCAAGGCAGGGGGTAACGAAGAGACGTTGCTATTATAGAAATGTTAAAGACATTTTTAATACCATCAGGCCTCATTAATTTAGAAAGGAGAAAAAATAAGCTAAGGTGTGGACAGAGATTGCTTGATGTGAGAGTGTCATATATCAATCTGTTGATTTCATTGGCTAAGTAATAAACAAACTGCTTGGCTCATAGCTTAGAACATAGGTGGGTGGAGTAAACAGAACAGAATGCTGGGAGGAAGAGGAAGTGAGCTCAGAGAGGCCATGCTCCCGGCTCCTGGGCAGACACACGCGATGAAGCTCCAACCCAGGATGGACGTAGGCTAGAATCTTCCCGGTAAGACCGGTGCTCACAGATTATTAGAGATGGGTTGATCGGGATATCAGAATTAGCCAGTAAGGGCTAGAGCTAATGGGCCAAGCAGTGTTTAAAAGAATACAGTTTGTGTGTTGTTATTTCAGGGCATAAGCATGCAGGCAGCCGGGGTGCTGGGGACGCAGCCCCGCAGCTCATACTACTACAATTGCTCGTTTGCGCCTGGATGCCTGGACCAGAAATAATCACACAGAAACTTTATTAATCGCAACACTGCTTGGCCAGTGACTCTAGCGTATCCCTAGCTAGCTCTTACACCTTGAATTAACCCATATTTATTATTTTACGTTTTACATCGAGACTCGTGGTTTACCCATAAGGTTCTCGGGCTTCTGTCTCCTTTGGCGGCTACAAGGTATCTCTCAGACTCTGCCTTCTTTCTCTGTCTCTGCTTGGAATTCCCACCTTGCTCCATTCTACACTTCAATAGGCCCAAAGCAGACTCTTTATTAACCAATAAAAGCAACACATATACAGAGGGACTTCCCACACCGCTAAGGAATTTTCAAACCTCTCTTTGAAAGCTGTTTCTAAACAGCTGTTATTTTCTAAAAATCATGCTTTAATCCTTTGGCAGTCGTTGCATGTTTTTCTTCTTTGGGATCATTTTTATGTGTCTAGAGCTTACTCCATCTTTATCTTTACATTGTGAGGAGTATAAAGGTTCTAAAACACATGTGCTGCTCACACTACACTCTTATGTAAATGAACATGTATATAAACCAGAAAAAATTAAAATCCCTAAGAACTACAATGACATTTGCTGCTAAACTTTTTATTTCAAACCTTAAAAACTTAAAATATAACATTTCCAATCTCGCCATTTTTCTTGTAGTTTCCTAAAAACATTCAATAGTTACATGAAAAACTTCGCAATAATAAAGGTGATGGTTAAATAGTACCACTCATATAGTAAAATCTCATTTCTTTTCTTACTTTAAGTGGTTCATGTATTTCTTACTCAAACCTCACAGAATAAATGTAATTGTTGTTCTTTTTACAGATGAGAAAGCTAAAAAGTTTCGAGATTAAGAAATTTACTTAAAAACATGCTGCTAGTAAAAATAAGGGAAATAAAATTGTTTACAAACTCCAAGACATCTCACTTTAAAGTACTCCAAAATAACTTTAACGTACTTGAAAAAACCCGTTTGATTTCTGCCTAGGAAGTAGCAAGACTCAGAGTGGACTGGGATTTCCCACATCAACTAACTTAGACAATGCCCACAGGACAACCCCATGTAGACAATACCTTACTGAGCCTCTTTCTAGTTGGTTCTAGATTATGTCAAGTTGACAATTGATCATATGACATTAGTAAACACCTACTCCAATAAGGCCATACCTTCTAACAGTATCACTTCCTCTGAGTTTTTGGGGAACATTTTCATTCAAACCACAGCTCAGGTTATTGACTACACTGTAAGCTAGGCCAGGCAGCAGTGAAACCACCCAATTAGACCACTCCTTGGGTAAAAATATAGTTAATTGGAGGTGCAAACTGCTGGGCTGCCTCAGAGAGTAGAAGACAGAAGCTTGCCAGTCTTGTTGGAAAGGTAGCATCAAGAGGGGTACAGGGTAGAACAGTCTGGGTCTTTGCGTGGAAACTTTGAGCTGTGGCAGGCTGTTTGGGTTAATCAAGAACAAGAAGCACTTGCTTGCGGTAGTTGACGGGTAGGGGTGGACAGGGAACATTGTGACTTTCCTAGTGAACAGAGACCCATTTCACAAGATTCCTGAGGAATGCTGAGCTAGCTTTCTGCTCAGCCAACAACAATCCTTCTGTTTACCAGAGCACAGTCCTGGTGGGCCCAGGCTGTCTTTTAGCACATGGTCAGCAGCACTGCCATTTTGGGAGCCCACTTGTAACTAACATATGTGACACAAAACGAGATAAAAAAAAGTGCCTTCTGTGGGCAGACAGGACAGGAGTCACACTGGTCACAAATGGGTGAGTTACAAGATTTTCAATCAGCAAAATCAAGTCAAACATAATATGTCTTGTCAGGACCCATTGTCCAAATTCCCTTCATCCCATGCCTCTGAAAGAAAGCAAAGATAGTGATGGACATAAATTACCTGAATACTAAGAGATTGATATGAACTGTTAAAAAAAAACAAACATTTTTCTTTGATCAAGAATTTTTTTGAGAAACTATGGTATGTAATACTGTTAATAACACAAATTAGAATGACAAGTGATCTCTGCCTTTGGAGAACTTAATATTCCATTAAATAAATAAATTATGTTTATAAGGCTGGGGCAGAGGTTGGTGGTAGAAGATATGAGTAATATACTCAAGGCTCTGGGATTAATGTCTAGCACCAAAGAGAGAGAGGAGAGATAGCACGAGAAGGGAGAGGAGAGGCAAGAAGGAAAAGGAAGAAGAGAAGGAATGAAGTATGGAGGAAGGGGAGATAAAGGAAGGGAAGGAGGAAGGGGAATGTTCACTGTGAGACATTTGATAGGATCTTAGATAAGGTTCAGAAACATTATACTGGTAAAGAAACGGATCCCCCCACCAAAAAAAAATGGAATTCTCAGCTAAGTGCAAGTGACATCACACGTGAGAAGATGACATACAACTCTTTGAGAGAGTAAAGGGAAGCTGGAGCCAGACAGATGAGGCACAAAGGGACTTTAAAGGGTGTGTATGCTACATTAGCTTAAATTAACACATTCTCTCATTTCCATCATTAGCAGCAAAACAGTAGCATGTGCACCTACTGCCATGAGAGCACTTGACGTCTGTGACATAGGAACAAATTAATTAATTGAACATTAGGTTGAATAGAACCATTAAACGCAAAGTATGACTTGGGAGTTTCCAGGTCTCTCTGCTTAATGTACAATCCTCTGCAAATGAGTTAAATAGCCTATGAGCTGGCAGTGACTGTCCATATCCCACAAGTGACTAGGTTTTAGATTGTAACCTTGGTTACATAGGAAGCTCACAGATCTACTGTAGGTAAAAAGTAATAACCTAACAACTCCCTAATTAATAGAGATCAAAAGGGAAAGAAAATGATAATGGTAAAACAGATCAAGTCAGCAAAAATACTGAAATTTTTCAGACTTCCTTTGGCAAAAAGTGAACAAGTGAGTTAAATGGTTGGTAAATATGGCTGGGATGCACCGCAGCAAGGAGAATAGCAGCTCATTGTTTGTAATTAAAGCTCAGCTAAATTATCTTTGGACACAGTGATAATTTTTTGCACAATAAACACCAACAGGGGATTTGTAGAGGAAAAATTGCCTCGCAGCATTTTTTAAAGAATTAATGCATATTCAATATTGATCTTGATTGGTACATGTTAAACTGTGCCTCCTCAAGGAAAATATTCTTGGAGAAGTCAATAACATGCCATAATTTCATATGACACTAATAAAATAGGCAAATGACAATTCATTTTTGTTCACTTGTCTATGACTCTAATGGATGGATAAATTTTGTTAAAAGAGGAAGCAGACACTTGGTGCATAGTAGGCACATTTGTAAAAAGATTGTGATTGATTTTTTTTTTTCCGAGTCACTTTCTTACTAGAGAAAGTGAAACAATCAATCTCTTGGAATTCTTTCCAGAAAAGTGTTTTTATAGTTGTTGAATTATGTTATGAATTCCAGAGGACCGAAGCCACATGTATTAGTGCTTTGTCTTGTTCCCTGAGATATAATAATAAATGGGACTGCAAATAAAGACCAAGGGGACTAAAAATGTGCAAAGCATTCCCATTATAATACTTCACATGGAACACAGCTCATTCTAGGACATGGAATTACTGAAATGAGTAACACTATCCCTACATCCCTGTACTCAAGGGGTGTCAGTATGAAGGACAAAATGGCCAAACAGTAACGAAGGTATGAGAAATCTTAGCTTCCAGGAAAAACACACAGCGAATAAGAACCATGTTCAACTTAGCCAAATTTCACTGTTCATTCTTTATGAGAAGACAATGAATTAAGAATTTAAGATGTATAGTAGCTGCTTTGTAGAAAGAAAGACAATGATGAATCTAAAGAAAGCTGAACTTGATCTTCTCATAGGCCTTTTCCCTACCCTTGATTCAGATTCTACACTTACTCTTAAGTTATCTTTCTGACAATGCTAGCAACCCATGTCAGCTACTATAGAAAAACATTCATTTAAAGGTCTCTCCCTAAACTCCAGCACCTCCAATCCGGGAGTTCCTTGGGCAGTGAGAATTCCTCTCTCTGAGGCCCATGTTCTGGGAAAATGCTATGTAGCCACTGTGGGCATTTGACCATGAACGGTAGGTCAGTTGTCAAGAGCTATTTTCAGAATTGTTTGCCTGTGTCATGATAGAAGTTAAAAATCCCGAAGAAGAAGAAGAAGAAGAAGAAGAAGAAGAAGAAGAAGAAGAAGAAGAAGAAGAAGAAGAAGAAGAAGAAGAAGAAGAAGAAGAAGGGCCAGCCACTTCTCATTTTCTAGAAGAGTATCTAAGCTGTTTAGCTATCCATATCAGTAAACCCTTTAGTCACCAGATGAAAACATCTGATTTTAAATCTACAAGAGACGTAAGCACAAAAACCAGATATTTGCAGCAGTCTTAGAAAAATTTAGATGAAAAAAAGTCTTTGCGACATTAGCCGGGCACAGTGATACACAATTTTAATCCCAGAACTCGGGAGGCAGAAGCAGGTCTCTGTGAGTTGAAGGCCAGTCTGGTTTACAGAGTGAATTTCAGGACAGTCAGAGGTGCACAGTGAGACGCGCGGCTCTTTGGAACAGCCACAGAAACAGGTCATTGTTGAATAGGGCTCCATGCCCACCAGCCAGCTCCCTGCATGCAGCTGCAGCCTGTGCTGTTTGTCCTGGGGGAAATCGAGAGCACGGGGCAACAGTGCTGCCCACAGGCTACAAGCACAAAGGCTGAGCTTGACAAAACTTGAGTTGGCAGACACAGAGAGCAGGGAGGTGCAAAGCACCCAGGAACTCTGATCGAACCTGCGCCTGAACGTCCTGCCTAGCTGCGACATCACCCTGACTCTGGGCAAGAGCAGGACATCTGAAACAAGTCTCCACAATGGTCCGGTGTTTATGAGGCTTCAGAAACCAATGACTTGTTGCAATTTTGCATGCAAAGCTGTCTGATTCAGGAACAGACTGTGCAGGGGGAGTGAGGGGGCGGGAGACACGACATGGAAGGACGGACATGTCGTTGCCAGGTAGGCCGACAGACAGGGTGCTGTGCAGCAGCCTGTAGCTTGCACTCCTAGTCAGCTCGGAACACACTGATTGCCCTGGGTCTGAGCAATGACTGCATGTTTAAGATGAAGAACGGTTCATTTTCTGGATTGAACCTTGAAAAGACCACTATGGTCCATGCTGCCTCTGGAGGCTACTTTGGTATCTATCCATTGTCCTCTGCCCCAAGCTGGGTTAAAACCAGAGGTTCCATGATCCCACAGCAGCCAGGAGTCATATCTCTAACTCAAATTACCACCAAAGACTGTACAGATGTCCTTGGTCTGGACCGTTGCCTCAGACCATGCTGATGTCTGTGAGGAGTGCTTCCACTAGGGGCCATGTTAGTGTGAGTGGCCTGTGCAGTCACCTGAGGTCATGTTGATGTCTGTGACCGATGCTGCCACTGAGGGCCATGTCTGGGTCTACAGTCCTGCTGCAACTGGGGTTTGTGTAGCTGTCCATGACCCATGTTACCACTGAAAGCCAAACGAATGTGTGCGGTCTGTGCTGAAGCCTGAAGTCATGTTGATGTCTGTAGGCTGTACTGCTGGTGGGGTCACATTGATGGGAGTGGCCCACACTACCACCTGAGGCCATGTTGATGCTCTGCCACCAGAGACCATGCTGAGGTTCATGGCACATGCTGATGTGATCCGTGTTCTTGCGGACTGTAGAGATGAAAAAAGCTACTTTTGTCATGTTATTGATGACTGCAGACTCATAGTTGACAAAGACAAACATAGAAGGCTTCTGAGACAACCCCTACCCCAACTTACCACCAAAAAGTGACAGCCTAGACAGAAAGCCATTGAAGAGAACTCTTAAAACTGTGATAAAGATGTTGAAGCACAGTTCTCCACAATTGGTGGCATCTGATGTGAGCACAGGTGGGGAAGGACTCGTTTTTTTAAGGGGCTGCCATCATGAGTTTGACCATGCTCCAGTGAGTATATGGGCAGCACAAATTAGACTTGATTCTTCTTCTTCTTCTTCTTCTTCTTCTTCTTCTTCTTCTTCTTCTTCTTCTTCTTCTTCTTCTTCTTCTTCTTCTTCTTTTCTTCTTCTTCTTCTTCTTCTTCTTTTCTTCTTCTTCTTCTTCTTCTTCTTCTTCTTTTCTTCTTCTTCTTCTTATTCTTCTTCTTCTTCTTCTTCCTCTTCCTCTTCCTCTTCCTCTTCCTCTTCCTCTTCCTCTTCCTCTTCCTCTTCTTCTTCTTCTTCTTCTTCTTCTTCTTCTTCTTCTTCTTCTTCTTCTTCCTCTTCTTCTTCCTTCTCCTCCTCCTCCTCCTCCTCCTCCTCCTCCTCCTCCTCCTCCTCCTCCTCCTCCTCCTTCTTCTTCAGAGGGGGTAGACCTGAGAAGACTGAGAAGAGAGTGTGCTTGGGGTTTATGATGTGAAATTCTCAAATAATCATTAAAATTATTATGAATAAAAAGAAAAGAAAAGAATGGTCAACTGGAACTACTTTAGATGAATACTCTCTGTGAAGGGATCAGGGCCCTCATATCAGAGACTAGAGCAGCATCCAGCACATAGAAAACAGTCAACAAATATTTGCTTAATGAATAAATATGATGCTCTGGCTGAAAATAAATAATGGAATACAATAATTTTTCTTCCAAAACAGTACGAAATTTTTTGTGATTTCAAGTCAGACTTATTTGACACCAAAAACATGGACAGCAAAATAAAAAAAATAACAAATTGAACTTCATCAAAATTAAAATAGTTTATTCTTTGCAAGGCATTGCTAATTGACAGAAAAGACAAATTATATTCCTGAAGGAAATCTTTGGAGAGCATACATCGATAAAGGGCTTGCATCGAGAGCAGTGGTTCTCATCCTTCCTAAGGCTGTGACCCTTTCTTTAATGCAGTTTCTCATGTTATGTTGACTCTAACCATAAAATTATTTTGTTGCTTCTTTATAACTGTAGTTTTGCTGCTATTAAGAATTGTAATGTAAATATCTGATATGCAGTTTATCTGAAATGTGACCCCCAAAGGGGTTGCCACCCACAAGCTAAGAACTCTTAAAACCGTAAGAAAGCATTTGATTTTTAAATAGAATCTTAAATAGAATCTCTAAAAGCTACATATTCTTCAGAAATTAACTCATGAAAGGATTTATTGGTATTGAAGTATTGTTAGTCATGAAAGAAACACAAGCTAAAACCACAGTGAGATACCACTGTGCACATGTCAGAATGATCGAAATGTAAAGGCTGACCAGTGTAAGGCATGGTGATGCATACCTGCAGTCTCAGCCCTTGAGAGATGAAGACAGGAGAGTCAGCTCAAGAGTAGCCTGAGCTCCATGAGACACTGTCCCAAAGAACCAAATGGACAATAAATGAACAAACAGTCATCCGGTAACTTTATCCAGTAACTGATGGAGGCGGATACTAATGAGGATCCCATAGAGACAGCTGATGGGAGCTCATGGTCTCTGGACCAACAGTTAGGGAGCCTGCACGGGACTGACCTAGGCCCTCTGCATTGTGTATGGTAGTTGTGTAGCTTAGTCTGTTTGTAAGGCTCCTGTCCCTGGAGCTTAGCTGGCTTTTGGGAACTTTCTCCCCATGCTGGATTACCTTGCCCAGCCTTGATGCAAGGGGAAGAGCTTGGTCCTGCCTCAACTTGATGTGCAAGCAAATGGGATGCCTGTCCCCTTTTGAATGGAGATGGAGGAGAAGAGGAGGGAGAGGGTGGGTAGGGGGAAGGTGGGAGGGGGCAGGAGGAGAGGAGGTAGGGGAAACTGTTCGGTACGTAAAATAAATGAAAATAGTGTTAATTAAATTAACAAATTTTAAATTACCAAATAAACAAATAAAATTATTAAATAAAAATGAAAAAGGAGGAAAAAAAGAAACGGACAACTGCCGTCAAACATGAGAGTGAACGGAACTTGCTGAGACTGATGTTACTGTGGAAAATGGTGCAGTCACTGCAGAAAACAGGCAGTTTCTTAACAAGTTAGGTCACACTCAGGCCTCACCGATTCCCCAAACACCCCAGATGAAACTTCATCTTCCCTATTCCCAAACACAGACCCTTCGCTTCCTCAGTTCTCTTTCCCCTACCCTTTCCTCGTGCCATTTCTCAACTTCAAACAAGCTCGGAATTATTTACCAATAATGTTCACTACTAGCCATCTTTTGCCACCAACATGCACATTTAAAGAGGGTAGAAATTGTCTTTTTTTCCATTGATATATCCCAACATGAAATGTCTGTTACATCGTAAAAATTTATTTTTCTTTAGTGAAGGAAAATCTCATCGAAGTGAGAAGGAAAGGAACTATGTCAATTTGCAAATACCAAATATTGGTTATCACGGGAACACCCAAAGCATGAAGGATAAGTGCTAAAAGTAAGGTCAGTCTTGAAGAGCCCCTTCCATGCTCTGTGAATGAATATTGGCAGCAAACCATGAACCACCAACAAGACTTACATATGAAGTAGATGTGACCAGGTCCACATCAGACCCACATATCTACACCAGCTGTCCCCAGCTTTCAATGTTTATTAAAATAAAGTTTTTAAAAATTGTTTATACCACCACAACAAAATCCTTCCTGAGGACAATAGAAAAAATGTAATTGCTTTGAACAAAGGCCCAAATTGTCTGACTCTAAATCTTTTTCTTCTTTCTACCAAGAGTTAAAGGACCTTGAGAAAACCATTTAGTCTTGGAAGGGCCATGTTCTCACTAATTACATTAATTATTTTCAGGTCCACAGAATCTAAATAAGCAAAACCCCCAAAGTAAGTACTGTATAAGTATTTTATAGTGTTATTTGTTAGGCAGTGATCATCAGCAAAGGTTTTGTTTCCTCAATATTTTCTTCAATGAATAACATTTAAGTTAATCATGTCTATAGCTCTCTCATAAGTCAGAAGAACTTTAATGCTGCGGAATCTAAATGCTTCACAGATATTAATTTACAAAAGTACAACTTCATCTTTTCCCCAACTAGTTTTAAACTTCATACATTGAGCAAATCTATATTTGTGGGAATTTTCATGTCTTTCAAACCAGAAAAGCTTAAAGACGTCATTGTCAGAACGGACACTTCAAATAAGTGTTCGACTGTGTTCTGCTTTCAAACTTCTGTCTCAGGTTCCCACAAATTCCAATACAGATGAGTAATATTCGTTAAAGGCCTCGCCGCTTGTTTTATTATTTATAGTTTAGATGTCTTTCCATTCAAACAAAGAGGCAGATTGTCTTCAAGCTGAGGCACCTGGAGAGTGCGTGAAGTACAAAGACCATGATTCAAAAGTCTGCAATGCAGTCAACAAGCAATTACTTTCACCTGTGATAGGAGACTGTCAGCTTCAAACACAGGACATTCTTTGAGAAGATTAGTCCAAATTACATTTTATTACCTTGGCCCACTTGAAGGCCCTAAACTTCGTCTACTTCTTATTCTAATGGAATTCCAACTGGGACATTAATATATTGTTTATGACATGTTCGGAGTTCTCGTGATATCAGCATGCATTCATGAGAGAAGCTTCAAACGGTATCAGATAACAGTGAACTCGATGTTGGATGTTGTACAGCACAAGGGATTTTATCATCGTGTTGAACCAGTGGCAGTGATTAAATTAAACTGTCTGAACAAAGCTTTTGAATGTCAGGCTGTTGAATGGCAAAATGAAAGACTGACACACTTCAAAGATCAGAAGAAGGGAGAGAGTCTGGATAGAAACAGAGAGGGCTCCCTAACTTGCTACTTATAGCATTCAAAAAGAAAAACAGTAGTTACAAACAGTTTCCACTTTACTTCATCTTGGAACTTTTTGGTATTATTTCTTCTCCCTACCCAATACAGTTTCTCACATTCTTTCCAAAGTATATTCTTACTCTGACTTGGAGCTCTGGCTGGATGCAGAGGGAGCTGGAAGGCTTTCACTCTTGTGCATCTTCATGTGACAAGGCTTTTCAAGTTTGCTTTAACCTTCTCTAATTATTTCCAAATGGCATATTTAAAATAATATCCCCCCAAAATTAAGATGTTTCTATAAGTGACAAGTGTCATTTTTACTTAGGGATAAAACACAAAGTGTTGCTGGGTTTTGTTTGTTTGATTTTTGTTTTGAACTTGAAGAAGAAAACAAAAACCTATTGAGGTTGATAGAACTAAGATTACTTTTATAAACTGAAATATTGTTAATATCAGAATTCACCCAAGTTTACTGAAAGTAGAAGAGTTACTGAGAAAATGTGCTCAAATGCATCAGGGACACAAAGTGACCTTTATTAGGGTCCATATGTTTCCCATCCATAAGATCTTTAAAGCAATAAACTGCTCCAACATGTACTTATTATTATCTTTGCTAGTGAAAAACCAAATGGCTTTGTTAGTATTAGGAAAAATGTTACTTCCTCTCAAACAAAATAAAACTGGGAAAATATCCAGAAAAAGCAAATTGAGCTGTAGTGCTATTTCCATTACAAAGTTCACATAGCTCAGTTCCACACTGTTGGTTACAGTCCGCTTTCTACTTCCAACCCCAAGCCAAGTGTTCAGAAAGGTCTTTAAAACTTCCATCTCTCGTGGCAGTTGCGAAAGGTAAACCTTGAGCTACCAACGTCGCTTGAAAATTAGTTCCTATTTTTAACTTTGATTTTGATTGGTAGGAATTTCGAGATTTTAAAATAAAGGCTGACTCTTAATAATGCAGCTTCATAATTTAGCTTTGCATTTTAGTTTATCATGAAAAATGAGGGACTTCCATAAAGAGTCAGTGTTCAGTGACAACCGCTATGATTTTTGTCACAAAATGCTTTTGCCGGCTATGATGGCCCTTGTCTCTAATGCCAAAACACAGGAAGTAGAGACAGAAGGATCAAGAATTTAAGGCCACGCATTTCAGATAACATAAAATTCAGGACCGACCATCCTATGCCTAGACATTTTCCTCAAATAAATTGAATAAATAAATTGAAAGCGAAGGGTTAAGCTTGAAATGCATATCCGTCACCCCAAGTTCAGGATAAATAAGGCCAGTTTAAGGACAAACCTTTTCCACATAGTGAGTTTCAGTTAGTCAGAAGACCCCATTCGAAAGAAAATTAAAAATGTCAGCCCATTTTCTAAGAACACTCCTCCTTCTCCTCTGTGAGGGCTGGGGAGTTAGATGGAGTGTAGCAATTTCCTCTAATACAAAATATCCCTTCCTGTGGGGAAGCACATTAAAACCCAGAAAATCCTAAATGGAGGCAAAACATTCCATCCGTTAAAAAAAAAAAAATCACCTTAAAACTCAAGAAGAAAATAACTCAAAAGCCTCAGGAAGTCCTTGAAACTGACCAAATGTACCAGGTTCGTGACTCTACAAATGTATATAAACAATAAGGACTACTGAGAGACACTCTCAGAGGAGCCAAGATGCCTGAAAGAGTTTCAAACCAACTGTGCTAAGTGAAAAAGACGCAGCCGAGCGTCCTGCAAGCTGTGTAGAAAGCTCTAGGTTTCCAGTTAGAGGGTGGAATGGGGGGAGAAAAAAGAAATACGTAAACAGAGAATAAAATACTTTTCAATCTACATTATTACATTTTTTTCAGTTTCTTTTATGACCTGCATCTTCACAGTATGTAGTTTTGGTTACACAATTAAGTTATTGTTGGTATTGTCAATTATACAGAATGTATGATTATACAGATTTTTTAAACCTAAGAAAAATAATAACAATGAAATTGAAGTCATAATAACAAAATTCTTCCAACAAAGAAAAGCCCAACAAATGTACTAACTATTGAATATCAACAAACTTTAAAAAAATTCCTACTCCTCAAACTATTCCACAAAGATATCAAGGGAATAAATGTTTCGAAACTTACCCTAGGAACTAAATATTAACCCAAATATCAGAGACTTATAAAAATACAATAAAAAAGATGATGAGCATAGACATAAAAATCTTGAGTAAAACTTTTGCCAGCTGAATTCAACAACACATTCAAAAGACCTCACAGAAGGGGAAAAGATCTTCACTAACCCCCACCAGCAACATTTCATTACTAATGAACTTGCTGAAAAAGAATTCAAGACATCATCAACTCATCCACACTAGCCTCAAAAATAAGATAAAATACATAGAGGAATAAGCTAACCAAGGAGATAAAAGATCTCTATGATGAAAATTATAAAACATTAACAAAAGAAGTAGAAGACGACACTAAAAGGTTGGAATATATCACCTTTGTGAATTAACAAAATTAAATATTGTGAAATGATTGTATTTCTAAAGTTAATCTATTAATTCAATACAATTCCCATCAAATACCAATGCCCCTGTTCACAGGAAAATTGACTGGTAAATAAGGAAGCAGAAAAGACCCTGAATATCCAAAGCAATGCTGCACAAGTTAGAGGCATCACAATATCTAATCTCAACTTGTACTACAGAGCCATAGTGAGAAAAATATCAGGTACTCCATAATAACAGACTCAAAGACCAATGGACTGGGGTATAAGACCATATAAAATCTCACACAGCTACAACCGACTAGACAGACAGTCCAAACCATAGGGTTACTTACAATGGCTCCTTTAACAAAGAGTGCTGGGGAACTAGATCTCCACCTATAGCTAGCTGTACCCTGTCCAAAAACTGCCTACAGTGAGAGAAAGACCTTAAAGTAAAACCTCAACTTTGAGACTATGAGAAAAAAGTATAAGGGATTCTTCTTTCTATAGACCCAGGCAATGACTCCTTAAATAAGGCATCAGTAGTTCAAGAAGCAATAACAAAAGTGAGCAAAATGTACACACCAAAGCAAAATGCCTCTGCACGGCCACGGAAACAACAGAGTGCAGAGACAGCCTATAGAGTGGGAGAAAAGCCTTTCTCAGTCATCTTCCCAACAGAGCCTTAATAAGCAGAGTATATAAAATAAAACACACATACGCACACACAAATTACCCAGGTAAGTGGTAAGTTAGCTAAACAGGCAGTCATTTCTCAAAGGAAGCCCAAACAGCCAGTAACTCTGCAGAAAGAAAAGTGTTTGACATCTTCAGCTGCCAGGCAAATGAAAATCAAATCTGTATCAACGTTTTATCTCACAGCCATCAGAATGGCTGTCAAGAATGCAAAGGCAGAGCTGGGGCATGTCTCTGTTGTACCTGCTGCACAAGGATGAAGCCTTGAGTTCAGATCCCCAACACCTTCATAAAAGCTGGGCACAGCAGCCTGCATCTGTAACCCTAGTGCTGGGGGCAGGGACAGACAGATCCCAGACACCCACTGGCCAAGCAGTCTAGCCCCATTGGTAAACTTCAGGTACAACAAGAGAGCTGCCTAAAAACATATATTATATTATATTATATTATATTATATTATATTATATTATATTATTAGGAGAAGAGGTTGAGAAAGACACCTGACCTTGACTGCTGGTCTACGCATACATCATGTATGAATAGGCATGAGCTCCCACACATAAGTTCACACATAGGAACACATTCCCTCCACCTCATTCCTCATGAAAACAACTGCAGGTGATGATGTGAGTGGAAAGAAACCCTTACACGTTGTGATGGTGATGTAATTTAGAACACTTACTATGGAACCAGTATGTAGGTCTCTCAAAAGACTAAGTTAGAACTTCTATATGACCCAACTATTCTACCCCTCAGGGTCTAGCCAAAGGAACCAAAGTCAGCACGTAACCGGTGCCCCTGCATACCTGTGCTTACTGTACCATTGGATGCCTGCCCAGAAATGAATGGATAAAGAAATGCTGAAGGCGTAAGTCACAAACAATGCCACACCAAGTTGGGATTATGATTAATAGGGTGATATTTATTTAAAGGGGAAAAACTTACAGATCACTGTCCCAGGCAACAGCCCTCTACGCGACCAGGAGTCTAGTCGCCGGCGGAGCAGGAAGTGAAGAGAGAGAGGAGAGGGAAGTGGCCGCTTTTTTTAAAGGGAGAGAGACCACGCCCCAAGGGGCTGGTATCTCAGCGGCGATAGGCTGGAGGAGTGGGAGGACCTTCCGCAACACCTCCCCCTTCTGTTTAAATAAGAGAGTTCTAAACCTACTATGAAATTATATACAATAAGTACAAATATCCTATTCTAACTAGCTTAGGTCTTGTATAATAAATAACTTGGCCAAGTCATGAGAGAAAGTAACTACATTTATATAGTCTTCAACCCCATCAAAGATCTGAGAAGGGAAATAATGTTACCTGGGTAATTAGGAAGTTCAGTAAAACAACTTCCAAAACATGCAACAAATCACAGAGACAACTAGCTACCTAGGCAATCACCCAAAGTCACATTAGCAGCGTTGAAGCAACCAACTTTGGCTAAGGCCTAACATAACTGACACACCATTTTCAAAGGCAAGCAACTTTCAAAACTATCTTACCCTGTCTTGGCAGGATAAGACAGCCCTGTTTTATCCATTGATGCATGCTCTGTATCTTTGTCAGTGGTTGAGGTATGGGCATTTCTTTGCCCCAAGGCCAGTTCTGCCAAAAAGAAATGCTCCAGGTGGAGTGTCTTTGGTGCTCAACATTCTCTCGGCAATAGAGTGGTGTTGCCAGGAGCAATTGTGTCTCACTACCACAAAACTCTGAGTTAGATTAAAGGCCATTTTCTACAGCTCTTTGAAGAAGTTGAAGATTATCTATCTATACTGAGTATAATCTCTATATATCTAAAGAACCTGATTAGTCTAATTATAAATGACAAACTTAGATGACTATTAGTCTATATAATTCTCAATATCTATCTAACTTAAAGACTAAGACAATAAATGACTGTGAAACAAATGAGGACAATGACCTCCAAATATAAACAATGTACAAATATACATTGCAGTAGGTAAATATATATCAATACACAAACATTATATAAGTATCTCAATCAGAGGTAGAAATGTACACTGCAATATGGTAAATATATACAATATACATATATATATCAATACAATATATGTCAATACATAAAAAATGTTTTAAACAGAGGTAGAAACATGAATGCATACAATAGTCAATACAATTTAACTTTGTATCAATATACAAGAATCTATATCAATATATTTGTCTAACAACAGTAACTCACAATTACAAATCTATTATCCCATCATCCCTCTTTTTTTTTTTTCAAAATGATCCCTGAGCTTATAAAATTCCTCCCCCAACCCTCAATCGTATACTAATTATAATCAACCCCTAAATGATGTCCCTAAACCCAAGGGCAAACTTTACTGGGAGAGGGGACGTCGTCCTCTAAAATTACTTCCAGCTGTCATAGGGGCGACGTTCTTTCTGGGGGATCCTGTGAAAGTAAAATGATGGTTAAATTTCAAGATCAATGTCTTTTAAAATTGCCAATAGTCTCTGAGTATTTTGTGCAGGTCTGGCCAAAATGTTGTATAAGATGTGCACCATTTCAGCTAACCAAGTTGGAACTGTCTTGTGCAGCTGGTACCCAAAGCAGGTCTTGTTGTAGCGCTATCAGTATCATGACGTCATATCAACCAGGTGGAGTTGTTGTTGTGGGGCCCCATCTTCTTCCTGGAAACTTCAAATGTCACTTCGGGAAAAACTCATTGTTCATTGTGAAAAACTTAAACATTAATCATATAGACATATATATACATACATATATATTCAATAAAAGGCATGATATATATATTCAATGAAAAGTATGATAGATATGAAGAAAAGCAAGGATGTTTTCTAAACTCATATTTCTTTCTGTCCCATATCATGGCTCTTGACATGAGACAGAAACTCCAGAAACTCTGGGTTTTTCTCTTACTAACAGGCTTGGAATTGGAGAAGGACTGAGCCAGAGTCCAACTTCAAAACCAGCTTTATAAATTTAGAAATATGGTTTAATATTACTTACACAACCCTTTCAGTTTTCTTGATATTTCCTATTGGGCAGGTATTTTTCCATCTGTCAGTATCCAAATATCCAGGGTCCCTTGAATTTTTCAAAGATGAGTGTTTTCCTGTGGAGATAAGAACAGAACCCTGCCCCCATTCTATATGTTTTTCTTACCATCTGTATGAATATCATCATTGTAGATAAGTTGTCATTTCTCCTTTCCAAGAGGTTTCTCCTCTTCAAATCGAAACTTTATTAATTTTGATGGTATCCACAATTTTTCTTCTCCTGTGGAAACAAGAGCAAAACCCCTTCCCCAACGTAGCACATCTCCTGGCTTCCATTGAGAGGTCAGCACATCTTTGAAATAAATCGGTTGATTTAGTTCAGCAGACTTTTCCATTATCCAATGTCTCTCTGCTGCTGTCGTTCCTTTCTCATTAGCGTTAAGAAAATTCAAGGTTAATAAAGCATTATGTAATCTATTTCTGGGGGTATTTTCAGTCCCTTTCTGTTTGTTCAGCATATCCTTTATAGTACGATTTGATCTTTCTATAACTGCCTGACCTGTAGGATTGTTTGGTATACCTGTAATGTGTTTTATATTATAATAATCAAAAAAGCATTTCATTTTCTTAGATACATATGCTGGACCATTATCTGTCTTTATTTGTGCAGGTATACCCATGATGGCCATAACTTCCAATAAATGTGTGATTACTGAATCAGCCTTTTCTGAGCTCAGGGCAGTAGCCCATTGAAAACCTGAATACGTGTCTATGGTGTGGTGTACATATTTTAATTTACCAAATTCCATAAAGTGGAACACATCCATCTGCCAGATTTCATTTCTCTTAGTACCCTTTGGGTTACTCCCTGCAGGCAACGGTGTTTGATTATAGAAAGAACAAGTAGGACATCTCTTTATAATGTCCTTAGCTTGTTGCCAAGTAATGGAAAATTCTTTCTTTAGGCCTTTACTATTGACATGATGCTTCTTATGAAATTCTGAGGCCTGCAACACACTTCCAATCAATAATTGATCAATCTCAGCATTGCCTTGGGCTAGAGGACCAGGCAGACCTGTATGGGACCGGATGTGTGTTATGTACATCGGACAAAGCCTGTTCCTGATTATGTCTTGTACCTGGATAAACAATGAAGTCAACTCTGTGTCATCTGGTATAAATTCAGCTGTCTCAATATGCAAGATAACTCTTTCTGCATATTGTGAATCTGTAACTATATTAAGAGGTTCTTTAAAATCCCTTAGCACCATAAGAATGGCATATAATTCTGCCTTCTGGACAGAATTATAAGGGCTTTGTTCCACCTTACTCAATTCATCTGACTTGTAACCTGCTTTCCCTGATTTATTTGCATCAGTATAGAAAGTACGGGCTCCAGTTATTGGAGCATCACGTACAATTCTAGGAAGAATCCAAGAAGTTCTTTTTATGAGGTTAAGTCTACCACTTTTGGGATAGTTGCTATTAATTTCTCCCAAAAAATTAGCACAAGCTCTTTGCCACGGTTCATTGTCTTCCCATAACTTTTTTATTTCTTCAGTAGTAAAAGGCACTATAATTTCTGCTGGGTCTATACCTGCTAGTTGACGAAGTCTCAGCTTACCTTTTATAATTAATTCAGAGACTTTTTCCACATAAGTTTTTAATTTTTTACTTGGTTTATTAGGTATAAATATCCACTCTAAAATAATATCTTCCCTCTGCATTAGAATCCCTGTAGGAGAAATTCTGGAAGGCAATATGACTAGGATGCAGCTAAGATTTGGGTTCACCCTATCCACATGTGCCTCCTGTAATTTTTCCTCAATCATTGTCAGTTCCTTTTCTGCTTCAGCTGTCAGTTCTCTTGGACTATTCAAATCTTTATCACCATCTAAGGTTTTGTTTAAATGAACTACTAGATCAGGTGTTATCCCAACAGCTGGTCGTAGACTGGAAATGTCTCCTAACAATCTTTGGAAGTCATTAAGAGTCTTTAAGCGGTCTCTCCTAATTTGTGCCTTTTGCGTTTTAATTTTCTCTAACCCTATTCTGTAACCTAGGTAATTAATAGAGTTTCCTCTTTGAATCTTTTCAGGGGCAATTTGTAATCCCCACCTAGGCAAGACTTTCTTTACTTCTTCAAACATCCTTTCTAAACTATCTTTATTTGAATCAGATAACAAGATGTCATCCATGTAATGATAAATGATGGACTTGGGGAATTGTTTACGAATTATTTCCAATGGCTTACTTACAAAATATTGGCACAGTGTAGGACTATTGAGCATACCCTGTGGGAGGACAGTCCACTGATATCTCTTATTAGGCTGAGAATTATTATAAGTAGGCACTGTGAAGGCAAATTTTTCTCTATCCTTTTCTTGTAACGGTATAGTGAAAAAACAATCTTTCAAATCAATAACTATAAGAGGCCATCCTTTTGGTAACAGAGAAGGCAAAGGAATTCCAGACTGTAGTGGGCCCATAGGTTGAATTACTTTGTTGACAGCTCTTAGATCTGTCACCATTCTCCATTTACCAGATTTCTTTTTTACAAAAAACACAGGAGAATTCCAAGGGCTGGTTGATTCTTCAATATGGTGAGCATCTAGTTGCTCTTGCACCAGCTGTTCCAATGCCTGTAGTTTATCTTCAGCTAGAGGCCACTGTTTGATCCATATCGGCTTCTCAGTTAGCCATTTTAAAGGTAGGGCTGTTGGTACCTCTAAAGGTTTGGTATTTGCTGTATGTTCTTGTACAGCCTGAATGGCTGGTGACCTTTTTCCATAATATCTCATCATATCCTTCCCCGAATTATGAATTCCTGGAAATACAGGAATGTTAATCTGGGTATTCCATTGCTGTAGCAGGTCACGGCCCCATAAATTTATGGCAATATTGGCTATATATGGCCTTAGTCTTCCTATTTGCCCTTCGGGCCCTATGCATTCAACCCATCTTGTGCTTTGTTTTACACGAGATAGGGTTCCAATTCCTAGGAACTGAACATCTACCTCTTGAAGAGGCCAATTCGGATGCCAAGATTCTGGGGTAATGATACTTACATCCGCACCTGTGTCTAATAAGCCTTCAATAAAAGTGCCATTTATACAGACTCTTAGCTTTGGTCTTTGATCATTAATAGAAGTCTGCCAAAATATACGTTTACTCTGTCCTACTGGGTTTTTTGACTCATCCTCCACACGTAATTCATCATTTAGACCAGTATTACTTTTTACAGCAGAAATTGGAGCTTTTAATTTTCTTGGTGAGGCACGTTCTCCACTGTGACTGGGAATGACTGGGCCACTGTTGGCTTGGGGGCCTGCGAGAGGCCCCCCATGGAGTTTCCCGATGATATCGGATTGCCCCGTCTATCTGTTGTTGACCTACATTCGTTGGACCAATGCCTGCCTTTACCACATCTCCTACATATACCTGAAGGCCGAGGTCTCCTATTTTTGTCATTCCCAGAAGAGATATTATTCCTAGAAATTCTTTGCCTGCAATCCCTTTGTAAATGTCCTAATTTACCACAATTAAAACACCTGGCAGTTTGATGTCTCCTCATTGCTTTGGAAATCACTTCTCCTACCCAAGATTCATCATTATAGCTAAACGTCTCAACATTCATCGTATGCTGAATCCATTCATCCATAGGTGCTGATCTAGACTTTAAAGGCCCAATTATCTTTTTGCATTCTATGTTTGCATTCTCAAAAGCTAGAGATTCAAGAAGTATTCGTCTAGATTCTGGGTCTGTTACCCCTATGTCCAGAGCCTTAATCAATCTTTGCAAAAAGTCAATAAAGGGTTCTCTCTGTCCCTGCCTAATTCTGGTATATGATTCAACCCTTTTTGCTGGATCTTGTATCCTATTCAAAGCATTTAAAGCTGCTTGGTGACATAGACACAGTACTTCATCGTCATAAAGAGCTTGGACCTGTGGATCAGCATATTCTCCTGCACCAAGAATTTGATCTTGGGAAACCTCAATACCTTTTGCTCTTCCTTGCTGTTCCATATGTTTGGATTCTTCTCTGAAATAAATTCCAAACATCAAGGAAGGTCCCTTATCTAAAACTGCAGACACTAACTGATGGAAATCATGGGGGATAGCTCTTGCATTAGAAGCCCAAGTCTTTATCATTTCCTTTACATATGCATTGTGCAAGCCAAAATTAACAACAGCTTGCTTAATTTCTTTCAGATCATTCATTGCTATTGGTGTCCATCTAGCTTCTCTGACTCCCTTTGAGCCTTTAGAAGTTGACGCTTTGTCAGAATTAAGTACAGGGTATGCCGCTAGAACCCTGGGTAAGCCAGTTCTAATAGCTGGTGGAGGCATTGTATCCTGTCCTTGTGCCTCCTTACTCTGTTCACCAGCTGCAATAATTTCTCCAATCTTTTCAAACCTTTTTATCATTGTCTCTCTTAAATCCTGAATCTCCTGACCTGTATATATTTCCAGTGATTTCACTGAGGTATCAATTTTTTGGTCCCCATTCTGCACCTGTGATTCCAAAGCTTTAATTTTTTCCTTCAAAGATAACATGTCCTCCTTAAACTTTTCTTGTATATCATGTAGATTCCCATCTTGGAGGTACATTCTGTCTGTTACCTTATCAAAACTTTGTGATAAACTCTGAAGGTCAAATTCAACAGCCTGAACCCTTTCAGGTAACTTTCTAATACCCTTGGATATGGAATCAATTTTGTCTGTCATAGTATCCACTTGTTCAGATAACTTCTGATTTTCAATAATTTTAATCCTGTCAATTAGTTGTTCATTATTAGTTCGTAAAGATTCTATCATTCTTAGGAGTGCCATATTCTTCTGTTCATTATTAGTTTGTAAAGATTCAATCATTCTTAGGAGTGCCATATTCTTCCTTAATGATAGAATATGGAAAAGAAAACTGAAGCCTAGTAACAAGCAAATTAAGGTATTCCCATACTCATATAAACCTTGTATGATGTAATTCATTGTATTAGTAAATATAAAATTACTAATCCATTGTATTAGTGAAAACAAAGCAGTAAAATTTGCGTTAGAAACGAAAATTGCCATATTACCTATTGTCCAGCAGGTGGCGCTGTTGCAGAATCGCGATGAAAACATGGTCCTGTTTCAGTGCCTTAGTAGATGTTAAAAACTGGAAAACGCAAGTTTCTCAACAAAGTAAATGTAATTAAATCAATTCCAGAGACGGAACCAGAAACCCAGAATCCAGGGGTAGAGAAGAGCAATCTGGAAGCTGCTTATGCCTCCACGTGACAGAGTCACCCTGAGGGGTTGCAGCTTTCAGCAACCGCGTGCTCTGGTTCACGCCACTTTAAGAGCTGTGCTTACAAGAGAGATTTAAAAACAATTCAGAAAAGAGCAAACCACGGGAGGCCAAGGCCGCCGCTGCAAGGCACAGGCAGTGGCTGAGGAAGCAAGGGCTCCCGCCAAGCCGAACTTGCGGCCGCCAAGCCGAACTTGCAGCCGCCAAGCCGAACTTCCGGCTGCCAAGCCGAACTCGCGGCTGCGAGCCGGGAGAGGTTCTAAAACCAAACGTTGGGTGCCAAATGAAGGCGTAAGTCACAAACAATGCCACACCAAGTTGGGATTATGATTAATAGGGTGATATTTATTTAAAGGGGAAAAACTTACAGATCACTGTCCCAGGCAACAGCCCTCTACGGTGGACCAGGAGTCTAGTCGCCGGCGGAGCAGGAAGTGAAGAGAGAGAGGAGAGGGAAGTGGCCGCTTTTTTTAAAGGGAGAGAGACCACGCCCCAAGGGGCTGGTATCTCAGCGGCGATAGGCTGGAGGAGTGGGAGGACCTCCCGCAACAAAATGCAGTATATGTACACAGTGAAATATTGCTCAGCCATAAGAAACAAAATCACGCCATTTTCAAAAAAATGAATGGAACTGGAGATCTCTGCGTTAACAGAAAAAAAGCCAGGTTCAAAAACAAACAAACAAATAAAAAACAAAAACAAAAAATCAAACGCCATGTTTTCTCTCGTACACAGAATCCAGGGGGAATAAAAAGAGGGATGACATAGAGGTAGAAGGTACTGAGAAGGGGAAGGGGCCAGGAAGGTGATAAGAGATCAGTGATGATCCAAGTATGTCATATGTATGTGTGAAAATGTCGCCACAAGGCCCATATTCTGTGTAATTAAGATTCACTAACAAAAATAATGAAGAAAAGCTTCATGTGTCAGAACTCATGAGACACTTTAAGGCGGGACTTTGTAAACAAAGCCATAGGAAGTGTTTGTGACATCCAAGAAAGGAAAATAAAAGGGAGCAACGCAATGAGTGTTCAGATGAAGACCTCATGAAGATACAGAAAGATCTATGAAAGCACAAAGGAATCATGAGCATACATTCAAAAGTTTAACAAAATAAAACCAGAAAACTTTGGGCAAAGACCAGCAAACTAGGCAAGTTTACCAACAAAAAAAAAACTTTTTGTTTAAGAATGGGGAGGGAAAATGCTGAAATGTTGAACGTCGGAAAGGATCTACAGTGATTAAAATTTCAACTTCTAGAGAAATACCATCAAGAGAAAAATCTAGCCGGGCGATGGTGGCGCACGCCTTTAATCCCAGCACTCGGGAGGCAGAAGCAGGCGGATCTCTGTGAGTTCGAGATCAGCCTGGTCTACAGAACTAGTTCCAGGACAGGCTCCAAAGCCACAGAGAAACCCTGTCTCAAAAAACCAAAAGAGAGAGAGAGAGAGAGAGAGAGAGAGAGAGAGAGAGAGAGAGAGAGAGAGAGAAATCTAGAAGCCACAGAAGAGAAGGAATGGGAGAGAAGGAAGAAAGGAGAAAGGAGAGAAGAGGGAAAAGGTGGTAGGAAGGAAGGACAGAGAAGGAAGGAAGGAGGGAGAAGATAGAAATACAAAGGGAGGGGGAAGGGGGAGGGAGAGAGAGAGAGAGAGAGAGAGAAAGAGAGAGAGAGAGAGAATGATTGCATACATATGTCCTTACAGCTTTTGCTAAGGTATTTCTGACAAATGTAGAAAATAACCTATAAGCTGAGGACATAGTTATAACATATATGAAGAAAATAAGTTAAACAAATCTGAGAAGAAATAAATATAGTTACATGGCTTTAAATATATTATCTCTCATTGGTTTAGCAGTTCTAATTTTAGTAATTCATCCAATGAATTTTTATAAATATAGTCAAATGGATATTGCAGTTAATTTATACTACAGAGAAAGAAGAATCAAATTGTGGTCCTTGGTGAAACAAAACCCATAACTTAAATTTAATGAGAAATGGTTTAAAACACAAGTAAGAAAACCACATTGGTCCGTGGGGGTTGCGGGAGAAACAGATCACAGGGCAGTGTGGCGAGCATGGTCAGAATAATGGCTTCCGGGGTCACATCATTTGTGTATGGAAGGGCCCGTGGGAGACTGCCACTCCTGCGACAGCGGCTGTCTCTGAGGAGTCGGGGTATGATCAGGCAACTTCAGTTTCCTCCCACCTGGAGCAGGTGTCTGTATTTCCTGTGACCGCCACTACTTCATGGGATGTCTCACGTCTGGGTCATTTAGTTGTTGGAGGTGAATAACTAATTCCACCATCCCCCAGCTTTCCTATAACTGAATGTTAAGTCTCTATTAGACATTCAGATGAGACATTTTTGGTAAAATATTATCAGTTTTCTCCAGAGGACAGGAGTGTGGTTAGGGAGAATATATTGAAATTTACATTCTGTGATCCAGGTTTCAACATTATTTGGGTTTTTTCTATAAACACCTATGCACACAATCTTTTCGTTAAAAAAAGAAATAAACATTTGCATTATTATAGAAGCAGTTTAGTTGTAGACAATCATATAACTGGAGTTATAACAGGTGAGTGCAAAGTATTTTTATTTTTATTCAAAAGGGACTATTTATGCATGTCTGTGCACACATGTGCACGTGTGTACCTATGTAGACATTTGTTAAGGAAGATGACAAATGTTAGCCAGAGGTACCCTGGAGGGTGAGACTATTGATCCTGCATGCTGTCTTAGTTTTTGTTTTGTTTAATTTCTGGGCTTTCCCCATGAGTACCTGAAGCTTTGGCAAGAAGTGAAATTCATGACTGCATCGTGAAATTAATTATTAGATGCTAAAGTGGTGAAAAGAATCTCTTCTTACCATCAAGAAAAAGAATAGAAAAAAAAAACCTACAAAATCATCAGCAGGAGAGCAAGATTCTCCAAGAAGACAGCAAGCTCTCTTTGGTGTACTCAGAACTTATTTTCAAAGCTAGGCATTCCTAGAGAGTGTATCTCTAAATGTTTTCTTATTGAGCAGACAATCCTCTGCCAAGTGTCTGCATAAGGACAGCAGGCAGGGAAGTTAGCCTCAGAGAACGTCACTGAACAAATAAATCATAACTGTGACTGCATTTCCTTAAAAGCCACAATCACTACCTACTACAACAACTTAACACAGAAAATTATGTTCTTAGAAGCCAGGTGTGGGTGGCATATTTGAGGCAGAGGCAGAAGTTTCTCTGTGAGTTCAAGACCAGCCTAGTCTACATAGCAAGCTCCAGGCCAACCAGGGTTATATAGCAAGACTCTGCATTAGGGAAAAAAGAAAGTGTTAGAATACTTTTATATCGCATACTTTTAGTACACAAGGGTCACAAAATAATGTAAATGAAGGCATGCAAATATGTAAATAAACTTTACACTTTTAATCTTTATTTTACTTTTTAACCTTTTCTAAATTAAAAGAATGTTTTTAATAAACATTTATCTCTCAGGCAGAGATAACCAAATCATTCCTACCTGGAAACAGTTTTTGCATTGAGAAAGTGAAAGCAGTGATCAATACAACTCCTGTATATTTTCAGCTGAAAGGTCTTAGAAAGAATGAATACAGGAATCTTTTCTCTCTGTTTCTTCTTCTCTTTGATTTCCTTTAACAACAGTGCAAGCTTAACTGTGAAAGCTTCACATACAAGTCAAAATGTAGGGAAAATCAGAAAATCTTGCTTATTATTAAGGGTGGGTCTTAAGATACCGCCCAAGTAGGACCCTGGCATGTCCCACCGAGGGTGGGGACAGCTGTGGCTGACAGAATACGCTATGCAGAGAAAGCTTGCATGTGGAGTTCTATTGAGAAGAGGGTATTGGGAGGGTAGAAGGAAGGGAGGGAAGGAAGAGACAGAGAGAGAAAGAGACAGAGACAGAGAGAGAGAGAGAGAGAGAGAGAGAGAGAGAGAGAGAGAGAGAGAGAGAGAGCGCACCTGAGACCCTCTTCCTTGGTGGGAAGAGAAAACTCGGAGTGGGCAGAGCTTGTCTCTTAAAGGAACCTTTGCACCTGGGACAGTCAGTGAACTACTTGACATTTGCTGAGGGGTGCCAGGTTCCCAAGGGACAGGGCCAAGATGTACCTAGATACTAACAGTCCTAACTTCTGCTTTTTATTAAAAAGGAGAGGTGTTAAATGTGACAGGTTAAAGGGATGAGGGTGTCAAGTTCTTGAGACTGCTTCCTGGTAATTTGGGGCATGGGAGGAAGGATCTAAGACAGTTGGGGTGTTGTGATGTTCTGGGGTAGCTGGTTGCTTCATTGCTGTCTAGGCTCTGTGAAACTGTCGGGAGTCACTCGGATCTGGCAAGGTGCTGGCAGAGCAGAGGACAAGGTTAAGTTGTGTGTAGCAGTTCAGGGATCTTGAGTTGAAAGAGCTACTGGATAGAAGTGTTCCAGGATCCCCAGCAGTCCTCAGCTGCAAGGGAGAGCCTGCCAGTTCCTGGCATCATTGTTAAGATACAGCTTTGTCAGAACACAAACAAAATACCACACGACAAATATTTGTAAAGCCATCATCTAAGAAATATGTTTTTGTTATCGTTATTATTATAGAGATGGAAACCAGAACCTTGCTCATATCAGCCAGGTATTCCACCAGGAGCCGCACACAGCCCCGAAGAAGAAATCCTTCACTGTCAAATTCAGATTTAACAATACACTCAAAGAAAAAATTCATATTAATGATTTAAATTCATTTCATTAAATCCTAGGAGATGGAGCACATCCACCCCTTTCAAGGATTTGTCTCCTCCCCCATAGTGAAGCTGATAAACACACAGAAAGCGCTGTGTGCTGCCTTGCTTGCCTCCCCGTCTTCTGCAGGTCTACAGAACAGTACTTATCACAGTCTGTCAGCTCATTGGCTGGCTGGCAATCAACTCTGGAGCGCAAACGGCGAAGCAGATCGTCATTTAGCATAAAAAGAAATGAACAAGGGAATCTTGAAAAATCTCATGCTAAGGAAACAGGCCAGATACAACCTAGCAAATGTCAGGTGATTCCACTTACATGAAATATGTACAGTGGGCAAATTCAGAGATGCAAAAGACAGATTGGAAGTTATCAGAAACCGGGAGTAGAGAGAACTAGTAACTTCCTATTTCTGGCTATGGAAATTACATTGGGATGATAATTTGGGAATTATTGTAAAAATGTACACCATTGTGACCATGATTAGTATCAACAAGCTATACAACAAATGGTTAAATGGTGGGACTGGGGTAGAGTTTAGCTGGTAGGGTGCTTTGCTAACATGCATGAAGCCATCAGCACTGCATACACTGGGTATAAGGGTATCCACTCGTGAATCCAGTAATGAGGAGGAGGTAGGAGAATTAAAAGTTCAAAGTGATGATTGACAGCATAGTGAGTTTGAGAGTAGTCTGGACTCCCTAAGATTCTGCCTCAAAAACGTTTTTAGAGGTTAAATGGTGTAGGTATTATTTAATATCTAAATTTTAATTTAAAAAAACATAAAAATTAAGACACAAGTCATTATCCACAATCTCCAAATCTAAAAAAAACCTGAAATTTGTTTTATAGCGTATTTGCTGACCTAATCTGACTTGATCTGAACGCATTTGTTAAAAGAATGTTATGCCGGGCGGTGGTGGCGCACGCCTTTAATCCCAGCACTCGGGAGGCAGAGGCAGGCGGATCTCTGTGAGTTCGAGACCAGCCTGGTCTACAAGAGCTAGTTCCAGGACAGGCTCCAAAACCACAGAGAAACCCTGTCTCAAAAAACCAAAAAAAAAAAATAATAAAAGAATGTTATGAGTCTCCTTTGAGTAGGTTCACAGGAGTGAAATGGTTGGATTGTATTGTGTATTGGCTTTGGAAAGAAACCACCATATCGTTTTTCAAAGTGTTTGTAACACTTCACATTCATATATCCATCTCATAAATTCACACAGGATTTTAAAACTTGAAAAAGATTTGAAGCAAATATTTTGCATAATTTCCAAACCTGATGATAATGTGTTTAGTAAGCAGTTTATTTGACTCTAGGGCAAATTAAGATGAATGAACATCTAGGAAATAATGAAGATGAATATGCATAAATCAATTCAGAAGAAACTTTTCAATCATTTTGACTTCAATGAGAAAGTTATAGTATTATATTATTAGTATTTATTATGTAAGATGTAACAACACAAAGACAAATATTTCATCCAAGAAATTAGGAATATTTAACATCTAATTTTACATGTGTCTACTGAAGCTTATTCTTTTTACTTTATTTTTAATAAACATATTGTTATATCAAGATAGTACTACCTTCATATAAGTACTACCTTCTAGCTGATTATGCCTTCAAAGCTCAAAGACACTATTCTTTCAAATAGCCTATAATGGTCTTGATATAGAGACTGTGTAGTACAGTACTTACGCGGGCAAACTCCTCAAGTTAGATTGCCTGGGTTTTAATTCCAGTTTAGTATTTATCGTAATTAAGTTACTTAAACTTGCACACATTATTTGTGTCTTTCGTAATATGTGCATTGTTATAATAAACTATGTTCCTCTAAGATTTATCAAGGCTACATGACCTAACACTCATAAAACTCTTAGCACAATACCTTGCACATAATAATCACTCAGTTATTGCTGGTCATTATATTTTCCTTATTCTTTCTAACCTATGTGAAAGTTTAGCATAAGCAGACTTACTTTGATAGTACTTTATTTGCAAATTATCATACATTGTCCCAAAAGAAACAGTACTTTCAATAGCAGATAGGAAACCAGGGAAGCCTACAAATGTCCTTTTGACTCATGAGATGGTTGACATGATACCGATTAGTCTTCTAACCCCCTGAATTCTCTGAGTTTTTCTCATTTTTTGGAAACAAGATATAAAGTTGATGTAGGGGTTACATGCATCACCGGTAGCATCAGAGATCACCAAGGAGTCGTAGGGGAAATCTATGTGGGAATTATGAGAAGCCATACCGCTCTCGTGGAAGGAGTGGAAAGAACCTTCCCACTGACACTTGAGAACATTTAAGACCTAAGTCTTCAAGAAATCAGCTGCAAAGAAGAGTCCATGTTGTAACAATTGCATTATACCTCCAACTACTTTATAGGCTCTGTCTCCATTGCAATTTTCTAGAAAAGTAGGATATAGCCCATTGGGAATTACATTCCTTTGTGGCTAAAAGATGGATTTGCATGAATAATTGTGGAAGAAGGTTACTTTTTTCTAGTTTCCACTAAACCTTGTATTATTGTTATGAACTGGAAGAAAATAAGAAAGAGGGCAAGTCCAATATGTTTCTATGTCTGACACTCAGTCTTCTCAGGTCATAGGCTTATCTATGTGTCCTGGGCATTTGCCTTCTCCATCCATCTCTCTTTAGTCTTTTGAGGAAGGAACATGAGAGGCCAAAGGACACCAAATGCCAGGTGAAGATGACAGAGATTCTGAATCTTCGCACCGCAATGCTTTTTCCCGCTGCCTGTTTCCTCTGCACCATTTATTCTTTATTTTTGGCAGGGTCATATAGGATGTATTATGATTATATTTATCCCCCAACTACCCTCAAGTATCTCCTTTTCTTGCTTCTGAACCACATTATCCTTCCCACCTAGTAGCTACGCCATTAGAGAAAACAGCAACCCTCCCCCCAGGATCCATGGGTAATCACTAGTTCCTCAAGTAGGGTGGAGGTCTCATAGACTTTCCCATGAAGGGAAGTTGGAGGGCCCAGTGTAGTGCAGGCATCCATGGCGGCTGTGTGTTCATGGTTACATCATCAGTGTCATATGTGAATGACAGCATTTCATGACACATTTCCCTATGATATGGCTCTTGAGTTCTTTCTGTCCTCTGGGGCTTCTGTAATAGACATTAGTGGTATGTGTTAAGGCTGAGAATCCAACAGTTACCTATTCTCAGCACTTGACCAGATATGAGTTTCTTGTAAATGGTATCCCTCTTCATTGGCCCAACTGAGAGCTTCACAGCTTATGGTATAAATGTACATATTCAGAAGGCAGTTTGACAATATGTTCACTTAGAAAGCAGTGGTGTGTTCCTTCCTTGGGCCCGTGCATTCCCCAGCTATAGGCTTTTGACGCGGGTAGTACCAGGTATGTATTCTCTCCCATGGAGTGTGCCTCAAATTCAATCACAAAGCTACTAGTTCTCACCAACGCAACTATGCTATTGCCCTATTCTTAATACAGAATACAGACGGGGAATTCACTACCCTCATTGTGGCAGCTCTACACTGACTTGGAATGGCCCGTTAGTGCTTATTATTGTCTGCACTCATCAAGAACAAATAAAGCATCCACTCACCTTTGTATCCACAGTGCAATGCACACTCAATAAATACTGGTTAAGTCAACAAGTGCAAGAAAGCAGGAGAAACAATGGTTCTCCAGTCCTTTCTGCTCCCCTTCCTTGTTTTCTCTCCTGATCCCTTGTACTTTTGGAATAAAGGAGCTAATGTGAGGTTCAGAGGAAAAACACTCAGGACAAAAAAAGTCTTCTAACAACCAGTTCTGGTCCAGTCTATAAAGAGAACCTTGAGTTTCTACTTACTTGGATAAGTTGACAGAAACAAGAAATTAGAGTGTCCCATGAAAAATCTCTAACAGGGAGAAGAGCTAAAGTAGTGTCAATCTGTAAGTGTCTGTCTTGAAGTCAGACAAGCAGAGAGCTAAGTAGATGTCATTGGCTGGCTGCTGTGGCCCTCTGTTTTTTATGTTGAATCCCTAACCCAATGTAATGGCACTGAGAGCTGGGGGCTTTGGGATGTGATTAAATCTTGAAGGGAACCCTTTTAAACAGAATGAGTGCCCTTGGAAATGACCCTGTGAGCTTCCTCACCCCTGCTACGTGAGGAAGTAAAGACTAGGTCAGCACGTGCAACCAGACAAGGAACCCTGCCAGAACTCAATGGGGCCGCCAATCATCCTGATCCCAGGCGGTCAGCCTCCAGAACTGGGAGAAATAAAAATCTAAGTGAAATAAATACAAGCAAAGCTTCAGCATTCTGTTATGGCAGAGCACGTACAGAAATGAAAGCTGGGGAGCCGCAGACGTTCAATTAAATCTCACATTCACCGAGGGCAGAGGTGTCCTTGCCTGCCACACTGCGCAGGTGTGAACTGGGAATAAGGAAGGAAAGAGCTTCTGAGTAGAGAGGAAGCTGGGAGCTCTGGGTTAAGTCCTCTCCGCGCCTGCTAAGCAAGCCATCTGTGAGACCCGTCTGTGGAAGTGTGTGCTTGAAATGGCAGGGAAGCTGTCCTCCCTCGTTATCATTGGTACTGTTGTTAAAAATAGCTTTAGGTCTTCTAGCATATTTATGGAAGGAGCTGGTCTCAGATTAGAGATAAGCAAATACCACTATATTCCATTTATGGAAATCAGAGCTCAGCAGTTAAATGCCACTAAAAGAGACGATTTTCTAGCTTGATAGAACGAAGGAATTCTGAGCTTTTAAACTTGCTTTTTATCAGATGGAAGGAAGTAATATTAGAGACTGGAGAGATTGAATGTCAAGACTAAGGCAGTATCTACACAGAGCAATCAAATCTGCCTAAGTGGAGTGGGTCCACACAATTGTGCAGCCATCGTGATGGGGCTGAGTGGTGATCAATGATTTCAAAGGGGCTGTGATCTGACTCAGTCTCCCAGAAATAAGAGAGCTAACCCTGGAGTGATACAGTAACTTCTGTTTCAATCTCAAATTGTCCTTAGCATTTTCTTCCCAAAGACACGCAATTCTGTTAAAATAGACAAATCTCTGGGAAATTAAAATTTTAGTTAAAATACAGTATTTGTATGTTACCAATGCTGTCAACCACTACTTGAACATATTCATTATGATGCACATTTTTGTTTTAATTACTGCCTCTTCCTAGGTTGTGCATTTTTCTTTGAGTATATAGTTTTAGCATGTTTGCCAAATTGCCTAATAAACAAGATGTTGGCTTTGGCTGAATTTGTTCATCGTTTTATAGCATGATGCGTACATAATTCACAACATAGCGTAGCAGCAGGAGCAAATGTCTGACAACCAATAATGACATGTGGGACCATAATTATGAATTGACTATTTAATAACATCAACTACCCCTCCTACATGGGCTCCACCCCATTTTCTGAGACAGAGCTAGTTATATAACCCAGGATGGCTTTTAACTTTCAATCTTCCTTCCTCTTCCTCCTGAGTGTTGGCATTAAAGATGTGTTCCACAATGCCTGGCTTCTTCCTTCACCCTCACCCTCTCTTCCCCGCTGCTCAGCCACAGCACACTTCTCCATCACCAAGGAGAAGGTAGAGAACCCATGCAGGGACTGGTCCTGGGAAAACAGTCTCCATAAAAAAATGCCAGAGTAGCTGTTACATGCGTGTTTCCATCATCTTTCCCTTGGAAAACCAGAGCACCTGCACACAGTCCCACTGCCTGCAAAGATCTAGAAAACAGCTTGGCAATCTATGGGTTGGTATTTAACATGTGCTCCAATACAAATGGATTCCTTTCGATGGCAGCATCACTTGCTGATGGAACAGAGAGTCAGAAACTCAACAATAGTAGATTTCATTAAAGAACCTTCTTGGCGCTTTTTAGGGAAAAAAAGTTATTAACATCTGTCTTTTGGCAAAATTCCAAGGCAAGCAATTAACTCATACCTGTTTCTGCTCCTCCCATGATTTCAAATGTCATTCCTCCTGCTTTCTTCCTTGAAACAATATGAGGTTACCGTGAAAGCCTAATTCAATTCCAAAAGTCAGTGAGCCATGGGCTCCCTTTTCTTAACACCGGAGCTTTCGGAGTTTAATTAATCAATCATTATAAAGCGATTGCATGAAAGGAAATACAGTATTTGTAACATTGGCCTCAACTGATATGATAATACTTAAAGTCCACAAGATCACTAAAGAAGGTAAAGCTGAGTTGTCCATCTTAATAGACATGATGCTCTGGAGCCTCTCTCCAAGCAGCTTTTATGGCTAAGTCTTAATTTCTGGCTCATTTGCTAAAGGAACTCTTTTAGAGCAAGGATGAGTGTGACCAGTTTTTATTCTGTTCAGATATTTTTAGTGTATTAAGTTATCTAGGTAGACTTATTAGAATATCTTAAGTCATGGCTTCCTTCAGGTTGAAAGTGCTTTTATAGGATTTATTAGACAAGATTCTTCAGAAAAATAGAGATGAGGGCAGGGGAGGGAGAGGCAGGAGTTGGTGCTGGAGTGTTCAGTCTGATGGCCACGCCAAAACTCTTCACTTCACTTTTGTGGGGCATGTGATCTTTTCACTTAAGGCCGTTAGCTGGCTAGATAAGGCCCACTAACAGGAAGGATAATCAGCTTTATCTAGAGGTTTCTCATGGGAAGTCAAGCCCTATAAAGCGATAGCTAAAATTTTGTTTTCTAACATATTTGGAAACTTATCCAGTCTAGTCAGCTGATGCATCAGCTTCAAAATTACCAGAACAAGATCACTGCTGTCAAGGAGAGGCTCTGGGTAATCAAAAGACAGACGGAAAGAAAAAGAATCCACTTTTCAACAACATTTATTTATAAATAAGACACAGCCAGAACAACATTTAATCTGGGCAGCCAACAGCTCAGGCAAGTTGAGGCAGAAAATCCCCTACCACACTTGGCAAAGGTGGTGCTCACATGTGATGAAGGGAAGGAGCTTTTGACAGCTGGGAAAGAGTAGTTACTGTGTTGATTTTAATCCAAAGAGGGCTGAATTTGCAAGAGCAATCCATTAACAATATAAAAGTGAGACTACCTTATTAAATTTTAAAAAAAATCTCTGTATAATTCTAATGGAATTTAAAAAAAAATCTAATTATGATTTTTCCATGAGCATTGTATCTGCAATTGTGAGGTAGTATCTTCGTAAGTTGTTTCATCTACGGCAGCCCACTGAACTACACACTGAAAAAAAAAACCTTAAATCATATATTTGGAATATTTAGCTGCAAAAGGAAGGAGAATCCATAGTTCTAAATAACATCATATATATCATATATTATATTCAGTTACAGAGAAAAGTTGAGATATTACAAAATGACTGCTGACCACACAGATTTCAGCCTACTACACATCTTCGCGGGTTAGGGAAGCTCTGGGAAAGGCAGGCCCCCAGAGATCCAACAGCCACAAAATAGGAAATGAGAATTGTTGTTTTTCCACTGGCACAGCAGCTGCACCTGAATCTGCTGCTGTTCCAATCAGTAACTGCATCTCAGGCAGTGGCCCAGAGGGACTTCTACCTCCTGCTGGATCCACCTCCTGCCTCTGCCACCAAGCGTGGTTTTTAACTAAATCTCTATTATTCTATTTACCAATAAAGACTGGGGAGTCAGAGGCTGGAATGAAAACCTGCTAGCTCAGAGAGGTTGAGAGGCAACCAGCTGACCTCTCACTTCAATGGCATCTCAGAAAAGAGTGTCTCTTCCATCACCCCAAACTGGAAAGGACTGCCACAATCTAAGTCTTTCCTTACTACTTCCTGGGTGACTATCTGTTTTCTGGATTCCTTATGACTATCTATGATTACTTTATGTCAACTAGTTGCTGGCTCTGCCTCTTGACCTAAGTTTGATTTTATTTAATTAATTCAAATACAAAGTTGGGGTTGACAGTGTGCTCATATATCCCACAACAGGGAATAATGAGAAGTGAATGCCCAAAGCCAGCTGGTCCATATGCACATTATTTTCATTCAGGACCAGATTATTGATCCTAGACAAAATTACCCTGCCTTAGATATAGATAGGTATGGAGAACAGGCAGATTAGGATTATGGCAAGGCAATCCAAAAAGAGAAAATGAAGGAAGCAAATCAGTGTCCCTAGTTTCCCTAAATACACACACATCTGCCAATTCCTCTGCTTGGGTTAAGGATTTCCTGAGCTCGTGGTGCAGCTCCACAGGTAGAATTCCTGCTTGGCGTGGTCAAGGTTCTAGGTTCCAGCCTCAAAACAAAAGAGAAAGAGGATAAAGTGAAGGAGAAGAGAAAGCAGGGAAGAGTGGGAGGGGTAAGGAAAATGAAGCCTTTTGGGTATGGCGGTACACACCTGTGATCCCAACACTTGGGAAGCAGAGTCCTGGAGATTGGGAATTTGAGATCAGCCTAGACTACTAGAGAAAACTTTCAAAACAAAAATGGATTTCTTGGTGTATTTAATGTTCAGAACGGAATGATTGTGTTCTCTCAAAAAGCTTATATATGTAATTCCAACCCTGGACAAGGTGATGGTATTAAGAAGTGGGGTCTATGGGAATGGAGAAAGGTTAGGAGACCTCCACCCTTAGAGGTGGGTTAGAGCCCCAGGGGAGCCGTTTTGGCTGTTCTGCCCCTTCCATTACCCTGTGAGGACCCAGACAACAGCATCCGCTGGCAGTGTGGTAAAAATACAGTCTCCATTTTTATCTCAGGATTCTGAGTCGGTGGGTATGAATGGAGTCTGTATTTTCCACAAGTCCTTTGCTGCCTTCAGAACTAGGCTGCACTCAGGAAGGAGATTCCCTGGTTTGATCTGTGTTACTTTCTTAGCTTTCTTTTAAGATGGAGACGGATTGGTCTACTTTTCATGAGAGCTCCAAACTCGCATTTCCCCCCAGCTGTTAACTTCCCGTCACCACTTTGAAAGGTCATAAGCATGTGAGGTCAGAAGCGTCCCTTGCCACTTTGTTTCTCTGTTCGTTTGTCTTGACTTGTTAATCTCCCCCTTTTCTGTCAGTTTACAAAGGCTCAGACACTTCAGAAAACCTGTCATAGCCATGCTATTAACCTGAGAGAATGTTCATCATTGCCTCTCCCTTTGCATTCACCCGGAGGCTGGAAGTTAGCTTTGTCTTGACCAAGTCTTTATTGGCCTTTCTTCTTCCCTCCCAACACAGCTCTGCCCTATGAGCCTTTCTCAGATGCATCTCTGGTCTAGAAAACGTGAATGACATTTTCATCAAAGTTCATTCAAATACATTAATTCCTCTGAGACTCTAAAAGTCTTTCCCGGTTTTCACAGATACACATCTCACCGAAGGCCCTAGAGGCAGGCTACCAACCTTCTGTCAACCACACAAGTGGCAAATGCGTTTTTTTCTTTTGGTGTCCACAAACTTGAAGCTTCTACATTGCTCAATATGTCATTATTTGTATATTTACTTAAGCTTTTTATTTGCTTACTTATGGCTTTTGTAGGTCATATTGGGGTATACTGTCGTGTTTGATATTGTTCCTGTATGTTTTTTTCTTATACCTCAGATGTAAATTCCTTTGACAATGCTGTCTTCTTTGCAGATGCAATGAGGATTTTAACACAAACTTAGTACAAACTCTTATTAAACCCCAACTTGTTCATCCCTGTGTGGTAGGTCCTACTGCCATTGAATCCCTTAAATTAATATAAAAGCTAATTTGCCTGAGGTCACCAAACAGGTCACCCAACAAGGGTACAAACTAATTAATTAGTCACCTTGCTGTAGCCAGGGTTAAAATTCGGGTAGTTTCACTCCCGAGAACTAGGTCAAAGGTGCTACCATATTGTGTGTCTTAGGGATTCTAGTGCTGTGATGAAACAGCCAAACCAAAAATAATTTGGGGGTGTATTTTATTTACACTTACACATAACAGTTCATCATTCAAAGCAATTGGAACTGAAATGCAATAGGGCAGGAACCTGGAGCCCGCGGTTGATGCAGGCTGGCTGGCTTGTTCTGAGTTTGCTCAGCGTGCTTTCTTATAGAGCCCAGAACCAGCAGCCCAGAGGTGGCCCTGCCCAGAGAGAGTTGGGTCCTCCCTTACCACTAATTAAGAAAAGGCCTTACAGGCTTGCCTTCAGCCAATTTTCTGGAAGCCCGGATGACTACAGTTTGTATCAAGCTGACAAAAAACTGGCCAGCACATTGTGTTATCTTATGTTCAGAGAATAACGCACACCCAACAAACGCTTGTGGAATAAGTAGAAATTAGTATTTCTGCACCATACGTACATTTTCCTAATGCCGTGGGAGAGTTTAAAAGGACACCAGAAACGGCTGGGTAAACACAACAGACTGCGCAAGCAGAACTATCCAAATTGAGAGTGCCATTTAGCTCCTAGAATGCGCAAGTCCTCATATACCTGGCTAAAGAGGGAAACCTCCGATGATGAATGAGAGAGAGGGGAAAAAGTGGAATCCAAACCAGTGGGCAGTTTTCCACGTCATTATAGCAGTATTTTGTAACAATTTCTTTGGCAACTGACAGCCGGCATTTAAATCAGCTATTTCCTCCTCAGAATTCCTCTCCAAAGAATAATAATGGCCTCAGCGAGGCTGAAGGAAATGTAGCCCTGATTCGGATACAATCTTATCTGGGAAATTGCCATGGTATTCGTCACAGCTGTCAGCGAGCTGAGCCCATTATAGGTGTGCTGAGGGGGAGAGCCCCTGGGTTGCTGACGCCCACGACACTCTCCTCCCGGGCTTAAGGAGGACCAAAACCATTCATCCAGGTGGGAACATAGCATCAGCGCTAGATCAGTAGAAGAGAATCACCCATTCATGTGGCCTAAAGAAGACACCCAGGGTGTAGATGTATAACCAGCTGCAGCGCCACCACCGGGAGGACAGAGCGCAAGAAAGTTTACGCATAAAGCCCAGATACCTAGATCTGTAATTCACGTTCAGGTGGAGCGCTGACGCGAGTTGGCAGTCTAGAGCATGTGGCTCCAGGGTGGTGTGCCTGCTCGGTGTTCCACTCCGGTTCTAAAAGAACAGTAGAGAAGGAGAGAGAAGACAGAACAAGCTGAATGTGATAATGTGTCAGCTGAACCATGATTTGCTATCCCTCTCTAGATGGTTGGAGAACATTAACTCTGGAAATCTAACCTCTTCATGACAAGATCTCAAAAACTGGTGCCCAGACAAACAAAACGACTAACCAGACTCCACATTTTACGGGCAACAGGACTCGGAGATCTTTCTAAAGTGTGGCTCCACAAGAGAATGTTCCAGCAAATCCAATGTCCAGGTCCCTGAAGTCTTCACTTTTATTTTGCTTTCTTAAACCGGCAGTTTCCTATGGGGTTGGGGGAGGGGGCAGCAGACACAAAAGCAGTCTTTTGCTAGTATACAAGAGAGGAGAATTTACTCAGAATTTCCATTGTCCTGGAAACTTATTTACTATACCATGTGACTGAATTATTCCCTGAAAATTGTTGACTCCCCTTGATTCCTAACAAGATAAAATGGCTTTGCCATACGAACGGAGCACAAAGCTTTGTAAGCTGGAAACCCTGGGAGTGGCTATAACTTCCTTACTTCACACAGGTAGCCAGCCAAGCCGATAGAGGTCGCTGTGGACGTGACTGCCTCCTTCATCTGCTAGCATCTGCTCCCGAAGACTGAGAACGGCTAGCTTGTTCTAGAGTTTGGTTTCGGTTTCTCTGGGCATGAAGTAGCCAGCCAAGACTGGGAGGATGCTACTGGAGCAGCAGCACCACGTGGCCAACGTCATAGAGTTTTATCAGCGCTTTTGCCTTTGCACTGTTGGTCATCCCAATTTCCCCCTCTCTCGCACACTCCCGCTACTATTGCCTGAATTGGAGCAAATACCCATATTACGTGGACTACACAAGTAATAGTTGACTTTATTTTATCACTTCCCACTCTTGCTTGCTGGAGGTCTGGCTGGCTTGCTTGCTTCTTTCTCTCTTCTTCTGCTGGCAGCACAGCTTTTAACTTTCGAAAGCCAGTTCTAAGACAGATCTGAAGAGGTGAAGGCGGTGAGGAGGAGGGTGATCTGTAGCGCATCACACCCGTCTGTGCTCTATGCGCTACCATACAGTTCATGAGCCCAATAAGGGGCTGGAGATTGAAACACACAAAGACACACAGACAGAGACACGGGTCATCCTTGAAACAGGAATGCCCCCTTCATTGTGTCCAGGGGCAGCTTATATAGGGATCCTTAACTGATAGCCACGCCCCAGGCAAACGCACCAGAAACTACTCCTCTGCCATCAGAAACTCCTGAGGGTCTCGTGCTCAGAGCAGCTGCAAGCATTACAAGTTGTTTACCAGAAATTCAGGATCTGGAGGGTTCACAGCTCCCAATAGTGAGGTGGGTGGCCTGCTTGCCATCTGGGGCCATGGCGAAATCCGGACCTGGGCTGCTGCCAAGGGTCATGCCTGGGTCCATGGCTGTGCCTCAGCTGCTATGTGAGTTGGTGTCCCTGGCTCCTGTTCCCAAAGGCGCAGAGAATAGGGCTGCACAGAGTTGGTCCTGCCCCGCACTAGCTGTACCGTTAGAGAGAGCTGGTCCTGCCCATCACTGTTTGCAGCATTCGGGAGAGTGGTCCTACACCTCATCCTGGCAGCACATTGACCTGACCTTGTTGGCAGCAGCCTGGGGGGTGGAGGGTGAGCTGGCCCTGAGGGTATGAGAGTGGAGGAGCTGGTACCATCCCCCCACTTGTCTGCCACGTGATTGTGTGGGTGTGGGAAACATGCTCACCTTCCCCTTGCTACCTAAGGCAGGTTGGAAAGCTGACCCAAACCCTCATCCACGGCAGCAGCAGGTCCAGGCCCTGCATCTCACCTGGACAACACAGTAGAACTGAGTGGCCCTGGTGCTGTGGGCGTGGGTGAGCTGGCCCCAAAGGAGTGACAACAGGAGCCAGCCCTGCCCTGCTATTGACTACATAGGGTGAGCTGGCTGGGGCGTTGTTGGAGAGCTCCCTCTGGTGGTGAGGATGAGGGAGATCTGGCAGGCTGACAAACCCAGCTACCACCCAGGCCCAGAACCAGGACCCTGAGTGAACCTACCCAGCATCCACCTCATCTATGATTTCCTGAAGCTTATGAAGGGACCATTCCTACAGACTCAAAGCTGCAATATCTGCATGACATAACAGGGTATCCGAGAGGAGTCCCAGTGAGGGCCCCGTTTTGATAGCAGAGCCAAAACCAGAGGCCTTGACCAGACCAATGACTCATTGCCATGAAGACTTACAAGAAAAGACGTATGGAGTAAGGGGTACACTGTAATACTCACCATTCACGCTGCAGTTTCCACAACGAGATTTTTTTTTTTACTTTTCTTTTAAATTTATTTTATTTTATCTTGGGGAGGAAGTTGCAAGGGCAGAGATTAGATACAAAGGGATGGCTGGGGAGATGAATGGGATCGAGTTGCACGATGCGAAATCCACAAAAAATAAAAAAAAGTTAAATTAGAAAATCCTTATTATTATTGGGATAAAGGAAGGTTGGACAGGGGAGCACGAAACCACAATTCTTGGGTAAGGGAGCCACTTTAGGGTTGGCAAGAGACCTGACCCTAGAGGGGCTCCCAGGTGCCCAAGCTGAGGTCCCCAGTTAGTTCCTTGGGCAGCTGAGGATAGGGAACCTGAAATGACCCTATCCTAGAGCAATACTGACAAATATCTTGCATATCATCATAGAACCTTCATCTGGTGATGGATGGAGACAGAGACAGAGATCCACACTGGAGCACTGGACTGAGCTCCCAAGGTCCCAATGAGGAGCAGAAGGAGGGAGAACATGGGCAAAGAAGTCGGGACCACGAGGGGTGCACCCACCCACTGAGACAGTGGAGCTGATCTATTGGGAGCTCACCAAGGCCAGCTGGACTGTGACTGAAAAAGCATGGGATAAAACTGGACTCTCTGAACATGGCGAACAATGAGGGCTGATGAGACGCCAAGGACAATGGCACGGGGTTTTGATCCTACGCAATGTGCTGGCTTGGTGGGAGCCTAGCCAGTCTGGATGTTCACCTTCCTAGATATGGACGGAGGGGGGAGGACCTAGGACTTACCACAGGGCAGAAAACCCTGACTGCTCTTTGGACTGGAGAGAGAGGGGGAAAGGAGTGGGGGGAGGGGGAGAAGGGTAGGAGGAGGGGGAGAAGGATGGGAGGAGGGGGAGGGAAATGGGAGGCTGGGAGGAGGTGGAAACTTGTTTTTTTTTTCTCCTTTTCTCAATAAAAAAAAAGAAAATCCTTATTATTGTAAGTAACAAAGATGCAAACACGCAGGATTTAAAAATGAGTATTATTAATACAGTAAGAGAAAAACTGTATGCTGCATTTAATCCTTGTGTTGACTTTGCCCAGCAGACATAGCTCTTATTCCACCTTTTAAAATAAATTAAAAAAACTCATTTTGAGGTTATAAGCAGTTTCATCATGATCTTTTAAAATCATGCTATTGTTGCCTGCACATATTATTAATGTAGTTGTCTATAAAATTATATACCACAGTTAAGATTATTTCAATTGTGTATGTAATTCCATGCATGTACAAATATCAAAACATCTCAAAATTCATTGAAAACTCCCATTTAATTACTCCCCTTTATTTAAAAATCTACATTAAAGAGAACATGACAATTTGTCTAAAGCCAATGCTCTTCCTCCACTTACATCTCAATTTAGATGTGTGGACATACAGATGCTTAAATAAACACAGACTAATTTAAAGTTTTTCTTTTAAGTTTTAAGCTTAATGTGATTAAGTCGGTTATAGAATAATCAGTTGTCTTATAATCATATTCTACTGTTCAAACTGAAATGAAATATACCTTCCTTTATTTAAAAAAAAAAGCCTGCTGAGTTGATCAGAGGGCAACACAGTCTCTATTAGCAGAGCTTTTTCTGCCATCTAGTGGAAAAACGAAGCCTAAGAGGATGCATAATCTACATTTTAAAATCCTATTGTGTTGAGGAAAGGCTTGTTTGAAATATCAAAAGGCAAAACTATATCCACTACCACCATTTCACTAAATTGATATAGCAACTGCCCTCTAAATAATTATTCTTGGGGTTGGAGAAATAGTTTATTAGTTAAAAGTATTTCCTGCTCTTCCAGGGGGCCCAAGTTTGGATTCCAGCCCCCATGTCAGGCAGCTTACATGTAACTCCAACTCTAAAGAATCTGACACCTTCCTCTGATCTCTGTGGCCACCCCTACACGCATATACTCACATACACATGAACAAAATTAAAACTTTAAAAAAGATGCTTTTCCCTTATAATTACAAATAAGTCTAGCTTTTGCTCATCGTAGAAGCTTCATTTTCCTGCAGACAGGGACTACTGCGGAGATCTACAGCTGGTCAAAGGACAGCAAATACATGACACTAAGGTGACTATTCTCAGATGGGACATCTATAATTCAACTCCTACACACAAGGCTCATATCGAGGAGGAGGGGACAGAAATATTGTAAGAGCCAGGGACCAGGAGGACTCCTGCAAAACAGCATCTTCTGGACATGCAGAGATGTTACACTCATGAACTGTCAATAATATGGCTGCTTGCACAAAACTCACACAAGCCCACCAGTCAACCTCCCAACACGAATGGGGCCTTACCCCTAGTTGAAGAGCTGTGGGTAGTTGATGGAAGCAGAGGGAGAGTCAGTGTTCTTATGGCATGAGCCCTCTGATCGGTTGCCTGTGTCCTAGGGGTCAGTCCCTTACCTATGTACACATGCCCAACATTAATTGGACTAAGTATATATAACAAAATATATCTGCCAAGTATGGTGGCATACCCCTTTAGCGCCAGCTCTTGGAAGACAAATGTAGGAAGATCTCTGTTAATTCCAGCCCAGTCTATTCTACATATAAAGTTCCAAGCCATTCAGGGATACATAGTAAAATATATAAATATACACATATATGATATATAACAATAACTATAGACAAAGAGAATATGAATTTGAGGTGGGAAAGTGAGAGAGACGACACTGGGAGAGTTAGAAAAGGGAAGAAAAATCTCAAAATTTAAAAAAAAAATTAAATGGGTGGTCACTGTGGTATTTTATATTCTATTCTGTTTTTTTCTATTTCACTTATTTAGCTTAATTTACATCATTTTAGATTAATTTTACAATCCACAAACAGGCCTACAACTTGAAACTCACTAGTAAGAGTGTTGCAACATTTTTGCAACATTTTCCTAGAGTCAGGAAGGCAGAAAGCCAGGTATAGATAGAAAAAACCTCCGAACAAATACAATATGCTTTAAAATGTGCTTAAGTGTTGAAGAAAAAAAAGAAAATAAAAAAATAGTTTAAAATAATAAGGTCTTCAATGACAGAGTAAAATAATAAGAAAGAATAATCCAAATAAGGATGAGAAATATAACAAATGTTTGGACCCTATTTAGTGCATTATTAACTTTAAATGTTAATAAACAAAAATGATAGCTGCTGAGTGACATGGAATTATGGGGAAAACTGCTGAATAAAACCATTCTGAATATTTTAAGAATGTCTTAACTTCAGAACAGAAGTCAGAAAATGCGCTTCGTTAGGGAGAGGTTACACCTTTGTTTCCACAGAAAATGAAAATCTATGTATTCCTACAAAACAAAGATGAGGTTTGACTGGAGGAGACCTCCTGAAAATCTTGGCTACAGACGCAAATGAAGAAATCAAGAAAAACTACAAGGCAGGCGAAGTACATGCTGATCTCTCTGCATGGGAACATCTCTGACTGGATGAGTCATGAGGACTCTGTAGTCATGATTTATTAAAATTAAAAATTAAAAAAATCACAAAAGATGTAAAGTTTATAAGGTTGAGCAACATAAAAGACATAAGTTGTTTATCTTAGAAAGTGTTTTAAGGTCTAAAAATGATATTTTTAGGTTGGTAATACAAGTTATGATAGAAAGTGGATTAGATATAAAACTTTGAGCTCACCAAGATAGGATAGATATAATAGTGTACTTTCTCTAAATTTGCCAAATACAGATGGGTTGGACATTGTGAATGTAATTCTTATTTAATAATTGTTGTGTATGTAATTTTACTATGTTAGAATTAAAACTTTTCCTTTTTATATAGACAAAAAAAAAGGGGAAAATGTAGCAGGATATTTGATGACATTGTGTGAAGATGTGTCTCTGTTTTACCTAATCTGCCTAAGGTACCTTCTGATTATTTAATAAAGAGCTGAATAGCCAATAGCCAGGCAGGAGAACATAGACGGGACTTCCTGACAGATATGGGAACTCTGGAAAGAATCTGAGAGGTAGGGGATTTGCCAGCAAGATGCAGAAGAAGTCAGACATTTGTTACTGCGGAGCAGTAGTGAGCCACATGGTAGAATGAGGTTAATATAAGCAGGTTAATTTAAGTTTTAAGAACAAGTTGAGAACAAACCTAAGCTAAGGACAATCTATCATAATTAACAAGAAGTCTCTGTGTCATTATTTGGGAGTTGGCAGTCCAAATAAAAACCTGTTATGGGGAAGGGGCTTTGGAGATAGCTCAAAGGTAGAGAGTACTTGCTGCTCTTGGAGAGAGCTGGGATTCAGTTTCTTGCACCACATAGTAGTTCATAATCATCAGTAACTCCAGTTCCAAGTAATCTGATGTTGTCTTCTGGCTTCTAAATGCGCTTCATACATGAGATGCACAAATATACAAGTAGGCAAACACTCACATGTAAGAAAAAATTAAAAATAAGCCAGGTGGTGGCAGCACATGCCTTTAACCCCAGCACTTGGAAAGCAGAGGCAGGTGGATCTCAGTGAGTTTGAGACTAGCTTGGTCTACAAAGTGAGTTCCAGGACAGCCAGGACTGTTACACAGAGAAACTTGCTCTCAACACCCCCAAAATAATAATAATAATAATGATAATAATAATAATAAATTTTTCAACATTAAAAAAAACATGGTAGTAAGTCTGAAATTATATCAAAATGAAAGGTTAAGATTGCATTAAAGATTAGAAATTCTCGGGCTGGAGAGATGGCTCAGTGGTTAAGAACATTGCCTGCTCTTCCAAAGGTCCTGAGTTCAATTCCCAGCAACCACATGGTGGCTCACAACCATCTGTAAAGAGGTCTGGCACCCTCTTCTGGCCTGTAGGCATACAGACAAAACATTGTATACATAATAAATAAATATTCTTTAAAAAAAGATTAGAAATGCTCAGATCAGGATGTTTTCTAGTATCTGAGGGCTGTTTGCTGCTATTGTCAACATCCTCCTTTCTCCAGAACAGAAGGTTAAATCATCTTCACAAGTATCACCTATCCACATCAAGTCAGCCACGGAGGTCTGTCCATTCTCTTCCAGCCACATCTCACATTTTTATTCTCCCTCTTCATCTCCATCTCTTTTGTCCGTGTCCATTGTTTTCTCTTTTGAGGATCACTGTAGCCTCCATCTTGCTCTCTCTGCCCCTATTTTCCCCCTTTGGTCTGTCCTTTCCACAGCTGCCAAGAATCTTCCTCCTTCTCACAGGTCTGATTGCATCATTCACCACAGTCTCTGTCCAACAAATGAGTTCAAGCTGCTAAATTGGCATTCAAGACCCTCCTCATTTTGTTCTTCATTAGACTGTTTTAAAATTAAATTTTAGTACTTGGGAGGCCAGTCTGGTCTATATGGTTAATTGTAGACCAGCCATATCGACATAGTAAGATCTTGTTTCAAATGATGATGATGGTAAAATTATAGGACCTTACCTTGTAAAATGGATTAGCATGTAAAGGTGCTTGCTCCTCTACTCAATCAATCCTGATAACCTGAATATCATCCATGGAATCCATATAATGAAATGGACTCCCATAAATGTAATCTGACCATGTACACACTTACACACACACACACACACACACACAGAGAGAGAGAGAGAGAGAGAGAGAGAGAGAGAGAGAGAGAGAGAGAGAATATGAACATAAATTATTTTAGAAGCTCTCACTTTTAGGTTATGAACAGGAGGAGCTATATCGTTGTCTTCTGTTCTCTTCACTTTTCTTGTCTCTTTTTCTTTTCTGTGTATTAATTTGCCCCAGTAGGTGCTTAATATTTTTGAAGGTCACCAAGGAGCCTTCTTCCTACCATTCATCTTTCTTCCTGCGGACATTCTCTGAACGCCATCTCAACTGCAATTCCCTTGCAAGACAGCCTTGGATCCCAAGTGGCATGAATTCTTAGCTTGTTAACTGGAACTCACTTTCCAATATTTATACCAACTGGCCATTTTGAAATATTTCAACATATCTATCTTACTTGACTGTCAGCACCATAAGGCTAGGGGTATGTATTGAACTTATTTTTTTATTTAAGTGTGTATGCATACAAGTATATATCCAACATGTAGAGGTTAGAGGTCAATGTTAAATATCCTCCTTTATGGATATTCATCTTATCTTTTGAGAGTGGGTCTCTCATTGAACCTGGAGCTCCCCAATTCAGGTAGATCGGGTTCTAGCTAGAGCCATTTGTCTGGCTAGGGAACCCCAAGAACCCCCTTAACTCAGACTACAGCTGTCATGCTTAGCTTTCTAATGTTAGTGTTGGATGTCAAACTCAAGTCCTTTATTTTGCACAGCAAATGTGTTATCCACTGATCCATCTCCTTAACCCCCACATTAGACATATTCTGTAGTGTGATGCTGACAACACATTCTTTCACTTGGACAGACTTGATGATCATATATTTTTAAATACACAGTCAGAGCTCAGTAAAACAATTATTTCTAATACAGAAAATATAAATAATTAAGTCTTAGATAGCTATCTTGGGTTGTTTGCATGAGTTTCAGAGTTGGGATCCAACAAACTTTCTAATTTGGGTTATCACTCTACCCTAATCACTTTTTAGACTGTGTGTTATATGATGCTGAAAATACCAAAAATTAAAAAACAAAACTGTGCAATGAGGACCCTAACAACGACTATTCCCCATATTTCTGTGTAGTCAGTCCTTCCTTCTTTTCCTAGTCTCCCTCCTCAGAAGGCAAGGCTCTCTTCATGAGCTACTTTTGAATAGGGAGTCCTTTTATTCATTTGTATATTCAGCAATTAACATAACATCTGCATATAGCAGATGTAAATAAGTATTTGTTGACTTGCCTTGAGAAACAATTACAAAGGATAAAAAAGAAGTGTTAGATATTATGTCCATGCTTAAGGAGCATATCCAGCATTTAAGGAAGTAATTACATGAATATCCTTATTGTAATGTTTTACACTTATTAGACATTGAATATATCTTTGTTGAATTAATGAAATTAGAGTTGATTTCTATTTCCAGATTAAAAAAGTGTTAGATGTTTATAAAGAAACACAAATAATTTCCTATCCCCTGAGGGCATATAATCAAGTATGAAGCAATAAAAATACTTACAAATTCTTAACATTGCTCATGGAGCTGTGTTTTCTGCCAAAGGTCTTAGACATACCATGGTAAAGTGAGCTGATAAAACCCTCAAAACCCTCTTCCCAATGGTCGAGGGTTTTTTTTAGGAACTGTGAACAGTCTAACATTTCCCCTCCTTGGAAGCTGAACATTAACCAACCACATTTTTATAAAAATTGATGAAAACTGAGACTCCTGCATCACGAGACAAAGCAGATCACTACAGCCCAGCCAACATCATGAGCTTCTTGGCTACGTTTTCCTCTTCATCCTCCAGTCTGATAGAAGTGTTTAAAATCAGCCCTGAGATTCCACACCTGTTGTGAGTTATTTAACAGCTTGGCACTCTCCAGCTAGGGAAACCCCAATTTCTAGGGAGGCTGTGCTGGACAGTTTTATGCCAACTTGATACAAGCTAAAGTTATCTGAGAGGATAGAATCTCAATTAAGAAAATGTCCCCATAAGATCTGGCTGTAGGCAAGCCTGTAGATATTTTCTTAATCAGTAATTCATAAGGGAGGGCTCGACCCACTGTGAGTGAAGTCATCCCTGGACTGGTGGTCCCAGGTTCTCTAAGAAAGCAGGCTGAGCGAGCCATAGGGAGTAAGCCGGTAGGTAGCATCCTCCCATGTCTTCTGCATCACTTCCTGCCTCCAGGTTCCTGCCTCAACTTCCTTCAACGAGGAATGCACAGTGCCGTGGCAGTGGAAACCAAATAAACCTTTCTTCCCAATTTGATTTTTGGTCATGGGGTTTCTTTCGTCACAGCAGCAGAAACCCTAAGACAAGATGATACCAGGAGTTGGGTATTGCTGTGACACACCTGACCGTGTTTCTTTTGGGAGGATTATGGAAGGACTTTTGAACTCTGGACTAGAAAAGTCATTGAGGGTTGAGAGCTCTGTGAATTGTTCTGTGGAGCTTGGATAATAAGACGGTTGAAAGCAATGCAGACAATGGAGGCCTGGCTTGTGAAATTTCAGAGAAGAGTTTAAAAACTCTATCGGGGCCATTTATTATTTTGCATTAAGATGCTGTGGTTCTGGTTGGCTGGAGCTGAAGAATTAGCCATGATTAAAAGGTCAGCACTGAAGCGAAACCTTTGCTTTACTGGGACAGCTATGCTGCTTAGCTGGAGCTGAGGAATTAGTAGTGATCAAGAAGAGACCACCATTAGCGGGGCAGTGGTGGTGCACGCCTTTAATCCCAGCACTCGGGAGGCAGAGGCAGGCAGATCTCTGTGAGTTCGAGGCCAGCCTGGTCTACAGGACAGACTCTAAAACTACAACAAAACCCTGCCTCAAAAAACAAAAACAACAAAGAAGAGACCAGCATCACAGAGGTGAAATCTTCTGGGACATTTTTCTTAAGAGTCAGCACACAGAAGCCATGTTTCAGAGATGGCCAAGATTATACTTTGTTCTGGCAGCAGAATTTGATAGGGTAAGAGTCACCCACCTAGTCTTGGTTTTAAAGGCATGAAGGGGTCTTGGAGAACTGTGGAGGCTTGGCACTGTGAGAGACCGGGGAGGTATAGAGAGGAATAGCTTTATTGGTAAAGGCACAGCTTTAGAAGCAGTTGAAGACCCAGAATTGAAGGGGTCATGAAGAGAAGTTGAAGCTTGGCACCATGAAGAGAGCCTACGACAGGCTATTGGTGAAAGTGCACCCCAGCTGCAACACTGCCAGAACCATGAGATCACCACCAGTACCAAAGCAGTGGTGGGTGGAGCCTGCCAGAGCTTAGAAAACAAACTGTGTGCTACAGAGCGCAGAGCTGGAGACGTGACCTAAGCCCCTTGGAGGAGCCCAGAAGATCATGAGTAGATCCCAGAAACTGGATATTGAATTATTTACACCCTTGGTTTTGCTTTGAAATGATTGTTACTGTGTCCTGTTCTTCTTTCTTGAAACAAAGTATTTAACTTTGATTTTCATAGGAGCCTACAGTTGAGAAATTTTGAACTTTTTTTGAAAAAAAGATTTCAATTTAAAAAAAGGGAGACTAGGTGTTTTAAAGGAACTGAACCTTGAATGTGTTTGAATTTATTTTGTCTTTAATGTGGGACTTTGGGGGTGAATGAGAAAGGAAAGGTTTTTAGCTTAATGGTGATGTTTGTGTGTCAAGTTAACAGGTGGTCAACTGTGCTAGATAGTTTTGTGTTAACTTGATACAAGCTAGAGTCATCAGAGAGGAGAGAACCTCAACTGAGAAAATATCTCAAAAAAAAAAAAAGGCAGTAGGCAAGCCTGTAGGACATTTTCTTAATTAGTGGTTGATAGAAGAGGCCCCAGCGCATTGTGAGTAGTGCCATCCCTGGGCTGGTGGTCCTGGGTCCTCTAAGAAAGCAGGCTGAACAAGCCATGGGGAACAAACCAGGAAGCAGCATCCTTCTACAGCCTATGCACCATTTCGTGTCTGCAAGTTCCTCCTGTTTGCTGACTTCCTTCACTGATAAATAGTGCTGTGGAAGTGAAAGTCAAATAAACCCTTTCCTCCCCAACTTACTCTTGAGTCATAGTGGTTCACCGCAGCAACAGGCACGGTAAGACAGAAGCTGATAGGAAACCGTCGGCTTTTGTTATGAAGGAGACATTATCCTTAACAGTCTGCCCAGAAAACAAACTGCCCTGTGAGATGGTGGGAGACTTGTTTCCTGGACGCTTGTTTTTAATAAACATTAAAATGCCCCCCCCTAAACAAATCTACCAGTGGCCTTCCTCACAAGAGGACCAGGCACGACAGTCCAAAAGTTCCATCTCACAAGCTGAGTGAGACTCATTTTTTCCTAACAAGAGATATTCCAAAAATGAAATTGTACATATATTTATACCATGATGTATTCTTTGAGTCATATTTATCTATAAAATTGGATTACTAATGTTTCACAGGATATGGAAACTATGCTATTAATGGGTTCTGGCATTCACTTTCATGCCTAGTGTTAGAGGGTGCTAAAGTATTGTTCATTTTCTTCCCTCCTGAGCACACAGACTGTGACATATAGAATGCCCTGATAGTAAAAGGGAAGAACATTTAATCCATGCAGACTCATACACTGAGCATTTACCACGGGCAGTCACTAGGCTAAACTGCAGTCCTGCCTGCATGAAGCTTACTTAATGGGAGATGTAGAGGGAATTGTCTTGTGTCTGCAACGAAGCTTTTCAGAGTGTACATCCCCAAAGTTTGCGACTCCATGTGATTAGGAGGCTAGGGAATAACAGTACCGTAAGGGGCAAACATTTAAAATATAAGAGGCAAGGATCAGCAGACATTGTGTTTTTCCAGATCAGACTGAAAACACAGTATCAATACGAGCGGCAGGAATATTTTATGGGAACATTATCTCCTCATCTGTTATTAACCACGAGTCTGATACTTTTGAACATTAACACATATTATGCATATGATAGGTGTAACAACTTTGAGAATCAAGAGCAAGGATTCCCTTGAGGGTAGGTCATCTTCAAGAGACAAGGACTGGTTTTTGTCAGAAGCCAGTGTTCACACTGATGTATGCATGATTGGAAGGGTGCTATGTAGCCTAGGCTGGTCTCGAACTCACTTTGTAGTCAAATATAACTCCGAGCTTCTGATCCTCCTGCCTCCACCTTCCAAATATTGGGATTACTAACGCATTTCACCATGCCCAGCTCAAGTTGTTCATTTAATCTATAAAAGCTATATACAATCCCATTTGCTTTATTACAGCTTACATATATGCTTCAGATCTTACAGAAATAAAATGGTAATTCTTCTGAGTGACAAAGTTATAAAAATCATCCCTGCTGTGGTGATGGGAGTTGATAATTTAACCACTCTATTAAATTAGATGCATTAGGATAATATTAGAAAAGACCACTCCAGTTGATTTCCTGAAAGCATTATGGTAATAGCACGTTGTCTCCACCTACCTTATTTTCTGTACCGGGTATTTGTCTAGAACCCATGAACCTGGCTAGCTTGTGAGGGATGAGCAGCGGTGTGAGAGCTGCATGAAGTGAGTTAACAAGAGACGGACACGACTTCCATCTGAAGTGGGAGAGAAGAACACAGGAATGCAACCAAAGCCAAAGCGGTGCTCTTCTGCTTCTATTATTCATGGGTCATGAGGCAGGCTGATGTGAAGAACTGACCTTATACTGGATGACTTAGAGAGCTGGATCTAGCAGGTCAATGATACAAGGGACCTAAAAGCACCCTCCACTCACCAGCCTTCCCCTCTCCCATCAGCCTGGGCTGCCTAGCTGGCTGAACTGAGATCAGTGGAGTCACTAGGAGATGCCTTTTCCCTAGGAGAAATGTCTGATGAGGAACATCTTAGGACTGTCGGGTGTGTTTCACATCTGTATAAGGAAACATGGTATGAGAACAGAGTGTGAGAAGCCGTGACTTGAGAAATCCCAGATGAGAGCATCGTCTTCCACATATTCTCTCACCTTAGGCTACCTAGGTACCCACGTTAACTGAAAGCTCTCCATTGATCAAAGTGACAGGTGATAGTCACAAGATCACATCAGCTCTCTTATACCGAAGTCATGCTAGTGGCTGATGCCTCACCTGGCTGGGTCCATGGCAACTTTCCCTAAGAGGCTGGGCCTGGGGTCCTAGTGCAAGGTCAGTATAAAGGCAGCTCAATCCTGAGTCATTTGGGGGCTCTAAATCACGTTTGTGTGTGAGTGCCAGTCTCTTCCTTTCTACCTCTTCTTGCTTTCTCAACTTTGTCTTAGTTGGCAAAACCCTCTATTTCTATTAGGTAAAGCAGAGATGATGTTTATCCAAGAGCTGAAAGGAAACCTTGGAGTGCTCTCTCTCTCAGGCTGCCCTCCTCCCACACAGCATTCTATCACTAGACTGCCAAGGAAGCTTTCATCTAGCAGCTGTTTGCTCCTCTTTTACATGATGGCTCCCCGTGTTCAACAAGAACAAAGATCACTGATATTCCCGTTGGGTCCATCAGAGGCAACTGAGAACAATGGGCTCTTTTTATGTGGAAAAGAGACTTAAAATTTATTCATAATCGTTATTTTTTCTCTCAACACATTCTCATCCCCGCGGGTCCCTTTCTCTAGTTAGCTATGCAAGCCTCGACACTAAAACCCAGCTACATATTAATCTCCCATCTTTACTAGTATGGGGTCTTGATCTTCACCATACAAACACAGCATATGCTTATATTGAAATACATTGTTTCTGGAAAGGAGCCTATAAAATCGGAGCTCCTGGAAACAGGATATGCACTGGATATGCCACCAAATCACTAGGCCACTCCTAAAATTGAGTTGCTACAATCGTTCCCTTCACACAAAACAGAATTTTCCATTAATTTAGTTCCTATAATGTGCCCGGTGGCATGCTATGAATTTAACATCCACTTTTATCTTTATTTAATTGTCATAACACTGTGAGCTGTGTGTTATCTTTATCCTGCAGATTTAGAAAGAATCTGTGAACCTAAACCCAGACACGTCTAAATGAGACCATCCTAGTGGTTTACAGCATGTAGAATGGGCACCCCCCCCCCCAAAAAAATCCACAGTGAAGTTACTTTCTGTGCAATCCTCTTTTCATTCTGGTAATGTCAAGGTGTGACTTGGTTCTGTATTTGTGCACGTGTGCACACACGTATCAGGGTGCACTTCCCTGTGCACACTTATTTGAAGCCAGATGACATCATATATCTTCCTCTATTGTACTTTATGAGCCGTGGTCTCTCACTGAACCTGGGGACTGTCCTTAGACTGGACTGGCTGGCCAGGAAGCTCCCAGCCCTGTTCTGCCCCTCTCTACCCCAGAGCACCCTTTAGCAATGGGTTACATGTGTATCAACTGGCTTTTCACGAGTGCTAGGGGTCTGAGTTGTGAATGATCTCTTCAGAAACAAGTTAGCTACCTCTGCTGCTCCTGTTTTTCCTGGAGAGAAATCAGACCTTTTAACTAACAGACGCAGATTAGAATTACAGAAACCCAAAATTATGTCCATTCTAGAGCAGTCATGTCGCTGTTTCTTGTTGAACGGTTTAACACTCAAGTGGGTGCTATTTTAGACGAGATTGACTGGGTATTTAGACTAAGTCAGATTAACTTAAATATGAAATTTTATATATTTACATTACTTGAATACCCCAATGTATCATGTTCAGTGAATTCAAGTGTAAGCCATAACTGCGACTATTGCTGGTAGAAGGGAGGGAAGGCAGCGCTCTAAAATAGCTAACAGGTGAAAGTTTTCAAGTTTTCTGCTAGTATAATTTGAAAAACCTCCACAAAGGCTTCCTGATGTAGCCCTGCATGGTCCATCTGATTTACTGCTTTCGGGGGTCACACGTGACAACGCAGACTGCTTTCAACACCTCCATTTCCACACTTCCATTCGCAAGACACCTCAATATTCTGCTCTCTTCTAATGGACACTGACTTTTAGAGACCGATGCTGCCATTTGAAGCTGGGAGTTAAACCTTTTTAAGATGATTACTTTAAAAACTTAACCTGACATACACGAACTCAACCCTGAATGTCAGTATTTGTTCTGCTGTTATCCAACGCAATTCATCATGTTTCAGGCTGTCCTCCCTTTTTCTGAGGTCGGGCAGTACTGGTGATAGAACCTAGGGCCTGACACCGAAATGCCCAATGCCTCTTTCCTTTTTAAAATTTGAGAAATGGCCTTGCTAAATTGTTCAGGCAGGCAGGCTGGCTGGAGCTTGCTATCCTCCTGACTCAGTTTCCCAAGTAGCAGGATATAGGCTTACACCATCAGGCGTAGCTTGTTTCTTTGTTATCCTAATTAAAAGGCAGTAGTGTCGTCTACTGAGATGCTACAGAAATGCATGAGCTCATCACCAGCCATGGTAGGCTCATCTCGGCAGCCTAAGGGAGGTAAGCCTCTCCGTTATCGTACCACAGCTATGGGCACCCGTCTCTCACCCGGTAAGAGAACTGGCTGTTCAGCGAGAGCGCTAAGCAAGGTTTGTGGGTGCTCCAGCCAGCCTATCTGCCTTCCCATCTTGGCTTTCTTATTTCTGTATTTTAGCTTCATTAAGCTACATCTTGTCTCTTGAGTTATCTGTTACAGGCTAAAGGGGTTACCCCTTGCCTTGCAGTTACTGGAAGGCAAAGAATTAAATTAGATGTGCTATAATACCAAGACTTTGCCTTAAGTAGCAATTTCTCTGTACATTAGTTACAATTTTTCAGCCATACGGTGGGGGGTGCACTTTTAGATGCCCAGTTTATCTATTCAGTCTGACATGTATTTACTGAGCATTTACTGTGTTTCTTATGCACTGCTCAAAATATAAGCGGTACATCAATGAAGAAAATCAAGAAAAACTCCTGCCCTTGTGTGACTTTTTCAAATAGAGGTGGACGGGAATTAACAATCACTAAACTCTCTATACTTGAAAGTAGTCATAAATGCATAAATGCTGCACAATGAAAAACAGACACAGTTGCGAGATCTCTGCAGGGTAGGCAAGGATGAAGCTTAATACATATACTAAGGTCTTTGCTAAAACATATTTTTTTTTTAAAGAAAACATGGTTCCCATTTGGTTTTCTATGTTTAGAAACCCAGGACATTTCCCACATAATGCTCCACTAAATTCCACACCTTTTTCTAATGCCTCTGGGTTCTATCCTGATTTGACCACTTAGAGGACTACGTAGCTATCATCCTCCTCTCTGGTCTCTCCTTACTGTATGTAACCCATCCTTCCATTTGTGGATTATGTGCCTCAGAGTAAGAGAGGCTGAACAGAAAACTGCACAACAGCCCCGGTGGCCGGTGAATGAACAAAGAACACAGAGCATAAACACTGACTGCAATGGTATTGAGACTCAATGGGCAAATACGAAGTCACTCAACTTCTAGGAGAGGCCTAGAATCAACTTCATGGACAGAATGCAGAAAATGGCTTGGCTGGGTCAGCGGAAAAGACGGGGAGTCACTGACTAGCACAGTGTTTCAGTCTGAGAGGATGACTAAGCTCTAAGGACGGTCAGAGTTACAAACAATGGCAGGTTCTTCATGGCACCAAGCTGCTCAATTTCAACCACCAAAACACATAATTTTTTATCTTATCTTTCACTATAATAGACAATGGTCAATGAGACCAAGGGCATCAAGTTCTTAATAGTTTGAAACATATTTGATTCAGTTATTAGTAAATGGTCACATATATGAACAACATACAATTAAATTTATAATAATTTCCACGTAATTATCTTATGTGAAGAGGGAAGAAACAATTAATATTACATTTATTTGAATTGTCAATTTAGTTTTAAAACCAAGTCAATTCTAATATGATTATCACCTCTCACTATCAGGAAAAAATAATTCTACTCCTACCTAAAGCTTAATTTAAGATGCACTTATATAATGTAAATACATATAACCTAGCTTAAAATTTTTATACATAGTAAATGCCTTAATATTTATAGATTACCTTCAGAAACCGAACTGAACTCACAAAAGCATATATTATATCAAGCGACATGCCAATAATGCAAATATCATTTTATTTTTGTCACTGACAACATGCCATTGTACCACTGATTTCTTAAATATTCCTTATGAGCTCATTAAAAATATAGTTTACATTTAAAAATGTAACACGAAGTTCTCTATAAACAGCAGACACACATGTTCTCTATAAACATAATCTTTTCTTAATATATTTTCCTACTTTGTTTCACACATAAATAACTTAATCTACAACATCATAAATAAAACTATCAACTCTCTGTCCTAGAAGTAAATACAAACTGTGGAGTTTGAGGAAGTACTTTCTGATTTTATAAATCATATGCAATACGTGCATCAGCAAGCATACGATTCTCACAAGTTCTGTCTCCCAACTCGGGAGAGCTGCCTACCAAAGACCTTTCAATTTACTTAGTAAAGATGCCATGCATTTAAAGTCAAACAGCTGTAAGCTCAGATTCTGTTTGTTGACGTCATGTCTCATTATGTTGCCTCTATAGACCAAGGCAGACTGCGGGGCACAATTCCTCTGCCCTGTCTTCTGGTAGCAGGGAATAATAATCAATAGTTGAGATTAGTTTAAGGGAAGCAGAGAGGGTAGCTACTTGGTTATTAAATCTTTTAAAAACCATTTCCACTTGTTTGAACTATAAAAAAAAGGTACAGAAAAAATGAATGCTTGTATATCATTTAAATGTCAGAGAACTAAAATTAAAATTTAAGAAATAAAAAATTCAGATTAAATCCATATTAAGCTTGTGAAAATATCCCACTGAGATTCTGTAACAGGAACAGAACAAATACCATCAAAAATTTCTTTGAATTTATTTTTAATTTAGTTTAAGTTTTAATGGTATAAATGACACACAAAATTTTTCTGCAGTCATAATTACTAGTATACATTTCATTAGTTTTTACTAACACGTGGAAACCCTACCAATTTGTTAAAATACATCACCTATATACTGATTAAATAGCCACCCATGATTAAATAGTAAGCATTCCTATTATTTTTATGCAATAAAATTAAAAGGAAATTTTTGCATGTTTGCTGTTTTTACTTTATACATTATTTTGTAGGCATTTGGGTATAAAATTTAGAAAGAAAAGCACTCTCAGCTACTCTCTTTAGATTTAAATGTTCAAAACTACAGATAATGCTAAGTCAAGCCCAGGCATTACTTTTAGAATCTAAGTTTTAGTTAATACAAAAATTGATCTTTACACTTTTGGTTAGGGTTAGGTTAACTGCCAAAAAAACTACTTAAAACATTAATATTCTGTTGAGATGATTAGAAGACATGCTTTTGATCCTTTTTTAAAAAACAAGATGTAAAACACAAAAACGCCAAGTTCATAAATGGCAGCTGAAATCCCATCAACTTCTAGCCCAATGGAACACATAGCCAGTTACTATGCATAAACAATTCAAAATTAAGGTTTATAATGGAAATGTCAACAAGTCATAACTGCTATTCATCACCTCTGATGTGTTCCACCAACTCCAACCAGGCACAGCAGCTGTGTACATCAGATAGATCCTGTTTAGAAAATTACAGCTAGCAGAGCTATAAATAAGGAATACATAAATAGGAGCACGGCAACACCAAGGAACTGGGGGCATAACAAAAGATGGCTGTGATGGAAACACGCCTGTTAGCTCTCCCTTAAGCCACCTCCCACTGACTTACACAGCCATGGCTTTACAATTCTTTTTAAAAGAAAACATTTTCTACACAGCAACCAGTAATATCACTGTACATCTTGACTAAAATGCAATCTTCAAATTGTCTTGCAGATCTTGACATATCTGTTCAGGACTTCTCCAGAAGTCAGCTTGTATTTTCGGCAGCCTAAGAACAAGAAAGCAAGACTTGTGATTTCAGAAGAGACACTTTGGGTAAATCTGTCAGTTTTATACTATACTGAACAAACAGCTAGCTATTCCCCAAAATAAACTGAATTGCTTTTATTGGGAAAATATGGTGGTTTTTACTTTTGTTGTATTATAAAGACTATCTTTCGCCAGGCAGTGGTGGTGCACGTCTTTAATCCTAAGGGAGGCAGAGGCAGGTGGATTTCTGTGAGTTCGAGGCCAGCCTGGTCTACAAAGTGAGTTCCAGGACAGTTAGGACTGTTATACAGAAAAACATTGTCTTGGAAAACAAAACGAAACAAAAAAAAAATTGTCTCTTAAAATTCACTGCTAGATTACAAAGTTATTTCTATCATCTTAATAAAGAGAGCATGTAAAACTACTACTCATGACCTTGTTTCCAAGATCTTTATTAGTTTGTTTTATTGCAGTGCAGAGACAGAATTAAAAATGAGAAAGACTAATTAAGCTACAAAGTAGGCAGAACACAAGCAACAGAAGAACAATGAACATGTTTTTAATCTCCTTCTTCATTTATCTTTTGCTAAAAGGTATTGTTTGTGATATTATCTACTTAAAAAGATAAAAATTGTTTTATTGTAATGAACTCAGAAAAAGTGTGATCACTTGCGCTCCCAGTCCCAAACTCCACACATCAACGACAGTTAGAACGTCCCTTCATTTAGGGTTTTATACATCAACGACAGTTAGAACGTCCCTTCATTTAGGGTTTTATACATCAACGACAGTTAGAACGTCCCTTCATTTAGGGTTTATATATCACTACCAAACTCCACACATCACGACAGTTAGAACGTCCCTTCATTTAGGGTTTTATACATCAACAACAGTTAGAACGTCCCTTCATCTAGGGTTTATATATCACTACCAATTGTATTTTATGTACACACACTCACCTGTCCCTTGCCAGCATTTTGTCCTCTCTCATTTTCCTTGGTCTACTTCCTAAAGCATAAAGTGCCCCCCCCCCCCATATACAGCTGTTACACAGGCACATATTATAGGCTAGGGTCTGCGTATGAAGGAGAATGCTCAGGTTTTCTTCTTTCTAATACTGGGTAACCTCCCCTTCCAGGTGTGTCTGATCATTCACCAAAACCTGATCGGATTGTACTTCTGGAATGACTGAAAGGATAGCTGGAGCTACAGTTCAGCTTTGCTCCATGAGGGAGAAAACCCTGCTTCAAAAAACCGGGGACAAAATGAAACAGAGACTTATTTATACAATTTCTTAATGCCAATATGAAAATGATGAACTTTGTTTGCTTTTTGAGACATGGTATCTCTATGTAGTTCTGGCTGTCCTGGAACTCACTATGTAGACCATGCTGGCCTAGAAGTCAGAGATCCGCCTGCCTGTACCTCGAATGCTGAGATTAAAGGCATGCACCACCACCACACAGCCCTGAAAATGATAAATTTAATCTTAGAAAAATACATGATTTACTTCTATTTCTACTTATTAATTAACATTTCCCCTTTAGTTATTTTAAGAAAATATGGTAAAATGTTGGGAAAATTATAAATAATGCAATAATATAAAAGGTATAACCTTTTCCTTCACAGGCAAAAGACCTTGTTTTCCTTGCTTTTCTCTCCAAGACTTACCACACACAAAAGTGTTAGAACAGAGTTTAAATATTTTTGCCAGGTGTGGTGGCACTCCAGAGGCAGAGGTAGGATGATCTCTGTGAGTCTGATGCAGGCCACAGATACATAATGAAACTCTGTCTCCAAAAAAACCCAACAACAAAATCTGGCTTACATATTCTTTGTCAATCTTTGCAAATGAAAAGCCAGGTCAACTCCTTAACTCTCAACAGCTGGGCTACACCGCTACAGCTTCTGCTTCCCTGGCAGCATGTTACAAATAGCATCAGCAGTACCTGCCACTGTATGGGGGGGGGGGGGATGCCAGTGCAGCCTGAGCCCATGTCTACTGTAGCACTAGGAAGTATTCACTTAACCACCATCTAGTCTTCCTTTTCAGTTCTTTTTCATTCTGCTGTGAAAGCTATATTCTGAGTTTTTAAAAAGACAAAGAAGGGAAATGAATTGAAAGGAAGCTGGGCAAAACCCTGTGAAATGCATTGAATGTTAAGGGTACAGAGAAGTGCAAATAAAAAGAGAGGACCCATGCATGCCCCTTGATGAGAAATGGCTGAAACTAAGACTCCCAGTAATGAACACGGATGTACGTGAAGCAAAGGAAACTCCTATGACACTGGAGAAATATAAATTAAGACAACCACTTTGGGAAAGCTTGGCACTGTAATGATCTATTAAGTTGGTAACACACACAGGCTACAGCCCAATCATTTTATGTCTAAGTACATATCTAAACCAAATGCACATATGTAAGCATGAGGAGACATGGGCTACAATGCTCAAAGTATCATTATTTACAACAGTCTTACATCGAAAACAACTCTGTATCTACTCATAGTAGAGAGGGCAAATTGTAGTATTTGTAGAAGCAAACTTATTTGCAAGAAAAGAAACACAGCACAGTTACATTCATCATAAGCAAACATCAAAACATGCCACTAAATGAAAGAACCCACTTAGTAAAATTCCATTGAAATGAAGCTTAAAACTTTGACAAAGTTATAGTAGCTTTTAGACATCCTGTTCAGTTAGTGAGACTGGTAAATGTCTACTACAGAACTCAGGAGACTAGAGGGGAAGGAAGACGGAGGAGAAGCAGGCCTGTGGCGGAAACAGGGCTTTCTAAGGTGCTGGCAGAGATAATCATATGGTATTTAATTCTGTGTGTGCGCGTCTGTGTATGGTCAACACGGGATGTCTTCCACAGACACTTTCCACCTTAGCTTTAGAGAGCACTCTTTTGGTGGACCTGGAGTTTATTGCTTTGTCTACACTAACTGGATAGCTGGCCCAGAGAACCTCCATCTCCACCTCCCCAGCTCTAGGAATAAAGACATGCATTCCTGAACCCAGCTGGGGATCAAATTCACCTGTGATGTGTGTGTTGTAAGGACTTCCCAGCCCTTTTAATATTTATAATTGATATTTACCCTGTAAGTATGTTTTGTTAGGTTTCACAATCAAAGAGTAATAAAATAAAAACCCCTGAGTTGCTTTGAAAAACAACAATCTGAAAAACAAGCTGTTTTTCTGTTGGTCAATAACCGTCATCACTTGAAGCTTCAATATTCACGGTCAGTGGGATTCCTGACCAACATACATACAGCCTTCTCTCCTGTCTTCACATGTTTGTTTCTGTTTATGTGTATTCAAATATCGAATAACGACCCCCAATTGCTGGATTAGAAGCCACCCTAACTCAGTATGAACTCATTGTAATCTGTGACAAACAAACCAGTTTCAAATATGGTTATTCGTTGGTTCTAGGGATTAGGACTTGGAGTTTTCCATAGGAGGTACAATTCTACTCAACACAGAAAAATTCGAGCAGATTCCTAAGAAAAGATAACATGACCTGTCAGAATTTCTGTGATCTGAACTTAGCTTCTGGTCTTGACTTTCTCCTGATGACTAAGTTAGTTAACTGTTCGGTTAGCATCTTTCCCATAGCCTCTTAGTCATTCCCAGCTGCGAGGCTGACCAACACCGCAACTACCCAGGTCCAGAGCCATGGTTATGTGTTGGCTCACTCCAAAACCCACTCCATCTCTATCTGCTGGAGCATGGGGATGGGAGTGGAGGAGTCCTGCGGACCCAGGGTTGCGGGATCTCCATGACCATGACACAGGGCAGAAACGGAATGCCCAGAAGTCCCAGCGAGAGCCCAGATCAATGGTTCTTTGCCATGAAGGCCTGCATGGAAGCCTGTATAGATAAAGGGTTTTCTGCATGACTCACTGTCACACTGCGGCTTCCCTGAAGACATTTTCCCTTTCTTTTTTCTTCCTCTTAAATTTTGCTTTATTTTGGTGGGAGAAGGTTGCAGGGGCAGAGGGTGGAAGCGAGAGGACAGAAGATGGGCGGGATCAGAGGCATGATATGAAAGACACAAGATGAGTAAAAAGAAAGAAAGAAAACAAGCAAAAAAAAAAACCTTAATATGCAAATCTAACCTTTAGTGCTTCAGAACCCTTGCGAAGCTCCTTAATAACAGACGATAAAGCTTCTGGGTTGATTCCTTGTTCACAAAGTCGTACACAAATAGATAGCGTTTCCATATCTAAACCGGTATTCAAAATCTTTGAAATCTCAAGCAGAACTGAAAAAGATAGACATATTTTTAAAAAGCATTTAAGAACTAAAAAAAAAAAAAATGCATAGAGCACTTCTTTTTTTAATTTATTTATTTATTAAAGATTTCTGTCTCTTCCCCGCCACCGCCTCCCATTTCCCTCCCCCTCCCCCATCCCCAATCAAGTCCCCCTCCCTCTTCAGCCCGAAGAGCAATCAGGGTTCCCTGCCCTGTGGAAAGTCCAAGGAACCCCCACCTCCATCCAGTTCTAGTAAGGTGAGCAGCATCCAAACTGCCTAGGCTCCTACAAAGCCAGTACGTGCCATAGAGCACTTCTTAATGGACTGACCGGGTTTTATTTAGGCATATATATATATATGTATAAACACACACACACATGCAGTAACAACTAGTAAAAAAATTGAGACCATAAATTTGAAGAACAGGGGAACATGGCAAGGTATGAAGGAAAGAAGAGAGACATTTTAATTTCAAAAGTTAAAAACAATGCAGAGTTAAAGAATTTGGGGAAAAGCACATTGATATAATAGTTTTCACATGAAAATCAGTTTCCATTCACATACTTTTAAAAATATTTAATATTCTTTTGTCACACAATATATCCTGATTATGGTTCCCCCTCCCTTCACTCCTTCCAGTTCCCCCCACTTCCCCTTCCATCTAGATCCCACTCCCTTTCCATTCTCATTAGAAAACAAGGGGTAATATATATATAATACAATATAATTAATATTATATAAACTAACACATCAGAGTTGAACAAAGCAAACTGAAGAAAAAAGCCCAAGAAAAGGCACCAGAATCAGATACCCACTCAGGAGTCCCATAGAAACACTAAACTGGAAGCCAGTATGTACACAGAGGACAAGGCGTAGACCTGCGCAGGTCCTGTGCATGCTGCCTCAGTCTCTGAGCTCATATGACCTTTGAGTATGTTGATTTAGAGGGCCTTGTTTTCTTGTGTTTCTTCCGTCCCCTCTGGCTCTGAACAATCTTTCTGTCTCTTCTTTAAAGGGATTCCCTGAGCTTGGAAGAGAGGGATTTGGAGACACTGCATGTAGGACTGAGTGTTCCAAGCTCTCTCACTCTCTGAAGAGTGACTGGCTGTGGTGTTTTTTTATTTTTTCCCATCTGCTTCAGAAGGAAGCTTCTGATGGCGGAGCTGGGCATTGATCTGTTAAGGAGTCAACACTTCAGGATTCAGAAACAGCATGTACTTCTCAGCTTATTTATTTATTTATTTTTTGGTTTTTTGAGACAGGGTTTCTCTGTGGCTTTGGAGCCTGTCCTGGAACTAGCTCTGTAGACCAGGCTGGTCTCGAACTCACAGAGATCCGCCTGCCTCTGCCTCCCAAGTGCTGGGATTAAAGGCGTGCGCCACCACCGCCCGGCCAGCTTATTTATTTTTTACACTTACTGGTTGACTGACTAATGCATGTATGTCTCCGTGTGGGTTTCCATAGGCCACAGTGCACAGAGGTCTGAGGGAGAACTTACAGAATCAGGTCTCTCCTTCCATCACATAGGTCTTGGAGATCAGACTCAGGACATCACCTAGTGAACCATCTTGATCTTGCAGCCCAGTGTTTCAGTTTTAAAAACTTAAAAATAGTTACATAACAGTCTTTTCATGGAAATGCCAACTTCTTAACCTCTCAGTTGTTGTAAGATTAAGCTGCTCCTACACTTCCCCCACTGAAACACTATTGTGATTAACTGTGATACATATGTATATACTAAATTATATTCCAAGACAAATTCTAAAAGAACTACTCAGCAACAAGAGCATTTAAAGCTGTAGAACCTTCTGAAATAACTGGATAGAGTAATTGCATTGGTTGACTTTACTGATAAAAGCTTATACACTTTAATTTCACTTTCAAACATTTTATTTTACGTGCACGAGTGCTTCACCTCTCGGTACATATGAGTGTCACATACTTACCTTCATTTCGTGGTAGTTCATTGAAGTACCTTTTTGACATTAAAAGCAGCAGCGTTGAGCAACTAGGTAAATAAGTGCTTTTCCAGGAACCCATTTTTTTACAGGACAGTTCCATTGACTTTGTTAAATTGTGATGTTTCCCATAATGTGTTTAGAATTCAAGTCAACTGATAACATATTACCTGCTGTATACTTTCCCCTGGCATCATGCTTAGGATAGTATTTCCCATGCAGAGTGAATTTATCATTATTCTCATCCAGCACTTTCTCCCTTCCATAAACATTTAAATATTTGATTCCTGGAGTGTATATAGAAGAAAGGATCCTTTTCTCAGAAATAAGCCAGTTGCTACATTGTAATTTATTGAATGACACATCCTTTCGTCACTGGACTGCTATTGCTACCTTTACCACATAAAAGTTCCCAGATGGGGCTGGAGAGATGGCTCAGAGGTTAAGAGCACTGCCTGCTCTTCCAAAGGTCCTGAGTTCAATTCCCAGCAACCACATGGTGGCTCACAACCATCTGTAATGGGGTCTGGTGCCCTCTTCTGGCCTGCAGGCATACACACAGACAGAATATTGTATACATGATAAATAAATATTTAAAAAAAAAAAGAAGTTCCCAGAGATCTACACAGCATGGGTCTTTCATAGCCATATTATTAATTACTAATTTATACTGCACACAGTAGGTTAAATATTCTTCTGCCACTTTCATGTAAGGAATAGCTTTTTTATTCTCAGGTTAAAGTCAGACATTTTCATAATTTCCATGAAAAATTTATTGGGCTTCCTACTTGAACTGCATGAAAGCATGGATTTTTGGGGGGAAATGGACAAGTTAACAATACTTAGTCATGTGCTGGAGAGATGGCTCAGAGGTCAAGAGCACTGGCTGGTTTTCCAGAGGTCCTGAGTTCAATTCCCAGCAGCACATGGTAGCTTACAACTATCTGCAGTAGTGGCATCTGATGCCCTCTTCTGGCATAAAGACGTACACGCAGATACATAAAATAAACAACACTTAAGACACTCACTAACTCGGAGTACTAAACACTGCCATAGTATTGGTGTCAACATGCAACTTTCCCCACTTTTCATATTATTTATTTTCATGTCTCATAGTTCAATGTGGATCTTAAAAATATACTTTCTATGTTAGTATATGGAGTACAGTTCTCAATCTCTAGTCTAAATTCTAATGCCTGTGGGTTGCTTTCTTTCTTTCTTTCTATGGTCTGAATTTTTCTCATCCTAACTCATATATACCCAGTGATTAGTGGCCATGTACTGGAAATTCTACTTTGTTGGCACTGGACATCTTTATCTTCCTATGAATATTCTTGAGCTAATAGTAAATATAGTTACCTGGAAACTGATCCTTTCAGGTCTAAATCCTCAAATCAGTTGGGCAGAATCACAGTCCTACAGTGAACAGTTGATTAAGCTACTAAGGTAAGTCCCTTTCAAATACGCTAATTACTGCACAAATTGTTTTTTCTATTCTGACTTACAGAACAACATAGTCCTTAGCTCTGTAGAAGCATCGTGTTATGTTCCTCTAATATGCTGTGTGTTTTGTCCCTCCGTTTTCTGGTTGGTAAATGTGTTAACTAGCCAATGCTCTTTGATCTATGCTACTGACCTCCAGAATTTCCTTTGCAGCTCTCTCAGGTATCCCCTCTTCTTCCCTCCCTCCCCGCCTTCATGTTTTAACTCTTCCTGCACTGCTCCTTAGCTCAACCCCATCGTCCATTGGGTCCCACCTGGCGTGTCTGTGCTGCAATGAGGCCTGAAGACAAAGAGCCAGGGTGACAGAAGCATCACTTCATGTATTTCCTGTGACTAATACTCAGTTTCTTGGTATGTTTTGCATGGGCTTTTGTTTTGTCAAAGTAGAAGTGTATGCTCAGTATGCGATTCCATTTTGTGCAGAAGTACTCAGTTTTACTTTTTCAGGGTTGACAGCTACTGATATTTTGCTCTTCCGTGACATAAGTGTTACTCATGTTACCTGCTGATTTTAGTGACTGTACTAAGACTTCAATTTCCTCCAGATCATTTGTAGTGGTATAGTATTTGTATTTTAGTAAATAAGTCTTGCCTGAGGACCAGAGGCAAAGTTAGAGCCACCAGAGGTCAGATAATGGTGACACATATTCTTAATCCCAGAATTTGGGAAACAGAGGCAGATGGATCTCTGTGAGGTCAAGGTTACCCTGGGCTCCACAAAATTAATGCAGAAGCAAATCCAGGTGCTGGTGGCCTACACCTTTAATCCCAGCACTAGATGGAATATAAAATGGTAGGAGAGGCTTGTCTGCTTAATTTTGTGGTCGCTCAGTCTTGTTAGAGATAAGACTTCTCTAGTGGCCTGGCAGCTTTGCTTTTCTGGTTTTCAGGTTTTGAACCTCAATTTCTGTCTCTGCGTTTTTATCATTTGTGCTACAATCACTTGTTCTTGCTTTCTAACTGAACGTTTACTCCCAGTGATTTCCTATTTTTGTCTGCTGTACCTGCCTTTACATAATTTGGTCTATTTCTGGCGTTTGTGTACTGGAGAGTGCTCTGTGACTTCCAACATAGCAAGAGTGAAGGAGGATGGTCAGCAGTGGGCTCTCTAGAGCAGACCACCTGAGTTCAAATTCCACCTTTATTCTTATAATGAACCAATCTCAATTTGCGCCTACTACCATTCTGTAAATATTAGGCAACAGTCCTTTTTTATAGGGTTAGTGTAAGGACTAAGGAATCACTTGGAACGGTGCCTAACATACACTAGGACTCAGTAAATGCTTAGCCATTACCTATTACGGCTTTTCTCTTTTTTCATCTACTTAAGGTACTCTGTGACTCGTATGGGAAACTCGTCTGCTCACAAGCTCTTTGACACTCCTCTCACCCTGGCCTCGAGCTCTCTGGGCGCAGCTTTATAGAAGCATCTTAGCTCAAGACAAGACTCAGAGATCACACGGATGATGTGTCTCCATTTCTGTCATGGCAGATGGTACGTTTCTGCCTGGTAGGCAACACTTCCCTGGGCTCTATCCTCAAAACCCCACTGTCGTTCCCTTCTGCTTTCTTTTTTTTTTAAATTTATTTATTTAAGGATTTCTGCCTCCTCCCCGCCACCGCCTCCCATTTCCCTCCCCCTCCCCCAGAAAGTCCCCCTCCCTCATCTGCTCGAAGAGCAATCAGGGTTCCCTGACCTGTGGGAAGCCCAAGGACCGCTCGGGGGCAGACTCCTGAGAGAGACGCCAGGCCCTGCTTCCGGGCAGACATATGTGATGAAGCTCAGACCCAGGATGGACGTAGGCTAGAATCTTCCCGGTAAGACCGGTGCTCACAGATTATTAGAGATGGGTTGATCGGGATATCAGAATTAGCCAGTAAGGGCTAGAGCTAAAGGGCCAAGCAGTGTTTAAATGAATACAATTTGTGTGTAGCGGGGACGCAGCCCTGCCGCTCGTGGGGAAAAATCTCCATTTTTCATCAGTGGAGACTTTCTTTTCTTGTTTTTGAACATGGCTATATTTAATAATTATACTTCAACATTACTTCCTAATTTTTATATCCCTAACACATGGAATTTCTTTACTTTAACTCTGATTGTTTTCTTAAGAGTCTACTTAACCATTGTAGATTCCAAGGTTACTTTTGATAAATCCAGGAAGACCCTATTAAAGAATTCAGAAGTTTGAGAAGCTATTGGCAGATACAAAATTTATAAAATCTAAAATTGTGCGCGAGAGGTTCTGGTATAAAATAAACTCCCCTCCATTCCCCCCACCCCCACCGCTCCCTTTCTTTGGCACACATGCTCTTTTCCCAGGAGAAGAAGGTCCTCTGGGGATAGACTTGCTAGCCTCCAGAACTATAAACATTAAATCCCCGTTCTTTAATTTATACAGACTCAGGTAATCTGATCTAGGAAGGCTAGATTCACACTCTCTGTAAAATAAGAGAACAGTATACATCTAAAATGAATGACAGGGGGACTTAACTGATTTTGAAAAGAAGTATTTGAGGCCGGGAGGTGGTGGTGCATACCTTTAATCCCAACACTTGGGAGGCAGAGGCAGGCAGTTCAAGGCCAGCCTGGTTTACAAGAGCTAGTTCCAGGACAGGCTCCAAAGCTACAGAGAAACCCTGTCTCAAACCCCTGCCCCCCCCAGAAAAAAGAAAAAAGAAGTCTTTGAGAAAGACTTGTCTGAAGTAAAACCTTTGACTTTAAGCGTGAGAAGACCACAAGGCAGGAGGAAGTGAGGCAGCGGGAAGCACACCTTGTGTGCTGGCTCTAGAGCAGAGGGAACTTTCTCAGCTCACTAATGTGCACAGCCGGTGTCAACGTGGGCTTAGGAAGGGACAAAGGAGTAGAAAACAGAGACACGTGAATGCAGTAAGACCTACTAAGGAATTCAGAAGTTTCAGGCATTATTGGTAGATATAAAATGGGAGTTTATACTTGAGTTTAAATATGGGTTTAATTTTCGAATGGGCCATATATGATGTGGAATCAATCTACACTGCTGTAATTCTGGGAAAAGACTGGTAAATGGCCTAGACTGAAGAAAACAGTGACGCTGTCGAATACCAAATTAGTGGGGAGCTGTAAGGCCTTTGTGGAGACTAGGAGGCAGGAGCGACACAAGGAAATCAGAGGGACCCCAGGCTTCCTTCTTGAATGAGCAATGGGATGGATGGCATTAGTGTCACTGACTAGTCTGATGGCTCTCAACACCTTTCTTGAGGAAGCTTTTGGAAGCTTACTACCGGATACATAAACTTGCTTCTACACTGAAGTCTTTGGAAAGAAAATGATCAGAAATATAACTACTAGCAGTAAAATTAAAATTTGAGGAGCCACACTGAAAGGGAAGCAGAAGGTAGTTGAAATCTGGCTGTTTTAGGAGGGAATGTTGGAAGTGAATGCTGACTGTGTAACATGGACGTGAGAGGAGTACCTGATCCCATAGCTCTTACGCTCTGTCTGGGCTGGGGCACATTGGGCTCCTTTCGAAGGCTGCAAAGCTTACCTGTCCCCCCAGGCATGATCTAGCTTTTACAAAGTCTACTCATTGACAACTGTAATGAAAACTTTACGGGGTGGGTCCCACTACTATGGCAAACCACTGACATCAAACGCTGAAGTCACTGTTAGGTAACACAGAGAGGAGGGAGAAGATGAAAAAGACAATAGATCTTAAACTGCTACTGAGGAAAGAAATGGGATGCAAAATGCATGAAATTTTCATGCTGACTCGCATCTACTGATTTAAACGCAATGAAACCTCACACATACTCTTCCTCCATCAGAAACAAAAACACCTCTGGTCCTCACTTTTACCTCTTCTTATGTTCTCTAATTTTCATTTTATATCAAGTCCTCTCAAGAAAAGATGGTGATGATGCAACCAATGCCAGAGCTTAATTCTTAAAGCAAGCAGTCCCACCAGAAGCTTCCTTTCAAAGAAAACTGGCTGGAAGGAAGGCCTTACCTTCAGAAAGAATTCAAAATACACAGTGATGCAAAGGGATGTGCACCAGAGACCAGCATTCCAAGGACACACCAGAGGCAGAAAGAGAAAGATCAGGAATGTAAATGAGGTCACCCTAGACCAGCAAGACCCTCTCTCAGAACACCCCCCAACCCCAAACTCCCAATGGCACCCATGGCAAGATGGTGATGTGTTTAGACAGATAAACTCCATGGCTACATAAATTCACCTTAAGAAGCAATAAGCCATGGAATGCACAGGACGAAAAACTGGCTGGATAACAGACTTTTCAGAAAAGGAGCAATGTAGCAAACAGCAGCTAGGTGGGAAAAGTGGATGTAAAGATTCTAGCAGTTTCATTCCTAGCATATGAAAGCAATGACCCGTGCAGGCCATTCCCAGAAGGAGAGGTAGGATAAGATGGCAGGCATTTAGTGAAGGAAACCAAGGAAGTAGGGTTGACATCACCTTGTGTTATCTTTTAAGAAAGAGGCTGAGAGGGTTAAGCCCTTGAAACCACCAAGGCCACTGCCTACACAGACTTGAAGCACCACAAGTACTGGGAAACGAAGGCAGACACGTGCAAATAGAACGTCAGCTAATGCGAATGAGAAGGCAAAAAAACAAATAAACCTTATCATTTTTTGATACACACTTTACCTAGCCCACATCAGACCCCGCAGCTACAGCTTTATTTTACAAATAAGACGACTACGGTTTATGAAGCTGAGTGTTGGGTCCAAGAGACCGAAGACAACTCACAGACACTTGGACACGTGCGTGCGGACACACCCACAGCTGCGGCCACCCGTGTCACCCGGTCTACAACAGAGCTGGGAGATGAGGACGGGGAGATATGCTCATTTGCTGGAAACACAGAGCTCCTTACTGAGATGCCCGGGCCCGGGGGCTGAGGGGTGACTGAAGGGTCCACGACTCCTTTCCTTCGCCCGGGGACATCAGTCACCAGCTTCTCCGGCGCCATGGGGCGGGTCGCCGGGACCCGGGCTGGGTGTGTAACGGGCCGCCGCGAGGCCAGAACGCCGCGCGCGCGCCAAACTCCGCCACCGCGGAGGCCAGCGCTCCAGACACCGGGTCGCCAGCTTCGAGGTGGCGGCTGCGGGTCCCCTTTCCCCAGCCTCTCGCAGGATGGCGCGGGGGTTTGGACGCGGGGACCGCCGGGCCCCTCCACGACTCCTCCATCTGGGGCTCGGCGCAGGGAAGCGCGGGCCGGGTGAAGCGAGCGCGAAGCGTACTCACCATCCATGGTCTCCCTCACCGCGTTCAGGTTGGCCGCGGCCGCCGCACCCGCGCCGCTGCCACTGGCCATGGAGGAAAGAAAGCCCGGGCTGGCGGGAGAGGACCTGACCCGGAAATGGAGCTCCTGCCTCTTCTACCGCGCGGCCGCGCTCACGCCGGCCAAGCCCCGCCCCCGCCGGCCAGGCCCCGCCCCCTCGCGCCAAGCGCCGACGCACGGCGGCGTTGATTTGAATTTGGAGCCTCGTTCCCCAGCGCGGAACTTCGAGCGAGGAGTTAGCGTTCGAATTCGCTCCAGCGCCTCGACGCCATTGGCTGGTTCGCGGACGGCGGCGAGACGTGATTGGCCTGTCTCCTCGCCCCGCCCCGTGCCCTGGTTGGCCGGAGACAGCGCGGAGGGAGTTAAAGAGTCGGCGTCTGTGCTGGACTGTGCAGGGCATGCTGCAACTTCCTCGTCCCCCCAGCGAGTGTAGGCACGTCCTCCGTGGAGGTTCAGGCCTGAACCCCTGTCTGGAGCTGGACACCTCTGGGTTCCTGGCTCCGGCCGTGCCTGCGCGCTCGCCCAGAGGTGAAGAAGGGAGCAGGGACAGGGGCACCTGGAAACTTGAATGGTCGCTGGAAGTGACGTCTCTGATCTTTCCCGAGGCAGCCGGCCCAACTTGGATCTGCCAGAAGTAAATTCCTTTTTCTTTCTTTCTTTCTTTTTCCCCTGGCTGTAACCCTCTTGGGAAGGAATGCATTGTGGATTTGTGTGCTGGAGGAATGGAGGTCTTCGGGGAAACTAGTTAAAGCCCCACCTGGATCCTGTCAATCACCCTGCTCTAGTGAGGACTAAAGTGCCAGGAGGAATAATTGCAGTTCTTTCTAGAATTGCCGGGGTGTCCGGAGATGTTCGTGCTCTTTTAATCTTGAGATCATGAATAAAGAAAACGGCGAATAGAATTCGTTTGGTTGGAAAGGTCCTTGTGCTTAGTGTAATTTACTTGCCTCTCACTGGGCCAGATCTCAGAGTTGACCGGAGTGTATTTAACTGCCCTGCTTGTTTGTGTTCCTGCCTCTGAAAAATGTTAGCACCAATGCCTTACCACTCCAGCTTCCCAAGTGAGTCCCAAGGGATTTAGATCATCTGAGGAAACGTATAGAATGCTCTCTGGTAAGCTCTATCTCCAGAACGATTAGGTATGGAGTGAACTCTTTGTGAAATGTTAGGTATATTTTGTAAGGATTAATATCTGTGATACTTACTAGCTTTAATATGTATACTTCTGTTTTCTTTTTTAGTTTGTTTCCTGGGCTATGGGAGATGTCAGCGAGTTAAAAATGCAAATAACACCGGAAACTCCAGGAAGGCTCCCTGTTTTAAATCCCTTTGAAAGTCCTAGTGATTATTCTGACCTCCATAAACAAACCCTTGCAAGTCCTTCTGTCTTTAAAGCCACAAAACTACCAGTAAGTTTTTCCTGGCTAATGTTTACAAGAGGTTTTAAATGGAAGTAATTGTAAATGATTTTAAATGTAAGTATCTTACAGAAGCTATGCCACCTAATTTTCTCATGGTTCTTTCAGAAAGCAGGATATGAATGCTCTCAGGCATCAGATACAGTGGACCAGTTAGGGTCTCTTGGTACAAACTCTCCCACACCAACACAGAAGCGACTCACTTTCAGTCAGGAACCAGACAGGCTTTGCAAGTCACCTGGTCCCAGCTGCACTATTCATGTCCCTCAGATCAAAAGAAGCAACCAGGGACAGTGCGGAGATACATATGGCTGTGTTCTCATATGGAATTATGGGCACCGAAATTTGAATTTCATGTTACTTTTCTGCCACGAAATATTGAGGCTTCTGTTTCCTTTTCCCCAGCCATTTAAAAACTCCAAGCCCTATTAAAGCTTGCAGGTTGTCAGAAACGGGAGCCATCTCCTGTGCTATTGGAATAAATTCAACAAAATGAGCAATTTCAAAATAGTGAAATACATGCTATGATTGATATTTATCAGAAGGCTCGTACAAAGTGACCTGTGCTCTTTAGGTTATTAGAGAAGGCTCGTCACTTTAACTGATTTTACTGTTACTTGTTACTGACAACGTTCTTTTGATTTGTTAACCAGACTTCCCTAGAAAAACTGCAAAACTAGGTGTGGTGGTTACTTCTGTGTCAGCTTGACACAAGCTCGAGTCTCAGAGACCCAGTTGAAAGGGGGTAGCCTCAGCTGAGAAAATGCCTCCATAGGACTAGGCACCAGTCATACCTGTTGGACATTTTTCACATTAGCACTTGATGTGGGAGGGCTCAGTCCACTGTGGGTAGTTCCATCCCTGGGCTGGTGGTTCTGGGTTCAGCAGACTGAGCAAACTGGTAAGCAGCAGCCCGCCTCTTGGTTTCTGCCCTGTTTGAGTTCCTGTCCTGACTTCCTTCGGTAGTGAATAGTGATGTGGAAGGGTCAGCCGAGTAAATGCTTTCCTCCCCAGCTTATTTTTGATCCGGGTGTCTCATCATGGCAGTAGTAACCCTAATAGACACCAGGTGACTGTTTCTGCACATTTTATACCAGCGTGGACCGTGAGAAGGTGTGCAGGAGCCGTATACAGTTTCTGTGGTATCATATCTTGTTTGGCCTCCCAGTATCCATTGATTCGTGATAATAATTTTGCATCTTTTAGTAAATAACGGAGGCAAAGAAGATAGCTCAACTGGTGGCATGCTGGCCATGCGCCCTGCAAACACAAGGGCGTGTGCTGGATCCCTAGAGCTATGTACAAACGCCACTGGTGATGGATGTTTACAGTCCTGCTGTAGGGGCAATTTCATGTTTTTTTTTTTTTGTTATTTTGGTTTTACTATCTGGTTTTATTATTTGGTTATAGCTATCTACATTTTTGAAGGTAACATTGGGTAGCATTTTGATGAGCTATTTTAATTTGATTTCATATAGATGTTTACTTTCTTTCGTTAGACACCAGGGAAATTTAGGTGGTCTATTGACCAGCTGGCTATAATGAACCCTGTAGAAATAGACCCAGAGGAGATTCACCGTCAGGCCTCCTACTTAAGTCATTCTCGGTAAGTTCTCCTTTCTAGTGCTTAAGTATCATAGCAGATGGTTAATTAAAGAGAAATAAGAACTTCTAAAAGCTGATGATATGTGTAAGTATGTCAAGAAAGAAGACATTTAATGTGGCTATTTTCCCTTTCTAAGCGAGTTTAAAGTATTTTGTCTAGAAATATACCTTGACTTAAAATTCCAGTCTATATAGGAACCCTTTTCTTGTCCTAGCGTGTGCACGCCGGCTCATGTGCCCGCACACATACACTTCCCCCCAATCCCTCTACCGCCACTACTCTAAACATCAGTCTCCCTGACTTTTGGTTAGATGGAAAAGCACTTTAACATTGTACGTTTCTCTATAGTTACGGTTTCTGATATATTTGGTTAGTGTCCCAAGAACACTAACCATAGCTGCCTATCTGGGGCAGTCTAGAATTCCCTAACAAGTTAAGACTCACCTAATGCAATAACATTGATTGGCCACAGAGAGCCTTATAGGCATCACTGAGCTTTAACACAGATCATCAAGGAATCAAGCCGTGTCCATGCTAGAGCGTACATCATGGTGTGGGCGTGGAGATCAGGGGGCAGCTTGTGAGAGTGGTCTCTTGTTCCACCTTGGAGACCAGGAGTTGATTTCAGGTCGTGAGGTATACCATGACAAGCGCTTTCCCCCACAGAGCCATCTTGTGGGCCTGTACACTGTCTCCTTTGACTCTTCCTGTCACCTGCCTGCCCAGTCTGCTCATCCCTTGCATAGTCTGCAAACACTGGTTTGTCTGTGCCGTCCAGTGATCCTCAATAGTGACAGCATACACTTAGCTAGTGGGCCAGAGCTGGAATTTAATTATCAGATTGCTAGGCAGTATTACCAATAGTTTAAAGAACCTTTGTTTTATAGTCCTTTTTTTTTGTATTTTTTTATTACAAATAGATTTTTTTTTTCTCATATAATCTACCCTGACTATGTTTTCCCCCTCCTTCTGCTCCTCCCAGTTCCTCCCTACCCTGTGTCCCCTCTGGGTCCCCCTCCCTTTCCATTCTCATTAGAAAACAGGCTTCTAACAGATGATAATAAAATATAATAAGGTGAAGCAAAACCTAACACATGGGGGTTAGACCAAACAAACAGAAGGAATAGAACACAGGAAAAGGCACAAGAATCAGAGGCCCATTCTTTTTCTTTTTTTTGGTTTTTCGAGACAGGGTTTCTCTGTGGCTTTGGAGCCTGTCCTGGAACTAGCTCTGTAGACCAGGCTGGCCTCGAACTCACAGAAATCCGCCCGCCTCTGCCTCCCGAGTGCTGGGATTAAAGGCGTGCGCCACCACCGCCCGGCTTCAGAGGCCCATTCTTTCACACACTCAGGAATCTCTGATGTGGGATGTCCTTCAGTATATATGTAGTTTTTATTGGTTGATGAATAAAGCTGTTTCTGCCAATGGCTAACAGAATAAAGCTGGGCTGGAAGTCCAAAGAAAGATACAGAGAGAGGGAGAGTAGACTGTCTGCAAAACACACAGGAGATTGTGCACAAAAAGCATGTGTGGGGGGGGGGGAAGAGGAAGGGTAGAGAGCCTAAAGATAGAGCCAGCCAGTCTAGGGTGGGTAAGTCCAGGTGCTTCTGGAGTTTGAGTGGCAGCTGGAGACTGTTCAGAGTCACTACAATAGGAAAATCCCAAAGTCGTGCAGAGGCTTGGGAGAAAAAAGGAAAGAAAGTCTAGCCAGACTGGGCAGGAGTCCTGAGTGCAGCTCCAGCCTGTGCTGGTGGCTATAAAGTCACAGGCAAGTAGCTTTTCCATGAATTCCTGCCCTACATTGGACACCAACTGTGGCTGGAAGTCTTCTCTGTCCCGCTGATCCCCCCCATGGCCAATTTTTCTCTGCCCACCTGTTCCTGAAGCCACTTATGAAATAGCCATTTTGAGTCTTATTATCAGTTCCAATTGTCTACCCAGTGTACTAGGCTTCTTACTGACTACTACTAACTATAAATTAACCCATTTCTATAGGTTATATTTTACCATGAAGCTCATGACTTGTTACCTCACATCTTGCTTCTTGGCGGCTACATGGTATCTCCTCAACTCTGCCTACTCTCTCTCTTTCTCTCTCTCTCTCTCTCTCTCTCTCTCTCTCTCTCTCTCTCTCTCTCTCTCTCTCTGTGTGTGTGTGTGTGTGTGTGTGTGTATCTTTGTTTGGACTTCCGCCTAGCTTTACTCTGCTTGGTCTAACCCCCATGTCAGAACAGCTTCCTCAACCAATTAAAGTAACACATATACTGGAGAACATCCCACATCAAATACCTTAAAATGTTGAACTGGAAGCCATAATATAAACTCAAAGGACCTGGTGCAGACCCATGCAGGCCCTGTGCACGCTGCTTCAGTCTCTGTGGTTCATACAGCTTTGCTCATATTGATTTAGAGGGCCTTCCTTGTTCTCTCGGTGTCCTTACACACTTACTGTCTCCTCTCCTGCAGGAGCCCTAACAGGAGGGATTTGATGGAGACATGCCATTTAGGTCTGAGTGCTCCAAGGTCTCTCATTCTCTACATAAAGTCTGGCTGTGGGCTCTGCATTTTCTCTACTTCAGAAGGAAACTTCTCTGATGATGGCTGAGCAAGACTTATAGTCTGATTTGTTTAATACATGAAAATCAAATACATGGCTTATACAGTATTTAATTTTCTGTCGTAAGATAGCTGTATTGTTAGTCCAAAGCAGTGGAATCTTTTCCCCCTTGACTTTAGGACTCATGCACAGAAACACACCTTGAGATCTTCATGCAAATATTGCTACTCCCTTTCTCTCTGCTTGGTATTCTAATGACAATTTACTCATAATTAGTTCTCACCTAAATTCCTAAACAGCTGGAAGGGGATAGGCTGAAGACAAAGCATACAGGATTTTAATTTTAATTCTGTAGAGAAGATTAAAAAAATCAAATGAACTCATGAGTAACCCCTACACACACACAAAGTATATATCTTAACTTTCGCCTATTTCTTCAATATAATGAACATAATTACACCATCAGTCAAAAAATACATCCCAGGCTCTACGAGGCACTGTATATTATTCTTGCCCCTAAGAGCTAACTGGACAGTCAGACCACAGTGCAATATGATTCACAAAAATAAGGTGTGTGTTATCGGGACTTAGAAAGAATGTTGGTGCATTCTAGTAGATAGATTTTTTTATATATATAAGGAAAAAGTGGGAATATAGTCTACTGTTATCCTACCGATGTAATTCTATAAGACTTCTACCAGAGAAAGTGAAACCACTCTCAGCAGAGTGTGTTGATTCGTTGTGAGGAAAAGCACTGGCCTCTGATACTGCTCAACTAACCAGAGCCATGTCAGCCTTCCTTCCTTGTTATCTGGAGCACACAGAGGGGTATTAGAATATACGACGAACGCATCAGTATTCAGAGCTCTCGCCCCCTGTGTGCACCCCTGGTGTGCAGCAGTGTGCTGGCCAGGGTACTCTGCCCTCTCTGTCACTGTCACCTGAGGGTTTTCGATTCCAGCAATCAGCTGCAGATTTCAGGCTCAAGCTCCTCTGAGGGTTTGGAATGGGATGAGGCTACATTGGAACTCACTGTGAACTAAAATTAGTGCATGCACAGTCATTCTGATATGGTTATGCTATGGCCATGTTAGTGGAGGGACTGAGGTGTTAGACTCAAAATGCCTATCATCCAAGCCAGGACTTGGGGGTGAACATTATAGTTTATTTTCTCATAATTCCCTTATTTAAAATTCATTTAAATTAAATTTCCGAAATGCATACAAGCTTCCCTTTTTTCTTTCCTTCAATGCAGGAACATATATATACGTTCATGAACAGTGACTGAGGAAAATAATTTGAAATTGTGTTTTTAAATTTATTTACCAATTTTTGGATGGATTGCAATAACTCTTTCTTGGAACAAAGTAAAGAAGTGGTCTGACAAGGCTAATTGCCATGTCCTTGGCAACTGTTGCCTTGTGCCTGGGACCCGACATTTTGTATTCAATTTTATAACGCAGAGATTTGTGTTGTAATTCTGTATTGTATAGAAAAAAAATCATATATTTGGACAAAATTTTATATTGTTACTATATTTCAGAATTAATATTTTTACTTCTCTATTGAGAAGAGTAGGTTGTTAATTTCCTTTCAAAATAAAAGTTATCCTAAAATAACTACTATAATGATATTGCTATAATTGCAAAAAGAGAATTTGGACATTTGTTAGTTTTCTACCAGATGCAATACTTCATTTCTATTGCTTAAAATACTATTTAAGTTATATTGTTGGTGGTAACTTGATATATCAACACAAGCCTTGGAAAAGCAAGTTTTGTTTCGTTTAACTTCAGGTTAGAGGAAAGAGATACCAACCGCGGATGGCGACTTTTCAGAATCCTGCCATTAACTAATTGGTATAAGATGCCAGTTTTTTTGGAAATGAATCTAACATTTGTCAGCTTTCAATGGAGAGAAATTATTTCTTTGAGAGGTTATTATTTTTGATGTTCCATAAGCTGAAGTAATGGCCTAGTTATTTTTCTCCTTTATCTCTGTATAGAACAGATAAAGATGTGGAAGACAAAAGACAAAAAGCCATCGAAGAGGTAACTTAACACTGTTACAGTCATTAAGCCAACCAACAGTGCGTTTTGCATGTGTGCCCTCCCCTTTAGGAAGATTGCTGAACTCCTCCACTCTCACAGCTCCCCTCTGGTCCTTAGCACTCTTCGTGCCCCTTCTGGTCCTCTGTGCGCCCCTCCCTTCTATTTATCCACAATTGTGAGCCGTTTACAAGACCCATAGTTTTCACCTGTCTCAGTTGCTCCCTTGCTCTCAAACTCACTGGTTTGGTTCTTCCCTGCCTAGATTAATACGGTTTGGTGTAGCACGAATTCTAATTGTTCTTACTAATAAACAGAGTCAGATACTAGGGGATGAATGCTGAGAGATCAGAGAAGCAAAGCAGCCAGTCACTTGAGAGTTCTTTCCTCTACCACTGCTCAGACTGAAGCGGCAGTCCTGTCTCTACCAATCCTCAGACTGAATCTCTCTATGAACCCTCAGACTGCTGTTCTCTCTACAAAACCTCAGACTGCATCCCGCTGTATGGATCCTCAGACTACATCTGAGCTCCTGTCTCCTCCCACCTTATATTCCTCTCTCGCCCAGTCAGATCACTCCTGACTCCACCTTCCTAGAGCTGGGATCAAAGGCGTGGGATTCCCAGCACAAGGGTGAGCTCTGTTTTCTCTTTTAGACAGATTTAGTCTGCCTGTCTCCAGAGTGCTAGGATTATAGGTGTGTGCCACCACTGCCTGACCTACGGGTCTAACTACTAGAGGCTTAACTCGGCACTCTGATCTTCAGGCAAGATTTTTTTTGTTAGATTACAAACAAATTTGTTAGATTCCAACAGTATTGTTCCCTGTCCATCATCTCCCTCTCCGCCCAGCACAGCTTGTTTTCCTTGTGCATTCAGAATACTGAGTAGCACAAACTTCTGACTCAGGTTGGAGTTGAGGTAAAGGAAGCTGACTGTTGTCCTCTACGTTCACAGTGACTTTGTCTTTTGCAGTTAGTACTTAAGGATTTTTAAGATTTAGAATATAGTTCATAAAATGACTTACTCCTAAGTACAAAGGTAAGGTTTTTCTTCACTCTTTTCTTCTTTTTTTAGTAAAATCAGTAAAGCCAGAGAGGCTTTGTGTCGTAATGACAGTTTCTGAGCTGTCCCTTTTCTTTCTGGTCTCCACTACACGTTACTTTTTCTTAGCTATACTTGGCTCTTCTGTACCCCAAAGGATTCACATTACTGGTTTGTTCTGGAGCCTGGTGACTGGCCCCTCCTTGGTTTTGCTAACATAGGCATTGTCTGTCCCTTGTACTTAAGATTACATACAACCTTATTTAGAAAATATGGTGTTCTAATCCTGACAAACCTTGTTTCCCTCTTCATCTCCAGCTCTGATTCCCACTGGTACACTCTCGCTTAATCCTTCCCCAGCTGAATAGCTCAGGTCCTTTCTAACTTTCCAACATTTTGGAAAATACTGTCTCTGTTTAGAATCCTTTAAGCTGTTTCAAGGAAAGCTCAGCAGCATTCATAGGGAATAAAATCAGAGTGAAGGTCAGGATTAGTAATTATATCCAAAATATATTTTATATACACATGTCAAAGCCAGACCTATCAGATGTAAAGAGAACACAAAAGCTGTCATTCTCAACCAGTCTGAAAGGAACTGCTGCAGCCTTTCCTGTGCAGCTGGGATTAATTTTATATACACAATAGCATCTTTTTTTGTTTGTTTGTTTGTTTTGGGTTTTTTTTGGTTTTTTTTTCCACACACATAAAATAGCATTTCTTAAAAAGAGAGAATTCTGTTGGCTTCTATCACAAAGTAAAGTGATAATATCATTGCATTGCTTCTGGTTTGCTCTCTGCAAACCACCGGGCAACATGGCCCGATGCGTGCTCTGTATTAAACCACATGCGCCTCTGCCTTAGTCCTTCCAGATCCAAATCTGAGATGTGGCCCTTGTGAGACCTGTAGAAATCCTGCAGTGTGTGAGGGAATTAGGGACTGTGACGGGCAAGCCACCTGCCTGGTCCGGAGCATGATGAGACACAACTGCTCAGTCAGCACAAAGGGAGCAAAGCTGTCGGAGTTCTCTCTGAGCAAGTTAGGGGTTTGTAGAATCTCCAGGGAACATGTGAAGAAACCATTGTCCTTGGCGTCTCATTGTTCGCCATGTTCAGAGAGTCCAGTTTTATCCCATGCTATTTCAGTAACAGTCCAGTTGGCCTTGGTGAGCTCCCAGTAGATCAGCTCCACTGTCTCAGTGGGTGGGTGCACCCCTCGTGGTCCCGACTCCTTTGCTCATGTTCTCCCTCCTTCTGCTCCTCATTGGGACCTTGGGATCTCAGTCCATTGCCCCAGTGTGGGTCTCTGTCTCTATCTCCATCCATCACCAGATGAAGGTTCTATGATGATATGCAAGATATTCGTCAGTATTGCTCGAGGATAGGGTCATTTCAGGTTCCCTATCCTCAGCTGCCCAAGGAACTAACTGGGGACCTCAGCTTGGGCACCTGGGAGCCCCTCTAGGGTCAACTCTCTTGCCAACACTAAAGTGGCTCCCTTAACTAAGAATTGTGGTTCCGAGCTCCCCTATCCAACCTTCCTTTATCCCAATCCTCCTGTTTCCCCAAGTTCCCCCCTCCTTCCCTTCTACCTTTTCTCTCCCCATCTCCCCTTACCCCCATCCCACCCCACCCCCAAAATCCCAATTTTCTCCCCGGCAATTTTGTCTACTTCCCTTAGCCAAGAGGATAACTATATGTTTTTCCTTGGGTTCACCTTCTTACTTAGCTTCTTTAGGTTCACCTCACAATAGCATCTTTTAAACATGTTAGACACGTAGGTTTATCCTCATTTGGTTTTGCATCTTGTTTTTATTATTTTTTCTTGATTTTTCTTAGTTTTTTTTTTTTAAATAATCACCTGTATAGATGCTTGTATTTTAGTCAGAATGCATAAACACCATAGTGTTGCAGTTGTTATGTGTTTTATGTTCTTCTGGTGGATGGTAAGCCAGAGCTTTGTGGATTTTCAGTCTGAGTGGATTTTGCCACATTGCCTTCCTAAGAGGCAGAACCTTTTATGCTCCTTGTTTATCATGGTGCTGTTTGGTTTTTTCCTCTCTGCAATACTGATTATTACCAAACTTTCAAATGTCTGTTCTACTTATTATTTTAAATGCCATCAAATTTGGGTTCTAGTTAATGTTGAGTGCTACTCTTTAGCCGTGTGTCATAAGTTTATGAGTCCACTGCATTAGAAGCAAAAGACATAGCCACAGACAGACAGACAGATAGAAGATGGATAGACATATAATGGATGGATAGATAGATACAGTTGGGTTTTGTTCATTTGAGTAGAACGGGATAGTGTTGAAGGTGCATGTGTAACAGCTGTCTCTCTCTGTAGACCTACTATGGTTTCTGTGATTGCTGCTACCCATAATGTAAATGCTCCAACTTCCAGCTACCACTACGCTATCTCTGAAGGGGAAACGTGTAGTTACACACCCCGGGGAGACAGATTTCACCTCATATGTACACAAAGTGTAATTAACGTCAAGAACATAGATATTGACAAATGCAAAATAATTTATAAGTACTACTTTTTGAGTGATTCAATATAATGTATTTAATTGTAAATTTATATAATTTTATTTTTCATTATGGTTTTAACAGAGGTTATCCAAATTCCTGAAAACTGCTAATCTCGAGAGTCAGTAAGGGCTAAGTCCATCCCACCGTTTACTCTTGTGTGTACCTTTATCTCCATGTGTTCCTTTCCTCCTCAACTTACACTGGTCGCCAATCCCAAGACAAATTGGCAGAGAAGTGAAAAGCAATTGACGTATGAATAATACTCTTAGCTTTATTTATAAGTTTTAAATTTAAATGGTTGATTTAAAATATTAAGAGGTCTCTATATATTTCTTCACCTTTAACTTTACTTTGATCAGTTATGTTGAATATGAACATTTTAAAATAAATGTAAGTTAGTATATGTGACATACATGGTGGTTATAATGAAATAATATGGAAATAATGACGGTACTCTTTCCCATTTGTGGGGCATTTACGCCTACTTGTACAATTTGAATTTTTCTAGTTTTTCACTAAAGATGTCATTGTCCCCTCTCCCTGGACTGAGCATGATGGGAAACAGCCTGTAGAGCTTCACCCCAGCAAATGTGAGTACTCAGCGTGCAAAACCCAGGGTCTGTAAGCAAATGTGAGTATTCGCAAAAGCAGGGCCGGCAGGGCGGCACAGCGGAGCCTCCATGTGCTGGCGCTGGTCAGGAGCCTGCTGCAAGTTCAGTTTCCACATGGCACGATTAGCTCCCTCTCCAGTAAGGAGCAAACCTTAGTTGAAATCTGCTTGGGTTTTCCATTTTTTTATTTAAATTTATTTTTTAAAACAATCTTTTCTCATTTTACATACTCCCAGTTCCCATCCCTGCCTTGCTCCGTGCACCTTCTTTCCACCCCACCCCATCCACTCCTCAAGAGAACGGAAGGCGCCCCATGGGGAAATCAACAAAATTTAGCACATCACTTTGAGGCAGGTCCAATGCCCTCCCCACTGTTTCTAGGCTGAGCAAGGTCTCCCTCCAAAGAGAATGGGCTCTAAAAAACCGGTACAAGCACTAGGGATAAATACTGTACCCAGTGCCATAAGTATAAAACTATGATTTTCTATTGAAAATGTTTCACAGGCCTTAATAGCAACGGCAACTCTCCTGTTGGGCAGAAGCTGACGCTTCCCTCCGAGAAGTGCAATGGTGGGTATGAACTGGGTCTGGAAAGATGTGGTGCATAGCAAGCTACTTCAACTCAAGCCTAGTTCATACAGTAGTGCGGTCCTTTTCAATTCAGACATTGTGTGCTTTGTGGATAAGCTGCATGCCAAGAGAACTGACTTAGAAAGAGCACTTGTGTGCTGCTTTCCACTTTGAAGTGTGTGATTTGTGAATTGTTCTCTGGTTCAGGGAAAGGTTTAAAGAAAACACAAAGTTCTGTTAATCTGAGGAATCCCCTAGTGTCTGCGGCTACCCTGTTCACTTCCAGTACAAGTCTTAGGGGCAGCTAGCTTCTACCATTAGTGCGTTCCAATCACGAAGCTGGCATGGGATGTAATAGAGTGCCCCTGAAGAATGACTGCTTATCCTGGAACATGCTGGGAGGTGGTGGTTGGCAGGCACATGCTGAACTGATGTCACCTGCCTTCACTGGTGTGTGCGTACTTAACATCTGTTTGCTTATTCCCAGCTGCCTGCCAGACTCTGCTGTCTCTTCCTGTGGATTTCAATCTGGAAGCCATATTGGGTAAATGCTGTGTGACTTGACCCTTTAAGAACACAAATAAAGCTTCTCGTTTGGTCGGCTGTTTGTAAATGGTCGTGCAGCAGTTGCCGTCCTTTAAACGGGAAGCTGCCCTACATTTTCCTGTTTCTTGAACGTGGCCTGAGTTAATGTTTTTATCGCTGTGAACTTTACTGTGGGCACGAAAGATAAACACCTTACTGGTGCAGGTCTGCTAATGACTGTGTGGGGGCAGTCAGCAGACTGAGACAGGATGACCACAAGTTCCAGTCCAGTCTGGGTTCGTAGTGAGACCCTGACTCACCACATCAGTAACAGCCAATAAACAAACACTCCAAAAATAAAGAACATTTTAAACGTTACCCATACGTGTATTGAAACAAAATTCAAACATGTTTCATGACTCTTTGTTTTGCTTCTGTTTTTGTTTTTCGAGACAGGGTTTCTCTGTAGCTTTGGAGCCTGTCCTGGAACTAGCTCTTGTAGACCAGGCTGGCCTCGAACTCACAGAGATCCGCCTGCCTCTGCCTCCCGAGTGCTGGGAGTAAGGGCATGTACCATCACTGCTCGGCTGTTTCATGACTTTTTGGAAAATCAGTGTTATAAGTGTAGTTCCTTCTTACAGTGATCAACTTTCTCTGTGTTTTTATTAAACGCAGGAGACTATTTTAGAGCTGATGACGCTGCGGACCAATCTCCTGGGAACCTCAGTTCCTCGTCTCTCAGAAGAAAGCTCTTTTTGGATGTGAATGGGAGCATCTCTGACTCCTTACCTTCAGCTTCTCCCAGAAGTCCTCCTGGCACTGCTCGAGAATCTCTTGAGGTGTTTTATCTGATTGATTTGTCTCCGTGTAGCCTAGGAGCCCTGGGTCGAGAATCTCTTGAGGTGTTTTATCTGATTGATTTGTCTCCGTGTAGCCTAGGAGCCCTGTGTCGATGGCATGTACCATAAGAAGTGTGCCAGCAAGTGGCTGGTTAGTGTGTTGTAGATTTGCTTGGATGCAGATACTCAGATCACATCCAGGAAGATCACCAGTTTTTCGCAGTTTGTAGGTATGATTTTAGTCAGTCTTCAGTTTTGTTTTTAAGGTAGACAGGGTGAGCGAATTGATCCTTGTCTCAAGGAATCACAGTCTGGCTTACTGAATTGCCCAAAGATTAGCGGCGTAACTAAGTTAGCATTGATGGCGTAAATAAAATAGTTTATAGGTATTTTCACAGACAGCTACTTGGTATAAAATATAATGAATGATTTGTTTGAGCCCAATTCATTATACTTCGATATTTTATTTCAAGATTTTTCTAGCAGTCTTAGTTGTCTTTGTTCCAAGATGCCTTTCATTGCTGGGTTCTTGGGAATTCCTGGTTTGTAAATATGTGTGAAAAAGACAAAGAATGCGCAAGATAACTGTGACACAGAAATTACATGTATTTACTAACTAATGACGATTTTGATTTTCTAATTTAAGTTTTTTTTTTTTTTTTTTTTTTAATCACAGGGACAGTTTTCTTCTAGCCCCATTGATAACAGTACAAGAAAATACAGTTTGGGGAGCATAGCTAGCCCACCAACTATTTCTTTACCCACTTTCTCACCAATTGCACTTGAAGCAGGAAAGACGCCACTCTCAGGTTCGTCTCAGAATAATATATACAGTTAAAATTGTACTATCTACATTTATTAATAAAGGGGCTCTTTTAGCAGTTAGGAATGAATATTTTGGTATTAATTTGTAGACACTTTCTTTTTTAAAAAACAAAAGTAGCAGTGTAAGTCAAATGTGTAGCTTATGCTATAAATTCCAATACTTGGGCGACAGAGGCAGAAGGATCATAAGTTCAGGGGCTCTATGGGAATATGTAAATTTATAACTAGCTTGAGCTACCTTGTAAGGCTGTGGTAGTTTGAACAAAATAGCCCCCATTGGCTCATATATTTGAATGCTTAATCACCCGAAAGTGGAATTCTTTGAAAGGATTAAAAGGGTTAGGAGTTGTGATCTTGATGGAGGTTTGCAAAGCCTTTGCCAGGCCCAGTTTCTCTTTCTTCCTGGGCCTGCCAATCATAATGTCAGGATGTTGTAGACCAACGCTCAGCATCATGCATGCCACAGTGCTGATAACACCGAAACTCTAAGCCCCAGTTGAATGTTTTCTTCTACAAGAGTGGTAGTGGTCATGGTGTTTCTTCACAGCAATAAAACAAAGACCCCATCAAAAAAAAAAAAAAAGTGGTCAGAGGTACGGGGAGTTTGCTGTGATGTGAGATTGTGTCTCCTAGAAATGTCAGAAGCTACATCCATGAAGTCTTACCATCATGGCTGCCTAAACATGACCTGACCCAGGACAGCACCGGTAGACATACTAATGTGGTGAGCCCTGAAATACATGTACATATAAAAGTAACATCCTACTGAGCAGGTGTTTAGGAACACACACAGGAATGTAACACAAAGAAAAAAACCATGAGCTTGAATGAAGCAGTGGAAGGGATTACATTGGAGTGTTTGTAAGAATTGGAATGGGAAGGGGCAATTATATAATTAGACCCTAAAAATTTTACCAAAAAAGAAAAAAATTATATAAAATGTAATAGAATATCAGGTTCCACACACACACAGAACCCCTATTCATATGAATCCTTATCAAATAAAACTGCCATAATTAAAAAAAAAGATTGGTGATATAGTTCAGTGTAGAATACTTGTCTATGCTGTGTGATGTCTGCATTCAATTCCTCACACTACAACAAAGGTTGGAGAGATAATTTATCCTGAACGTTTAGAATTCTCAGAAAGCTTTTCTAATCTTTTTTTTTTTTTTTTTTTTTTGGTTTTTGTTTTTCGAGACAGGGTTTCTCTGTGGTTTTGGAGCCTGTCCTGGAACTAGCTCTGTAGACCAGGCTGGTCTCGAACTCACAGAGATCCGCCTGCCTCTGCCTCCCAAGTGCTGGGATTAAAGGCGTGCGCCACCACCGCCCGGCTTTTCTAATCTATTTTAACAAGTATTTACCGCACTCTCTCAAGGAGATCACAGTTTAGAGATAAGTTGATTTTTATATACCTTCTTACTTACAGTAATAGATTTTGACAACCAGGTATTTAAACCCTATAAAGTATACTTGGTTAAGGTTGTTAAAATAAGTATGTTCAGAAATGTATGTACTCTTGGAAAAAAAATATTTACCAATTTTTGAAAAGTTAATATTTTAGGAAATCATTTCATAGTAAAACTTTGGAAAATGAAAAACTATTTTTGTATATAGGGATATGGGTATGTAGATAAACAAATTTGTACATTTTTATCCATGGTTCTTTATTTTTTTACAAAGCATTTATTTCTTTTGTAGGTTATTCAGATTATTTAGTGTTACCTCAAAAACATACTTCTGAACCATTTCAAGATGTATCATTCTATTTGTCTTATTTTTGTTTTGCTTTTTATGGTTGTGGGGCTGAAACCCCTTACCTAGGTTAATTTTCCGAAGTAAAAATTCATCCAAAGGGACAGATAATTTGAAGGCTCTTTTCCCTCTGCTAAACTGGGGGTTGAATATAGGTCCCTGCCGCTGAGTTGTGTTCCCTGCCCCATAGTTTTAAGGATTTTGTTGGAATTTAATTAACCTCTTCATAAAAGTTTATGTCAGTTAAATTTTTTATTGTTACCACTGTTAAACTAAAGCACACTTATCATTTTGGATATTGTTAGGCTCCTTACTATTAAAAATACTATTTTCTAGTTTTTGTTTGCCTTTTAGTATTGTTACAAGTGTGTTACATAAGTCCAACACATTTGTCAAGTATAGTTGTTAAGTTACAGTTTCTAAAAGCCAACTTGTTAAGAGACTTCTTTGTATATGAACAACTTTGATATAGTGCAATGTACTTATGAAGAAATAATTCACAAGAAATAAAATATTTTAATTAAAATTTGGAAAGAGCCATAGAAACAAGCTTTGAGGTTGAGTCTGTTGAGGCACATACTAACTTTCTGTTATTTTTAACACTAAAATTTCACTTCAGTATATACAAACCTGCTACTGTCTTTTTTCTTTTTTCTGACATGAACACGATTACCACTTAAAAATGACTTTTCCCTTTCTGAGTTTTTGTGATGTGATTTTTTTTTCCTCTTCTCCTTCAGAACAAAGGAAGTATATATTTCATTCTCCTGAAGCTTCATCCGGAGCAAGATCTACCGGGATCATTAATCTAAGCATCAGGAGTCCGTACATAGATGGCTGCTCACCAATTAAAAGCTGGTCTCCTCGGAGACTGAGAGGTGGTACTCAGTACTTGTCCTCACTGATTCGGGTCCCTTTTACTCTTGAGAACAGTGACAGCGAAGAAGATGAGGCTCTCTCCACAGATGTCTCTCCACCAGGCCCAAGTGCGCCAGTATCCCTCCCGCCCTTGAACTGTGAGCCTTTGGCGTGTGGCGAGCCTTCGGTGGTCACTGCCATGTCTCTTACACGGAGCCAGTCTAGTTCTGAGAAAAATCTAGCGCCGCTGGAGGATGTCGAGAGTGAGAGGGAAAATGACACTGTGGTTATGTTCGACCCTATAGACACAGGAGATGAGAGCACTTGGATAAAGGAGCCAGTGAGTGATGGGAATTCAGCCACGACTGGTTTTGTGAGTGGAATTGCCTTCAATATCGAAAGCTCTCATATGTGCATGTCGCCTCTCGCGGAAAGCAGTGTTCTGCCGTGTGAAAACAGCAATATCCAGGTAAGGCTTTTTGTATTTGATAGTCTTTAGCAATACCCAGGTAAGGCTTTTTGTATTTGATAGTCTTTAGCAATATCCAGGTAAGGCTTTTTGTATTTGATAGTCTTTAGCAATATCCAGGTAAGGCTTTTTGTATTTGCTAGTCTTTGACTCTGGGTGTTACAGGGTGAGAAATCTAATAGGCTAAATGTGAGGTGTTTACAGTTAGAACGGTAAAGGCTAAATGTTAGCACTATAGCATTGGAGAGTTTAAAAGTTATCAGGAGTGTTGAGCACGGTGGCGCACATTGTTAGGCGCACATGGGAGGCACTTGGGGCTTACTTGGAAGGCAGAGACAGATTTTTGTGAGTTCAAGGCCAGCCAGCTTTACAAAGCCAGTTTCAGACCAACTAGGACACCGTAGTATTAAAAAATTACCAAAAGCAATCAGGAGGATTAATTATTCATATTTCTATTAACCACTGTCTGCTGGGAATAGTAAATTATGAGCAGAAAAGAAGCCAGGCTCAGACATCATCTCAGGAGACAGCTGTGTCCTGGGATCTGCTGCAGGAAGAATGAATGCAGTTTCTAGCATAGGATTCGTATGCTAAAATTTGAATGGGTTTGGTTTGCCTTAATGTCCTTTAGGGGAGAAAGAAAACTTGGAGCACTTTTATGTCTTAACTTTTTATATACTTGAAACAGTCAACATTTTCTCGTGTAATCCTACATTTCCTAAGAAAGCTGTGCATCAGAGGCTAAGTAGGTTCCCTGAAGTTTAAAAAAAAATAAACAGCAGAGCCAGTATGGACTCCAGCAGCTTTGCATCCCAAGTCCATGTTCTCTAACTGAGTTGATGCCAACTCAGGAGCAGCTGACTCTGCGGGCTCAGTGTGCTGAGAGGCTCTCGATGCCTCGCCTTCGTGTTTTCTGATTGACCCTGGACATGCTGATGCCGAAATAACTGAAAATGGAACTGGAACCTTTCATTTTAAAACTTTTTTTAAAATTGTTTTTATTGAGCTATATATTTTTCTCCACTCGTCTTCCTTCCTCTCCCCTTTCTATCCTCTTCCATGATCCCCACACTCCCAATTTACACAGGAGAGCTTGTCTTTTTCTACTTCCCATGTAGATTAGATCCATGTATGTCTCTCTTAGGGTCTTCTTTGTTCTCTAGGTTATCTGGGATTGTGAATTGTAGGCTGATTTTTCTTTATGTCTAAAAGCCACTTATGAGTGAGTACATATTATATTTGTCTTTTTGGGTCTGGGTTACCTCACACAATATGGTGTTTTCTAGATCCATCCATTTGCCTGCAAATTTCAAGATGTCATTAATTCTTTCCTCTGTGTGGTACTCCATTGTGTAAATGTGCCATTATCTTTTTTATCCATTCTTTGGTTGAGGGGCATCCAGGTTCTGACTATGATAAAAAATGCTGCTATGAACATAGTTGAGCACATGTCCTTGTAGTAGGATTGAGCATCCTTTGGCCCCAAAGTGCTATTGCTGGGTTCTGAAGTAGGTTGTTAACTAATTTTCTGAGAAATCAGTTATGTATTGGAACTGAGTCATAAGCCAGTCACTTAGCAGTGATATCAGAAAGAAGACTCTTTGTAAGCAATCTGATATTTACAGTCTTGATCAAGTACCTATTGACTGGTAACAGAACGAGGGATTTCCCTTGGGATGTGCTGTTCAATTTTATTGTACTTGTCCCAAGGGTTTTGCTTTGTGACTCCCAGGAACCAGTAAGTGGGTATACAGACATGAAAACTAGGAGTATTTTCCTTGTGATCACCTGGGTGACAAACAGTATGACTTTATACACTATTGTAGATGTCCGTCAGGGGATCAAAGCAGCACAGACTTCCCTACTCCTAATTTGTAAGGAAAGGTGAAGGGCTAGGTCAGTGCTTTATGTGTGTGTTGGGTGGTGTTGTTTGGTGCTCAGCAATATTACAAGTAAATGACCCTCAACCAACCCCGACCCCCAAGACAGGGTTTCTCTGTAGCTTTGGAGCCTGTCCTGGAACTAGCTCTTGTAGACCAAACTGGTGTCAAATTCAGAGACCTGCCTCTGCCTCCCAAGTGCTGGGATTAAAGGCGTTCACCACCGCCCTGTGCAAATGTAAAAGTGAAAAGAACTTTAACTTGAGCCTCTGATGTCAATGTATAACACTGAGTTAATCTTTCTGAACCTCCACTTCCTCACCTTATAAAGTAGATGTTGAAAGGACAAAATAAAAATGGCATTATAGCGCTACAAATGACCAAGCATTTTTATTCAGTAAATGCTTTTTACAGTACAGTAGATATCTGTGGTCCAAAATTGTTTAAATTTAAAATATAAAGTTTGCTTCAAAATTCATGCTATTTTGAGCACCATATCTTAAACTGACCCTCGGTGGGATGTCAAACACCCTTTGACTCATGTCCCCACACTGCCCGTACTTCTACCAATCATTTCACACAGCAGCCATTTCAGCTGTCAAGCTGACCACTAGGCTAACCTGTCACTTGTATTTAAAAAGAGCTTTTCCAAAACTTAATATTGACTAAAAGCACTAACATAATTCTAGCGATTTGCATATGTCAAAGAGCCAAAAAATTCTTGAAAGTACAATAAATATTTTAAGATCATATTCTGTAACTTATAGACATATTTGTAAATCAAGCATAGTGGCACATGCCTGTAATTTTAGCACTCTTTTGAGTCTGGGGCAAAACTGTGAATTTGAAGCCAAACTAGGTTAGTGTTACATAACCAGAAATGTGCTATAGTTGTTCTATTCTTATTGAACTTTTACTGTGTCTAATTTATAAGTAAAAATCTTATCACAGGTATGTGTAGGTAGGACAGAGGATGCAGGGTTTGGTGTTACCTGAAGTGTCTTGGAAGGTATCCTCCATGATAAGAGAATTACCAACTTAAAAATCTTTTTCACTTTTGGGGCAAGCCAGTATGTTTTATAAAATGTAACCATTTTCTTATGTGTGTGCCATTATGAACAACTGGGTATGAGCCTTATGCAGGCTATCTTTATTTTTTAATACTTAAATGGTATTTAGAAACTGTACAAGCAAGGCATTTACAGATAAGCTAGAAAAGCAAGCTGGAAAGGAAAACTGATTGTAGTCTTTATTTTCATTTTGGAAAGAGCAGAAAAGCACCTGGTGACTTGTCTACTGATGCTAAAGAAATTATAGTTCCTCCCAAGAAATATCCTATGAAGTGTTGCAGGGAAAAGCAATTTCGTGTAGAGCTTTTAGGATCATGTATTAAATTCATTTACTGTGATCACTGTTACATTGTTCAGATGTAGTGAATTATATGCTCACTTAGCCTTTGCATTTCTTACAATATTTCATGTAAATTAGAACAATGAATGAGTCTGCAGTTTCATGAGCCGGTGTTTTGTTTTCATTCCTTCAAGATGGACAGTGGTTACACCACACAGACTTGTGGAAGCCATGTCACTGATATTGCTGGGACAGAAAGCTGCTGCAAAGAAGATGTCACACAGTCCTTTGAAGTAGAAATAAAATCTCAAGGTTGTAATATAAAGGTATGGAGAAAACAGTTCACCATTTTGTATAGTTTTACCATGCCTATGCACTCATCTTGTTTTGTCATTAGTAGATATTTTAAAAGCAGACACTCCAAAGTTCCTCGCTGTCCAATGGGAGAGGATGAGTTAGAGGGGGTACCAGCTCTACTCTAAGCAATGAGCAGTTACATCCATAAGGAAACGGGAAAGGCAGAGACTTTTGCCTCTAAAATTGATTTTTGTCTTTGAAATATTTCAAACAGCTCAAACATAAATTTGAAAATAATTACTACTAGAGAGGAAAATAGTGCAACTGGTTACATATCAAAAGTTAAAAGCACTTAAAGACTCTGTATGTGTAGCCATAAAAAATAATGGTCTCAGTATTATCACTGTTGGATATTATGCATTTGGACAGTATTAATCCTCTCCTATTCTTTCCTGAAGTATTTCTTAAAATTCAATAGCCATTAAAGATTTTCATTGTTCTAAGGAAAATAAATGTAGGTATTTTAGGTATGTCAAATATTTGTACTAATATATTTTTGATATAAACATTTCATGAACCTTGATATGATTACAACTACACATTCACATTTGAAATCCATCATCTTAGGAACGAGACACGACAATCTTACTCTTTATGCCTACTTATTTAAAACTATTTATATAAACCTCTCTGCAAGTTCAGTAAGAAATGCACCATATTTTCCTTTGGTGTATCAAAGGAAGTCTCAAAACCAAGTCTCATTCTAATATTAGTAACTTCAACGAAGTTGCTCCTGATAATCCAGCTCATTTCAGTTATCCCTCAAAATCTAAGCTGAAGCTTAGACTAGCATTGATTGACTAGCATTGATTAGCATGCCTAACATCCTGGGTTCAAAAAGAGGAAGGGGGCAGGAGAGAGAGGGAGGGAGGGAACCCCCCCCCCAACAAAAACTCTTATCTTCACTAGCCCTCTCAAGCCAGGAAATCTGCATCCCCATTTCAAAACAGTTGGTAGCAGTTGTACTTTTGAATGGCCCTAAACTGAAAAGCAGGTGTTTTCTTCTTTTCCACAGCAAGAGCACACAGTGCAGAGGTGCTGGATGAAAGCTGCTGGCCCATCGCAGTGCAGCAGCCCATAGTCTCGAGACCACAGACCACACTCAGTACATGATCTCACGTGGTGGTGACTGGGGTAACTGCTTCATGTCATATGCCCAGCTCCCTCCGTAATGTAAAAAAAAGTCTGTCCGCAAAGGAACTTAGTGACAGGAACAGAAGCTCCAAGTTATTAATTACAAGCTATTTTTTAACCAATAAATATTTTTGTATTTGTTTTGAGTGGTTTGTTTAACAAAAAATTATGACAGCTGATGGCTTTCTCTTGTCCTACAGGATCACGGAACTACTTGTGAAAACTTGTAATGATAATCCTGAATTACCAATTCTTAGATCATGATAAAAATGTTAAAACTGAATGCACTATACATTTTTAAATGAAAACTATGAAAGGTATCTTGAGATATAAAACTTACTAAAGAGGTAGAAAGGAAATAAAATGGACTCTCTAAAAATCCATTTCTGTGAGGAAATGACTTAGTTTCTGGCATTAGCACTCTAGTTAATACTAAAGTGTAAATGCTGGAAAGGTGCTACCGACTGGGCAGTCCTATACACTCCCATCTATGGGGTGAGTGTGGGATGCCACAGTAGTATTCCCTCAGTCTTGGCTAGGGAGATGAACAGAACAGAACATGGGAGAATCAGAATCATTGGGAAACAGTGGAATTCCCCTTGGGCTTTGGACATGAAGAAACAATTGGAAAAATAGCTAAATATTTTTTTAAAAAATCTGTATTAGAAGATGGATAAAATATATTTGGAAATATCAAAGACTGTATTTTTGTGTTTACTTATTTTGTAAAAACTGGCATACTCAAAATGACTCATCATTAGTCCTAGAAAATAAAGATGCACTATTATTTTGTCATTTTCATTCTTGTTCTATATGGTACTCCATCCTTAGTATGTTTATTGCTTACAGACATACACGGTGCTCATGTCACATGCTCCAACACTAACCAATGTTGTGAAGTTGACTGGCCAACTGAATATATTTATCTAAAGAGAGATATTATCCAGGAGTTCTAAGATGAACAGCCTCTCTGGCTACTTTTCAGTTTTTTAAAGTAATATCATCAAGTCAAATAACTTGTCTCGCTACTTGGCCTGGCCTTTATCTGTGAAATGGGAGTAGCAGTCCTCCAGTGGCTCCTTCAGTTTGTCTTGAGACCGTCTCACAATGTAGCCTAGGCTGGCACTGAACTTTTGTCTTCTTCATCAGTCACTAGAATGTAAGGGTCAAAAGTGTGCTGAGTTTCATCTGCAAGCAGTCATCCTCAGTATCCCAGGGGAACTAGTTCTTAGGACCTTCCATGATGTAAGAAACAAACCAAGGGACGCTAGTGCTAGTGTCCTTCATTAACTACAGTGTGAGTACAATGAAAATAGTTATGGTATCTGGGGGAATACTGACTAATATGAAAATGTCTAAACGTATTTACACAGATGCATTTTTCCCCAAGTACTTTCGTCCTTTCAATCTGGAGATGCAAAGCCTGGACACTGGGAGGATGACCATGTTCTGTGTAATCCGCTTAGCTTCATAACTGGCATTAGGGAAAAAAACATTTTAAAACCTCAAAGAAGGCCCTGGGGAATATAGGTTTTTGATCATTAATTTGCTCAGTTGAGATTAAAGCCTGTACTTGTTAAAGCCACTCTAGATGATTAGAATGGTAATAGACATGGGGGCTGCTCCATAGGTAGAGTGCTTGCCGCAAAGCATGAAAACCTAACCTCCATGAGAGCTTGCCAGAATGTGACTGTGATCCCATTTTGATTGGTGGAAACTTGGTTGATTTCTAGCCAGTGTAGCTCAAAGTGACAATCTATAAAGTTCAGTGAAAGACACCCTGTTTCAAAAAAATTAATGTGGAGAAACAACTGAAGAAGAAATTCAATGTCCTACTCTATAAACAGCTAACAGATACAACTTATTGGCTTTTTTATTACCAAGATGACCCCATACTGCAGGTAAACTATGGTAAATAGCTTTTAACATTTTTAGCTTTGTTCTTGCCTGTATTTACATATGTTTGTATACTACTTGAGTGATGGAATTGGAGTACAGATCATGTGGGCAAAGAGAATCAAGCCCTGGTCCTCTGGCAAAACAGCCGTGCTCGCTCTTACCTGCTGAGCCATCTTTCCAGTACCCGGCAAACAGTTCTTGTCTTGTGCTTTGCAATAGTCTAATCAAATCCAAGGCAATCATTATACCACTCAACTACATGCTCAACTCAATAGCAGAAAAATTTGAGTGACTTGTGGGTAAAGCTCAAGAGCAGTATCTGTTATATTCCTTGGAAAATTGGCTTTTTATTTCAGGAACATAACCATACCTGTTTACACATTGTTTGGCTGCTTATAAACCACAGTACAACAGAGCTGTGCTGTAGTTCAGCCAACAGTCTGAAATGCTGTGGGCCAAATGCTGCTTAAGACTGTCTTCCTTCAGTTAAATCAAGTTCTGCCTTAACATGGCTATTATTTGCTGTAATAGGAAATTGGAAAACAGCACTAAATGTGTGTTTGTATTCGGGATACAGCTGTACCTACATTATAGCCTGGGACTTTTCAGCTGCTTACTACCACAAAAGTAGTTTACTAGACCAGAAACTGATTAAGCAAAGTCAAATGGTAAAATTTTCCTAATGTCATCATTAATCTGGGATTTGCAAGGCACGAGGTAGTCAAACTGGTACAACAAATGAGACTTCATTTGTTCCTTTAATATGTCTAATACAATCCCTCCTCTCTTATATAATTGGGTATAACTAAAATTCAAAAGCTATTACCTGTTTTTGTAAGAAAGCAGACATTTCTACTTTGATTCTTTCTCTAAAGTGTAATGCCTTGTTTGAGAAACACTGGCAACACAGATTAAGAAACTTATCACCTGTTAACAACATCACAGTGTTCCCAATCCAAGATACCTGAGTTTTTGTTTTCTTATAATCCCAAAACATTCAGTTCTGAGAACCATTATTAGTAAAGTAAGGAGGCTTTTCAAAATGTGTGAATACAGTGTTATAAGTAGGCAAATTAAAATGGCAAAAAGATCAAATGCCAAACACTGACAACTCAAGATTTAGAAGGCTTGTTCTTTGCTGCTAAAATGTTAATTTTCCTCAGAAATTGCGTTTTTTTCTATATTAAATAAAGCACTTATATAAAAATTAATCTGCTCGTCAATGAGCAGATGAGTACTCCATTTAAATGATCATCACAGATCCCTGAAGTTGCTATTCTGTCACCATTTAAGTGATGGATATTCAAATGAATTTTTCTGCATAATTTTTGTTGTTGCAGAAGCACAGTCTAAGATAGATTTAGTCAGTAACTCAATAAAAATGCAAATTTCTTAAAATTATTGAAATGTACTTGAAAGTAACTATCATGCACACCAGTTTGTAAGTATGCTTTCAATTTTGTTGTTGTCTACGGTAATTGTCAGTCTTTGAAGTTCTCTGTTGCATGTAGCTACTTCTCAAGTTTCCTCTTCTTCCCTCCTGGCCCACTGAAATCCATGTCTGAAACATCAGGAGGAATATTTATTCCTGGTATCTAAAAGTATAAACGGGAAAAATGAAGTGATTAAAGCATCAGATAGGAAATGTGTATCTCACCTTCCCCTTTAGCACTATCACTGTCGACTTCAAATAGACTTTCCAGTGGAGGGGGTGGAGTTAGAAGGGTGCACCGCACACAGTTATGCACAGGGAGTAACCATGGTTCAGAAGTAAGCCAGAACGGAGGTGCATACCTGCAATCTCAGCACTTGGGAAGATCCTTGCAAATTCAAGGCTAGCCTTGTCTACATAGCAAGAAAACTGAGAAGCTTCAACTTGGCCTATGTGTTTGTAATGTAACAGCTCTTTCTTGTGTCCAATTTGCCATATTGGATTTATTTTGCAGTAAACAGCAAGCACCAAAAGCCAAAAGGTTAAAATTCAGGATTTTAAATGGAGCACCTGCAGTTAACTTGTATATTATAAACTAGAGTATAGAAATAGGCAAGAGAACGGAATGGTCTTAAGGACCTCTAGAACCTCTCTGATGCCTGGAATCCAGTGCCAATATTTGGAATACCTAAGATCTTAACAAACTAGATGTTAACTTTTCCACACCATTAAATTAAGTTTGGTCTCACCTGTGGTTCCACAAGGGCCATGCGGATTTTCTGATGTTGAAGATTTGATGAATCTAATGTGATTTTTACTTTAACTTTATCAAAGACATGGAACACTGTACCTTCTATTCTGAGTGAAGGTATCTTGAAAAAAAAACATTTTATTAATATCGTTTCTTAAATATGAATCTCAATCCTACTTCCAGTTTACCTTCCATAGTAATTTAAAAGTTTAAAATTAAGGACAAGAAGTTGGGAAGGAGATGTGGTGGGTTCTGGGGGAAGTTGGAGGGGAGAAGTGAGGGATAGATATGATCAAGATATATTTCATTATATATAACATTTTCAAGGAATAAAAAATCCACAATATTAGTAAGCTTCTAGGTATTGAATATAAAAAGCAAAAAACCCACATTAAACCTCATAGCCTCAAATATAGTCTATTTTTGTGCACACTTCATCTTGTCACTAAGGTAATCCTGAATGACATCATTCATCTTAGTGAATTAGTTGTTTGTAGTAAAGTATCATTAAATATTCTCTAAGTTTAGGGCATGAAATATGGATTTTCTGTCATGCATTTTGAGATTTAGGATATAAATCTACTGTGGACTAATCTTCTGTACACTGTAAACTATGTTGTGATTGGTTTAATAAAGCTGATTGGCTAATAGCTTGACAGGGTAAGGTTGAGTGAGAAAACCAGACTAAGGACACCGGGAAAAAGAAGGTCAGAGTTCGAGGAGTCAGACACAGGCCAGATACAAAAGAAACAGGACGTGTAGAAAATCAAGTAACAAGCCATGAGCCACATGGTAAAACTTAGATAAGAAACATGGGTTGATTTAAGTTGTAAGAGCTAGTTAATAAGAAGCATTAGTAAGTATCTGAGTGGTTATTTGGGGGTGGCTGCAGAGACATACCTACATAAATACAGAAAAATTTTAACAATTTATAGTATGGTTGGCCAACTGTCAGAGAAAATATACCTCTCTTCCCCAAGAAAGCAAGAATCAGCAATACCATACCTCATCATCATAAGTAAGCCTTGGCTTTGGTTTATCTTTTTCTTCAAAAAAAACTGTACCTTCTAAGCCATACTTTGGAATTAGCACCACAATTGCATTCTTTCTTACAAAGAGAATATAGGCTTCCTCGCTTACTATTCCTTTGCTTTTGAAAAACAGCTGTAAAATACATACAATCTTGTTAGAAATCTTACTTTGAGATTTACAAAAATAATTTTGAAAATACCAATAAACAAAATTTCCCACTACAAACAAAAGGCAAATACCTGGGTATGAAAAGCTACTGATGCACGCTGAGCATACTGAGCCATTTTATGCCGGAAATTGAGATTTTTACATATATCTGAAAGCTTGTGTTTATCTGTCAACTCCGGATAAGTACAATCAGCCCCAATAGCCACAGCCAACAACCGATGAACGATTATGTCCGCATATCTACATAAAGAAGGTGAAATAAGAACAATGACGAATTAATTTTAAAATTTCTATATTAAAAGTTAACCATTTTTGCTGGGTGGCGGTGGCACATGCCTTTAATCCCAGCACTTGGAAGGCAGAAACAGGGAGATCTCTCTGAGCTCGAGCCCAGTCTGGTCTACAAAGTGAGTTCCAGGACAGCCAGAGCTAAACAGCGAAACCCTGTCTTGAAAAACTGAAGAAAAAAAGTTAACCATTTTCTCCCTCCTTTAGTTTTGTATGGAAAACACAATACCTTCTGATGGGGGAAGTGAAATGTGTGTATATTGGGGAGGCTAAGCCATAATGATGGAAGTCATTATCCATCCCAGAACAGAAGTAGACAGCTTGCATCATACAGCGAGTGGCCAATATCCTTAAAAGAGTGTTCAGGTACGGGAACTCAGGGGATTCAGCGCGGTCCAAAGAATCAGCCAAAGACTTGGCTGTATCAGTCTTAATTTCCAAATTCTGTCAATAAAAGGAAGAAAAGCACCAAATGAAACATCACAAAGTCAGTGGTATTGTCCTTCCTCCCTCTCCCTATTCCTGAGACAGTGGTCACACTGTGGAGCCCTGGATGGCCTGGAACCCATAGAGATTGGCTCGTCTACACCGCCAAAATACTGGGATTAAAGGCATGCACTAGCATGCCCAGCCAGAATTAGCATCCTCTCTTTAAAATATAAATAGATCAAATAAAAATAGTGTTAACTAGGGGCACTAAAGATAACTTTAGATAATGGCTGATTTATGCAGTACTAAAGCTTGAAAATTCCTGAATGTATCTGAAAGTCCCAAAGCAGCAAGAATCCTGAAGTTCCAAGGGAGAGGACAAGAGTGGAGGCAGTAGCGCCATTTCTTTGACATAGTCCAGTTTATGCTTGCTAATCTCTGAGGCGGTACAGTGTTTTCAGTATGGCTGGCTCCTCTGCAGATTCTTTCCTTCCACTGAAAGTAGAAGTAAAAGCCAGCAGCAAGCTAGTCAATTAAAGTTCAGGAAGAATAATGTTCTGCTGAACTCTACCATAGCAAGACAAACCCCTCCTTCCGCTACCATGACTTGGCAAGAAATAAGACAACCTCAAAAAAATCCCCCAATATGCAGTATCCTTGGGGCTGGGAAGCTGGGGCAGTTCAGATGGCGTATGAACTATAAAATCAGAAACTCATACCATACTATTCAAATAGTGACATTCCTTACATGCTTTCACAATAGGAAAAAATTAGCCTATACAAAATCCAAGGAAAACCAAATAAGTCAGAGTCATGCCAAGCCTAAGTATGATGAAATTAAAGGGGTATAAACGGCTGAATAAAAGTCCCCCTTTCCATGCATGCCATAAATAGCTTTTTTTTTATGGATATGATACAGGGAGCACTGAACTGGGGTGACCTAAGGAGAAAACAAATTACTTGTGAATCTCTGAAAGCTATGGATTTCATAGAAGCCATGGGTCTTAAGTTTCTATAACTATGATAAAATACCATGACCAAAAACTACTTGGGAGGAAAGGGTCTATTTCTGCTTACAGTTCCCTATCACACATTTCATCATCCAGAGATGTCAAGTCTGGAGACCAAGACAGGAAACTGAAGCAGGAACTTAAGTAGAACCCATGGAAGGACACTGCTTATTGGCTTGCTCAGCCTGTTTTCTTGTACCTGCTTAGGGCTAACACCGTTCACAATGGACTGAAAAGAATCATTAATCAAGAAAATGCCCCAAATGCTTGCCAACTAGAGGTCTTATGGAGGCATTTAAGTTCCTTCCTCTCAGATGATTCTAGCTTGTGTCTAATTGACAAAAGAACAAAAACAGCAACAAAAAATAGCCAGTCCACCACGTACAAAAGAAAGAGATGGAAGAGCAAACTATGTCTATGATACTGTAGATAACTTAGTTTAAATCATTTGTCTTTAAGACTGAGTGCTCCTTGGGATGGAGAGATGGCTCAGAGGTTAAGAGCACTTATAGTTCTTCCAAAGGTCCTGAGTTCAATTCCCAGCAACCACATGGTGGCTTACAACCATCTGTAATGAAATCTGGTGCCCTCTTCTGGCCTGCAGGCAGACATGCAGATAGAACACTGTATATAAAATAAATAAATAAATCTTTTTTAAAAAAAGACTGAGTGATTTTTACTGGACATAAAGGATGTTAGTATGTAGCTGGTGTCAATGGATATGTAGGAAGAGATGTCCAAACCCCAAGTCACATTTTTTAATATCAAAAGGAGCTACTGGTATAGTATACATAAGCTAAACTTTTAAGAAAACATGAATATTAATTTTTCAGTGTAATGGGTAGATTATGCTACAAACGCATGTGACTTTTCAATCTTTAAGACTTTACCTTGGACTTGGCTGCCTTAACAAGAATTTCATAATTGGAGGGAGGTGGAGCTGGATGTTTTCGAAGCAGAGCATGTTCAGAAAATTCCTCATGAATTTTTTTTGCAACAGAAATATTTGCAAGTAACATGAATTCTTCCACCATGGAATTTGTTTCTCTGCCAGGTGGAAAAGCATAAGGAAAGAGAAGCTGAGACAGCTATCATCACATTTACTCCAAAGTTATCTTTTATAAGTGATAAAATATTTCCCAGTGAGAACATTTGCAGGCAGCACATATCTATTTTCAGTAGCTCATGTTTCTCTAATTTCTCAGCTCCTATACTAATGGTTTACTACCTGTGTCTCTCCAGGGAAATTCTAGCATGCTAGAATTGTTTCAAATTGTACTCAAGGGGAAAAAAAAAAGGAAACGTCCCTAACTTTACTAACATAAAACAAAACCACTACGTTTATCTCCTCTTACAGAAATAGAGCTATGAAAATAAACTTTACTGAGAGAAGTACAAGCTTGGTCACACAGTATTATCTAAACTCCCCCAAATTTTACCAATATATCACTAATATATTTTCAATAACTAATTTGGGTGCTTATTTCAGGTGAGGCATTCTGCTGTAAATCCACATACACAGTAACACACACAACAGACACTTCTGATTCCTAGCTGACAGATGTGCAATATTATTCTCTTCATAGAGGTCACTGTTACACCAGTGCCAAACCTTAAATTCAGTTTGACTTCTCAATCCTTAAGACAATGACATGCCTTCCTTCTGCATAGTCTTTCTTTTAAGCCAGTTAATAAACCATCTGCATGCTGTATCTACTGCTTCCTTTCTCTGGAATCATGGAACACACTAATTTTTAATCATGTTTTAGTTATTCAACATTTGTAAATTCTATTAGCTTTTCAAGTATTAGGACCCTCCATATAGGGAAGTCAAATGACTGGGTACTTCAAGTTGTATAAATTGTAACAGTAGGATCCAAAGTTAAGAGTTTAGCTTCAAAAACTCTATTTTTTTAAAGATTTCTTAATGTTTCAATTATGTGCATGTTGTAGAATGTGTGCGTTTAAGACTGTAGGCCTGGGGAGGTCAGAGTCATTGGATCTCGCTGGAGCTGGAGTTACAAGTCAGCCATCATATATGTGGGTGTTAGGAACAAACCTTGGGTCCTCTCACAGGGCAGCAATCTCTCCAGATGCAATGCCTGGGGTCCCTCGTACCTCTGCATACTGTGTTAAGTACTTGAGAAGTCAATCAGTGCCATCTTTCTGTTTTTGCAACTATTACCACTTAAGTTCTAACATAAATTAATTCAAATCAAGGTAAATTTGAAATTTTTCTACTACCTTATCCCAATTTTATATAAGAAAAGTTAAAAAGATCACATTTACTTTTGCAAATCGTTAATAAACCAGGAAATTTCATAGCTATACAAACTGTAACAACTGTTTTAGGTATAAATACTCTGGTGATTAGTAATATACAACATATTACATTTAAAATTAATATTTAATATCAATTATTTTTTTTTAAAAAATCACATGCCTCAGTTCCTTGGTCTGTAGATCTATTGGATCATGAGTTTCACTGTCCATGTGGAATCGAACTTCTGGAGAAGACAGAGTCAAAGCCCTGAGTAAAAGTGAGAGCAATTAGACAGATGAACCAAGGACAGATAAAACATTCTATAAGTTATTCCCTTAAGTGATGAGTATATCAAGTACATAAACATTTTTCTTGGGAGGTTTTATGACCTCTATTAAGTTTAATGTCTGTTGGGGGAAGCTGCTTAGACTAAAAAAAAAAAAAAAAAATCACACAGAAACTATATTATATTCTAATATATTATTTAAATTACTGCTTGGCCAATCACTTAAGCATATAATTTCTTAAATTAGCCCATTTCTATTAATCTATATATTGCCATGTGGCTGTGTATTACCAGCAAGGTTACAGTGGCTTCTCCCTGACTCCGCCTTATTTCTCTGTATATATATCTTTCAGTCTGGCTATCTTCTGTTAAGCCATTGGCCAAAAACAGCTTCTTTTATTAACTAAAGGTATTCACAGCATACAGTGGGGAATCCCATATCAGATGTCTATATTCATATAAAGCCTAACTCTCACATTTTTATTAAGCTACATAAATTTGCAAGTACTTTGGGGCTAAAAGAACAGGCAGACTGGTATTTGACTTTCCATGGAAAACAATATATTGTGATGGGCAACGATGGGGAGGAACAGAGCAGCTCTTATATAAGTAGGTTAATAGCCGGGCGGTGGTGGCGCACACCTTTAATCCCAGCACTCGGGAGGCAGAGGCAGGAGGATCTCTGTGAGTTCGAGGCCAGCCTGGTCTACAAGAGCTAGTTCCAGGACAGGAACCAAAAGCTACAGAGAAACCCTGTCTCGAAAATAAAAATAAAAATATATATATATAAGTAGGTTAATGAGAGAGGATGTATAGGCAACCGAGTGGAGACTGATAAAATTACTACCACTCATACATCGTAAGGACAGACGGCTATTCCCTATTAGACTGCTGTGACTCTCAGAATATGCTATGCTAAGGGCTTTATATGTGTGGCTCTTAATGAGTTGAAGGTTATATAAATAAACAGTGTTTTTAGATGTGATGCTACTTTCGTCAAGTTCCACATCCAACTCAAAGTTTGTTTCTTTTTCTTCGGGTTTTTTGAGACAGGGTCTCACTTTTTGGATAGTCTCAGACTGGCCATTTAAATCAGGCTGGCCTAGGACCGAAGTCATAGATTCACCTGTCTCTGCCTCCTGAGTGCAGAGATTAAAGACTCTGCATGATCTGGAAGTAACTTTAATGATACTGGACAATCATGGAGAAATGAGGGAAAAAATTAATGATAACTTTGAGCAGCAGCTTTTGTGTACATACCTAATCTGTAAAGAGTTTTAAATTTCTTATTTAATTATTCAAATATGGTAGTCACTGGTTACACTTGCTGCTGAGCATACTTATCTGTGGCTGCAAGGAGTTTGGAATGATGGTCACTTGCATTCAGGAACTTAATTCAGGCACTCTGTATGAACAGTCCAGAGCCAGCGTTTGCATCATCAGCAAAAGCATTTCTGTAATTGCTTGTAGCATTCAAAATATAGTGAGAGCCCAGGCTCCAAGCTCTGAAAGGCTCCATACTTGGCCTCCACACACAGCAGTCTTTCAACACTGAAGCTATTTCTAACTGCTTTCTTTCTAACAAGTTTGTGCTGACACTCCTCCTCTTATGCCTGTTATGGTTAGGTAAATGCCATGATATAATCTATGAAGTACAGTCTACCAGCTAACAAAATTCTAACAAAATGCTCTAAAGACAAATATTATCTCAGTATAATTGATATTAATCATAATCATACACTAAAGCATGTCTTAGTAGATTAAGAACATACCCCTTTTCAATCCTTCCTTTTTTAAGAATTTTAGCTAGTTTATTTAGTCCACGGAGACTAGTGGTAATATCATCATTCATGGCTGCTGAATCAATTCTCATCTGTGCTTCAGCATATGTAAGAGAAGCCTAAGAAAGAAACCTTAGGTTAACGTAATTCTCACAACCAATACAAACGTATTTACTATTTGAACCATACTCTTTATGTACAGGCCACCATGCACGTATGGCGGTCAAAGAGCTAGCTCCTCTTCCTAATTCGAGACAGGGTCTCTCGTGTTTCCTACTTGATAAACCAGGATAGCTCGCTCATCAGTGAGTCTCCTGTCTCTGCTCCTAAGTCCCTATCGGAGTGCACTAGGATTGCAGACATGTACACTGCAACACAGCCTTTTCTTGAGTCTTTGGACTTGCACAGAAAGCATTTTACACACACAGCCACCTCTCCACCTCTAAACTGTAGTATTTTTATCTCATATTCCATGCTTTCAGGAAGCCTAAAATAAGTAACAAGAGAAATCTATAGATTCTTAACTTTATACCATGATTTCTAGTTTAACTCAGATATTCATTATTTAACATAATCAAATTTCCATTAAAATAAAGGAAATGGTAGTTTTTTTACATTTTCAGGATTTTTTAATAATAGAATATTTCATAATACTTTCATATTTTGTATATTTTAGTTAGTACTTGAATAAATCACAAAGCAGGTTCTGGCTGTTTTCTAAAAATCCTTTGCAAAAGGTCATTACTCCCCTTCTCACTGGCAAATAAGAAGAGTCTAGATATATTTTATAGGACACTAACCAACCAACAAACAGTCCTCAAAATGCAGTGAAAATGATAAGAAAAGTTTGAAGCAATCTCTAGTTAACAGACAATCCAATTATGAAGATTGCTGCTTCTGCTTCTATGTGGAAAACTAGTATTTTTTCAGATTAAAAGATAAAAAATTGAAATTCACAAACAGAATAAAGTAACCTAGTATAGGTTAAGTCAAGTTTCTGGGAGCACCTTTATCTACTAAATATTAAGTGTTCCCTTTCTAGAAAAATATTTTATTATGTTCATTAATTTTTTATTTCAATTCATAAAATTTTGTTAAATTATTGCCTCAATGTACTCTAAAATTATGAATCTCTAAAGGCTGAACTAATTCACACACCACTTGCTTGTTAACAGTTCCTGAACTAGTCGTCACAGCAGAGTGAGACTAGTTATAGAGCAGAGTGAGACTAGTTATAGAGCAGAGGGAGACTAGTTATAGAGCAGAGTGAAACTAGTTATAGAGCAGAGGGAAACTAGTCGTCAGAGCAGAGGGAGACTAGTTATAGAGCAGAGGGAGACTAGTTATAGAGCAGAGGGAGACTAGTTATAGAGCAGAGGGAGACTAGTTATAGAGCAGAGGGAGACTAGTTATAGAGCAGAGGGAGACTAGTTATAGAGCAGAGGGAGACTAGTCATCAGAGCAGAGGGAGACTAGTCGTCAGAGCAGAGGGAGACTAGTCGTCAGAGCAGAGGGAGACTAGTTATAGAGCAGAGGGAGACTAGTTATAGAGCAGAGGGAGACTAGTCGTCAGAGCAGAGGGAGACTAGTCAGAGCAGAGGGAGACTAGTTATAGAGCAGAACGATACTGACTTGGAAGAAAACAATTGGTTAACTTTCTGAAAACATCATTACAAGAAAAAGGGTCTAGAATAGAGGACAATTTAGCACAAAATGAAGATGAATGTTAGAGAATATGGGGAGAGGTACAAAAATAAGAAAAATTTGGCTCCATTCTGTTTGAACATCTCAGGTTCTACTGGAATCTAACTCTAACTTATTGTTATCCATGATGCACCATGGTAATTTTCCCAACACTACTATTTTTAAATAGGAATAGACTCAATTACTAGGGTTACCTTTACTTGAGGTACATAGGTTCTAAGTTCCTGGATACAGGACATTTACTACATAAAGTAATTTTGAATAGATCAATAACTGAGCAAATTTTAAATTCTGAAACAAACTAGGGACTGCTACAATGCTGAACCTAACTTTTTCAAAAGTATCTAAGAATTTGTTAAAAGCACCAAAAATTTGAAATGTCAGATATGAATCATAAAACTAACCTTTGAATTAATTACGCTTTTGGTAAATCTTGTTTTTAAGATTTCAGCATTATGATTCATTTCCCAAATACAGGAAAATGCCAACCTTAAGGAAAAAAGAGACGGTTATTTGTTTATGGGAATTAATTAATATAGTTAACAAGACACTCTTATAAAAAATGCAGAAATACCTGTCAACATTGGATCTTAAGGAGCATAAGTTAGAGCTAAGCAACTCTGGAACCATGTCAATCCTCTGAAAAAGATGACAACAGACCTTAGGTTACTCAGCCACATTCACACATCTTAATTTCCATCTACAAATAGCATCACGTGAGCAGGAAAGAGGGCAGTGTATTCTTGTAGTTTTAGCTAAATAAATCATGTATTTATTGTGATTGCTCATGAAACTAAAAGTTCCTGGCTTAGCCTTCTAAAAGATGAGGCAGGATAATCAAGAGTTCAAGGCTAGTCCTGGCCTACACATCAAGAACCAGTGTTCATTAAGACAAAACAAAATGCCAATGTGTTCTGATCAGTAAGATTGTAAATTTAATACATTTACCTTTTCACAAAGATAAACAGTTGTTCCTCTTCTGGCTGATTCCTGATCCAACGCATTTCCTGGCCTGATGAAATGGCTAACGTCAGCAATGTGAACACCAACCTTAAAAAGATTAAAATGAAAGGATGTCAAACTGCATTATTATTATTTCTTTTTTTTTAAATTTTCGAGACAGGGTTTCTCCGTAGCTTTTTTGGTTCCTGACCTGGAACTAGCTCTTGTAGACCAGGCTGGCCTCGAACTCTCAGAGATCCGCCTGCCTCTGCCTCCCGAGTGCTGGGATTAAAGGCGTGCGCCACCACCGCCTGGCTCAATCTGCATTATTAATAGCACAGACTAACAATGGAATTTAGATGAGAAAAAGTGTGGCTAAACTGAAAATGGACTCTGTCACAGCTCCTAACTCAACCTCTAACGTTCCCATTAGTTCCTGTAGCTATAATTTTATATTCTTTTCTCAATAAGAAGAAACAATGAACTCTAGAAGTGAATCATATTTAGCTAAGAGTACTGAGCCAAAATATACCTCCAAATTTCCATTACTGAGTTTTCTACAATGCAGGGCATCGTCTATGTCAGTACATCCTGGAGGGTCGACACTGCAAACACACAGATGTCTCAGGTCTTCTCGGTTTTTCATGTCCTAGAAAAATACCATGTTAAAAAGAAAAAATATTAACTTGAGTAACACAACAGCAACATAGCTCTTAGGAAATAAATATCCCCACAAAAATAAGTTAGATTTCCATGAGGAAACTTGACATATCCACTAGTTCTATAGTTTGGAAGATGTCATCTCTCAGAGAAAAAAAATCAAAATATTTGTAGATCACCTAATTGATGGAGCATGGTCCAAGAATGGGGATAAACTGTTCTTGGATTATGCTTTCATGCCCCTCCCAGGTATTGAGTTTACTTTGGATTACCCATCACAACTGCTATTGTTATTTGCTTATATGCCTCTATGGGAAAACACATTTTTGCCGCTTTCAGCTTGTTCTTGTGATTGTACACCTTACTTACGTGACTCTACTTAACACTCGAGTATAAACTGTCTGATGCTCTCAATAAAGTTGTCTACTGCATAAGAGTTTAGTCTGCCTCATTTTTAGGCTCTATTCTCCCAGATTCCACTCCTTTTAGAGCAGTAAACACCTAAAAATGCTGTAACTAAATGTGAACAAGTAGCCATGGTTTCTACATATTTAAAAACACATAGAGAAATTACATTAATTACACCCTGATCTGTTGGCTCAGTCCTATATTCCTAGATACTCAAGTCCGAGGCTGGAGAAATAAAAGTTCAAGGTCTACTTGGGTTACAGAATAAGATCCAGGCCAGCCTGGGCAACTTAAGACCCCATGGTAAAACAGGGCTGAGGACTCAGTCCAGTGGTACAGTGCTTAACTAACCTGTAAAATGCCCTGTGTTCAGACACTAATGAAAACAGCACAGAACAGAAACTCCCTAGGATAACAGATAACCCATAAAGTCACTGACTTCTTTTCAACTCACCTTCTCAGTAATACTCCACGGCATCTTGGGCAGGAAGCTAAGGACAGCCTGGGAAAAGGGCTGATGAGGAACATCATGTTCAAGCAACAGAACTTCTGTTTCTGTCTCTTTTTCTCCAACATCACCTAAATTTTTAACAAAGTGTCCCTGAAATGAAAAGGTATTATCAGAAAGGCACATTTTGCAAATAATATTTCATTATACTAAATATCTTCCAGGATTTTTACTCAGTGTTTCTAAACTTTTCTCTAACAACAAATTAAAAACCCTTTGGCCAGGCAGTGGTGGCACACACCTTCAAACACAGCACTTGGAAGGCAGATGGATCTCTCAGGTGGAGGGCATCCTGGTCTACAGAGTGAGTTCTAAGAGAGCCAGGGCTACACAGAGAAACTCTGTCTAGAAAAACCAAAAAGGAAACACCACCCTTTGGGCCTGGAGAGACGGATGTGTGGTTAAGAACTCTGTTGATCTTGCAGAGGGCCCAAGTCGGCTGCCAGCACCCACATGGTGACCTATAACTATCTGTAACTGCCGTCCAGTAGATCTGGCTGCAGCCCCTGCGGGCCTCCCTGTGCACCTGGCATGTACTGTGGTATAAAGACATACATAGGCAAAATGTCCATAACAGAAAAGCAAACAAGAAAGCAAACAAGCCTCTAGAAAACTAAAGGTGAAAATGAAAAGATTTTTCAGCTGCATATAAGAGCCTGGTTCTTAGACCATAATGCCTATCTATGTTTAGTACTCTTTAACCTTAATATTTTCAAAATTTGATTAAAATTTATTCAGGGCACAAATGTTTCCTCCATAAAGTTTATCAGTAAATGTTGTTAGGTGACTTGAGTAAAATTAGCCACATGACTTATACTAGAATTATATAAAATTCATCTATACTACTTCCTAGGTAAACCATATTTGTGTACATAAAACTATTACACTTTCACTAAAAGTCAACAGTAATTAATTTAATTAAACACACAAAGGTAAAATTACTATTTTAAGCTTACATTTGGATATCTAGAATTTCTAGGCCAACCATCAATAGCGACAATAATTCTCCGTCCTTCTAGTGCAGAAGCCTGTCTGGTTTCTATTCGAATTCGTGGAATTCTCTTATCAGCAGGTGTAAAGAGATGTCTTCTTGACTAGAAAAGAATTTAAAAAAATTATTTGCAGTCTGGGGATCAATCCTAGCAGTTCCAGCACATGCTTCGTAAGTACCATACCACTGCACTCTAACCCAGGAGAAATGACTGTATGTACACAATTTGAAAAACCCGGCAGGGGACTGCTAAGTTCCAGTCGGTGAGAATCATTTTCCAATAGTGCTAATAAGTGCTCTACTCACCTCCTTAATATCAGACTTGGAAAGCATGCCGCAATATGGTCTCCAGTTCCTTTTTATTATTCCTACAACTCTACCTGTAGCCCTCAACATTTTTTCACTTACAGCAGACTTAAGCTGAAATATAAAATGAAAATCTTCAATTACTTTTCTTCTAAGTAAGTTTTCTTCCAAATTAGATTCTGCACATGGACACTAATACATTCAGGTAGCAAATAATGACATGAATGACATGACACTCAGAACCTTTATGCCTCAAAGTTCTAGACATGAGCTTACCAACTGAACAATGCTTATTGTTCCATAACAAAGCACTCCATAAATGATAAATCAAGAAGCATGTATCTGATAAATGTGTTAGAACTCAGTGTTTTCCAATTTAATATGAGGACTTACAAAAACACATGTTAAGTATAGGAATTGAGACTGAGACTTAGTAGCAGTTTAGACTAACTAGATACATGTAGTTACTAATTAGTTACTATATACTTATTACAGTGAACATGTCATGTTGGATCTAGTCAATTATAAAATAAATGCATCTTCAAATTAATTTATCTCAAATTAAAAGTCAAATGAAGAATGTAAACCATGAGAAATAGATCCTATAAAATTTTACCTCCAGTGACTAGATTCAGCATGAATGCTATCGTCAGACTTCAGGAAATTAAATGTAACCAATGAAAAGAGCTACTCTTTTAATTTAATACAAGAGTGTTACCTCATAAAATGGGTAAGTAGGTCATTTCTAATAGACTTAACAACACATATGGAGTAACTCAATCTCCCTATAAGCATATTAGTAGAAATGGAATAATTAAGCATGTACAAAGACAAAGATACAGAAGCACATTTTCTAAGGAAATTTTAATACTGCAAAAAAAATTTCAGGAAATTTTACATTTCTATTTACTTAAACTTCATAAATTCAGACCATATCCCAAATATTAACAGACTTTCACTTCCAAACTCAAACAATTCTAAATTAAATACTTAAACTCGTTGCGTAAAATGTCATTAAAAGATGAGTTTGTATACTTAGAACAGAAATCATCTACACACATAACTTGTATTAAATTAAAAGTAGACTTGAGACTGGAGAGATGGCTCAGTATTTAAGAATACTGGCTGCTCTTCCAGAGAACCTGGTTTGTTCCCAAATCACACATGGAAGTTTATAACTGTCAGTAATTCCAGTTCCAGGGCTGTGACATCCTTTTCTGGCTTCTGCAGGCAATGCACAGACATGCTACATAGACATCCATGTAGGCAAAATACCCATACATATCAAATAAAAATGAATAAACCTTTAAGAAGAATTTTGAACTGTGATTTCATTCACTAAATATGAAAACAATGGCACGTTAAACAGCACAACAATGCGGACAAACAAAACCTGTGTTCTCTCATACCATGAGTTCTCTCTCCTCATCTTTCTCCACATCATCTTCCGTTGGACCTTCATCATGTAAAACCACAGAAGATGGTGCCACCCACTGACTCCTGGGCAGAAGCTCCACAGCCACAATGTCTTCATGAATAGCTCTATTTAGATGTTTAAGTCCTTGTATAAGTATCTGGGCAAACCAGCAAATGGCATGTGTTAAAATAGATTAAATGGCAGTAATGAAAAAGTTGTCTAATAGAGGGCAATATTCTGTATGATACCTAATTCTCTTAATGATTTTCCTATTTTAAAATAATAACCTGAGCCAGGCTTCTTGGGTAAGTAAGTACATGCTACACAAACATTGTTCATCTGAATTTGGTCCCCAGAACCCATGATGGAAGAAGAAAACTGACTTCTGAAAGTTGCCCTTAATTTCCCCATCATACTTTGGTGATGCACTCCCGACCCACTATCCACATCATATGACACAATCTTAACCATTTTAAAAATTAACATAAAAAATGGCATTGTTATTCATCATACAGGCTTAATTTTTAAACTTTAAGGAGAAAAATGCTCAAGAAATATGGCTTTTGTTTATGACTTCACCATAAACAATGGCGATTAAATAGTTGGGAAAATCAAACTACTTAAATCTCAAGATCCTGGTTGGTGAAAATGAAATCTCAACTAATTTCATAGACTGTGGTTGGTGAAACTCAGCAAGCCACAAGTCCAACAAATCTGATGAATAGCAAAACACTCGAAAAGCTGCTATCATGTGATGTGAAGCCTTCTTTCTGCTGTGCAGTTATTTATTATAGGCAGATATATAAAACAGGAATCTCATTTTAGAGTATTTGATGTTTCTCTTAAAAGGCAAGTTAGCAGAAATTTTTTAAATAATCAGTCTCATAATTCATTTATTAGCTGAGCAATGGTGGCACAGCACTCGCCTTTAATCCCAGAGGCAGAGGCAAGTGTGATCTCTGAGTTAGAGGTCAGCCTGGTCAACATACTGAATTCAAGGACAGCTTGGTTACACAAGTAGAAACCCCTTCTCAAAAACACCTCCACAGTCTGGTGGTGGTGGCGCATGCCTTTGATCCAGCACTCAAGGGGCAGAGGTAGGCAGATCTCTGTGAGTTCAAGGCCAGCCTGATATACAGAATTAGTTCTAAGCTCTAAAGCTACTCAGAGAAACCCTGACTCAAAAAAACAGGAGGAGAGGGGAAGTCCTTTATTATAATAGTGTTTATTACTCTTACCAACTAGAAAGAGAAGGTAAGGTAGAGAAATGGCTATCATAAGGTTTTTCTTGGAAGCATGCAGATCTGAAAAAGCCTACAGACCACAGAAAAATCCTGGGCACAGTAGTTCCACGCCTGTCACCCAGCCCTAATCAGGTGTAAACAGAAGGATCTCTGGAGCTTACTGGCCAGTTAATCCAGCCTAACTGCTGAACTCTAGGACAAAAGAAAGTCTGCAAGGAAATACACCAAATTTCTAAAGTATCACCTCTCCTCTGGCCTATATTCTCACAGGTAGATACATGCACATGCTAATTAAAAATAAAAAGTGAGGCAAATTTAAATTCTCATACAAAAATTTTACACCAAATATTTCCGTGTATAAAGATATAAAGGTTTATACAGAGGCCAGCAAGACGGCTCATCAGAAATCCTAGGCTTGCCACTAAGCCTGAGAGTTTGAGTTCAATACCTGGGTCTCTCTCTTTGCAAGGAGAGAACCAAACCCTGTCCAAGTTGTTTTCTAACCTTCACTAATAGTGTGCATGCATACATACATACACAAAAATAAAATTTTTAAAAACTTTAAAAGGCAAGCTTCCATACTGTCTTAGTTAGGGTTTCTATTGCTGCGATGAAACACCATGACCTAAAAGCAAGTTGGGAAGGAAAAGGTTAATTTGATTTACACTTCAGCAATGCTGTTCATCACTGAAGGAAGCTAGGACAGGAAGTGAAAGAAGGCAGGATTTTGGAGGCAGGAGCTGATGCAGAGGCCAGGGAGGGGAACTTACTGGCTTACTTCCCATGGTTTGCTCAGCCCACCTTCTATAGAACCCAGGATCGGCACCATCTGCTATGGACTGGGCCCTCCTACACCGATCACTACTTGAGAAAATGTCAAGGTGTCTCCTCAACTGAGGTTCCCTCCTCTTGATGACTCTAGCTTGTGTCGGCACACAAACCAGCTGGTATACCTACTTACCTCTTTTTCATCTTCTTTGTCTCCATGAATCCACACTGTAGCTTCTAAATAATTTTCCCTGCTAGCTCTAAATGTTCCTTGAAGGTATGAGCCAGATTTTATGCCTTGTTGGAGCTTACTTAAGGGAAGATGCTCTGAAAATATTATTTTTCCACTTTCTATTTCATTCTGTGAAATAAGCAAATCAAAAGTCTGTTTATTTAATGCATTGCTTTCAAGAGTATCATACAAGTTAAATCTACTTTATAGAATATACAACTGAGGGGCTGGAGAGATGGCTCAGTGGTTAAGAGCATTGCCTGCTCTTCCAAAGATCCTAAGTTCAATTCCCAGCAACCACATGGTGGCTCACAACCATCTGTAATGAGATCTGGTGCCCTCTTCTGGCCTTTAGGAATACACACAGACAGAACACTGTATACATAATAAATAAATAAATATTTAAAAAAAAAAGAATATACAACTGAATCTAAACTGAGAGTGGTTTATCTTCCAGACCACCACCGTCTAAACAACTCGCTGCAATGAAAGGGCCATCTTTTTAATGATGCTCAACATGGCAGCCACTAAGTACAAATTCTGTTGACTAGCTGGATATGTATAATACAGCTGGGAAAATGGATTTTAAAATTTAAATTACTTTTAAGCACCTACATGAACTAGTAATTAGTTATCAGATAGAATACTCCAAATCATGTATTTGAAAAAATCAGCCCAGTTGCATCTTTTAGAATTCTTTTAGTTTTGTAAAATAGTTAAAGACAAATAGGACTGGAGAACAACTGTTAGAGAAACAGAATGAATACACATATCTGGTCCTATTAGATACAGCTACTTTGGTGAAACAGCTGTCATGAAAGAAGATATAAAGTCACTGTTTTTTGTTGGTTTTTTTTTTTTGATAGTGGTAGATTAACCATTTAAAAATATATCTGACAGTTAAAGTATGAGATTCAGTGTGAAGTTCCACAGCTTCAGAATGGCTGCTAACTGTACAGAAATCCAATAAGGCTTTGGGTCTTATTAAAAACACTGCAATCCAGGCAGTGGTGGCGCACGCCTTTAATCCCAGCACTCGGGAGGCAGAGGCAGCGGATCTCTGTGAGTTCGAGGCCAGCCTGGTCTATAAGAGCTAGTTCCAGGTCAGGAACCAAAAAAGCTACGGAGAAACCCTGTCTCGAAAAGAAAAAAAAAACCAACAACAACACTGCTTATTTGTGAGGTCTTAAAATAAAATTTTTAATAAATTAAAATAGCTACCATTTACACTTATCATAGCTATGTGATATGATAAGCAACAAGAGTTACACGAATGCTTACAATTATACTTCATTCAGTCCTAATAATGGTATAGTTATTGCTATTTAGCTTACATACAAAGCCGATGTATTTAGCAGAGTTTATTTCAATAAGCCAATCACAGTTACCTTGTTTACAACCTAACTCTGTTCCTGTTCTCGCTTATTGGCATGTTCTAATTTTTAAATCTTTTGTAACTATAAACCTAATATCCTAGATGGCTATTTTTATATTTTATTTTCTTCAAAAACAGAACATACTGAAACATACCGTTTCCTCAGACAAGCAAGCAAGACGATCTATAAGCTCAGGGTTAGCAGTTAGGCTTTTTACATATTCCTCACCTGAAAAAAATAAAAACAGTCAGTGCTTTAAAACTCAAGAATCTAATTTTATCTAGGCACAAGAGAACATGAATGATCTTGTTTTGATAGTACATCTGCCATTTTTCATACATGAAACAAAAACCAATCTGTTGATGTAATCATGACTGAAAATGGGTCCAACATACATGAATTTTTACTATGTCAACTGCAAATAGTGAGGAAAATTAACAGCCACTATTTACAACTGCTTATTAAGCTCACTGACAACTTTAAAATGTAAAAAGAATGCGGGGCAGCAGTGGTGCATGCCTTTAGTCTCAGAACTCAAGAGGCAGAGGTAGGAAGATCTCTGTGAACTGGAGACGACCCAGGTCTACAGATGAGTTCCAGAACAACTGGAGCTGCTGTTACACAAAGAAACCCTGCCTGAGAAACTAAAAATAAATACAGTAAAAATAATTAAAAAAAATAAAAATAAAATGGGGGGCTGAAAAGATGGCTCAGCGGTTGAGAGTACTAACTGCTCTTCCAGTTCAATTCCCAGCACCCATATGGCAGCTCACAACTGTCTGAAGATCCAGTTGCAGGGGATCTGACACCTTCACACCAATGCACATAAAATAAAGTTAAATAAACCATAAAAAATATTTAAAAAAATAAAATGTAAAAAGAAAGATGGTCCAGCAATTAAAAACACCTGCTGCTCTTGCAAAGGCCCTGGTTTCAGTTCCCAGCACCAATACAATGGCTAATAACCATCCCTAATGTACATAATGCACATACATACATGCAGGCAAAAGATTCACATATTAAAAATTGAAAAACATTTAAAGATAATATTCAATTATACAGGAAAATGATATTCTGAGTCATGTGAACATATGGCCCAATACTAATTTTTATATACAGTTGCAAATATGCATAGAAGTGTTTACATTCAGACCTACACGTGAAAGCTGGGATTCCTTCTTCTACAGCTTTTTCTTTGTTTTTCTTGTCATTTGTTATAAGGATAACTTGAAGCTGGTTTTCTGCTGATATTTTCTTCAAATGTTCGTTGTACCATTTTGCCGCTACTCGAATGGCTCTGTCATTTCTGTCATTAGCATTTTCTCCCTGTTCTTGTTCAATGTAGGTTTCTCTAAATGTGAAGAGGCAAACCATGAAATAAAAGTTAACCAGCAAAAACAAAAATGTGTAAAAACTTCTGAGACATAAATGTTTGACAGCAGCTAAAAAGCCAGTGGTATACATATTTGGTTGAAATTTATATGGTCAGAAAAATTCTGTTAAGATCCTTTGAAGTTTTCAAGACAATTCTCTTGAGGAAATTTATGCTATTAGTAGGAAAATACAGAGGTTCAAATAGTTTGATTTCATAAAAAGAAAATTAGAAGCCGGGTGATGGTGGCACACGCCTTTAATCCCAGCACTCGGGAGTCAAAGGCAGGCGGATCTCTGTGAGTTCGAGACCAGCCTGGTCTACAGAGCTAGTTCCAGGACAGGCTCCAAAGCCACAGAGAAACCCTATCTCGAAAAACAAAACAAAACAAAAAAAAAGAATTTAGACTTCAAATGGAGATGTGGTGTAAATGTTGTGTGATGTTTTACTTTTTTTGGGGGGACCCACCACACAGGTCCCAAATAAATACACAGGGGTTTATTATTACTTATGAATGCCTGACCTTTTGGCTTATTTCTTGCTAGCTTTTCTTATTTAAATTATCCCATCTATCTTCAGCTTCAGGACTTTTATCTTTCTCTATTCCTGTATCCCTTCCTTTTCTTCTTATTCCGTGTCTGGCTGTGTAGCTAGGCGGCTGACCCCTAATGGCCTCCTCTCCTTATCCACTTGCTCTTCGTCCTCATTTCTCCTTCTATTTAAACTCTCTGCCTGCTAAGCCTGCCTATCCTTGCTCCTGTCTTTATTGGTCGTTCAGCTCTTTATTAGGACCATCAGGTGTTTAAGACAAGCAAATCACAGCTTCACAGAGTTAAACAAATGCAGCATAAACAAAAGTCACACACCTTAAAATAGTATTCCCCAGCAGGGACGTTAATAGTTCACTGGGTAAGAGGGATTAATAGAACTTTGGAGACCAGATAATAAAACTTTATTCAACAAACCACGGATTACCAGTCAACTGCTAGGCTCTACAGTGACTGTAGATCACTGTGTGATCATGTGTTTCAATGGCCATTCACTACAACTGCTAGGCTCTACAGTGACTGTAGATCACTGTGTGATCATGTGTTTCAATGGCCATTCACTACAACTGCTAGGCTCTACAGTGACTGTAGATCACTGTGTGATCATGTGTTTCAATGGCCATTCACTACAACTGCTAGGCTCTACAGTGACTGTAGATCACTGTGTGATCATGTGTTTCAATGGCCATTCACTACAACTGCTAGGCTCTACAGTGACTGTAGATCACTGTGTGATCATGTGTTTCAATGGCCATTCACTACAACTGCTAGGCTCTACAGTGACTGTAGATCACTGTGTGATCATGTGTTTCAATGGCCATTCACTACAACTGCTAGGCTCTACAGTGACTGTAGATCACTGTGTGATCATGTGTTTCAATGGCCATTCACTACATGAACCCTTTGATCATTCGTGGTAAACACTAAATCCATAGCAAAGCCTAGGTAGACCCCATAAAGCCACGGCTCTCAAATATGAGAGTTCACTTCCATATTTCTTTAGGTCTGCTCTTCAAAGCCATCTTCTCAGCACTACTTTACTCCCTACCATTAACTGTATTACCAATGCTTCCACGGTGTGTCCAACCTTTTGACGCTGCAACATAATTTTGTGAATCTACAAATGCGTTGGGCCACATATGTAACATTCTGGTGCACAGGGCTCCTCTGGTTACAAATCTAATAAATCTAAGCTTATCAGTAAATGCAATGGTCATTAAGTTTGAATTTGGTTTTAATGTGACAGACTTAAGAAACAAAATCCATGAGATTTGCTTAGTGTCCTAAAAGTCTTCCAATATTGCTAAGTCCTACTCAAAGCACTTGAACTAAGAAATCTTGCTAAGCCTCCATTAGGAATCTGATGAACATGTTCCATACAACCTCAGTCTGGTTCTGTCTATGGAGTCTAAGGCGATGCAATGACTGAGCAGCCCACAGACACTTTTATTCTGTGTATATGGGTGTGCATGCGTGCACGTGCGTGTTTAAGCAATATTTAGTTTCAAGATACAAGAAAGAGCTACAACTGACAAGGTACGAAAACATGTGGATAATTAAACTTGGCACTACTTGTATACACATGGCGTAGGCCAAACATGCTGCTAAGCACCTCCAACCTGTAAGATAGATTTCATACAACAAAAAACTACTTAGTCCACAATATCAATAATGTCAAGGTCGAGAAAGTGACTTTAAGTGTCATAGATAACCACTGTACACTATCTGTGATAACGGGAAATCCCATATGTTCTGAAAGCACCCATTTAATTCAAAAGTCATGAACCTAAATTATAATAAAGGACTGCTTTTTGAAATCCAAATTTAATAAATCAGCTGTAAGATATTAGTTTAAATTTTAAAGCTTATTTTTTTTTTTTTTTTTTGGATTTTCGAGACAGGGTTTCTCCATAGCTTTTGGTTCCTGTCCTGGAACTAGCTTTTCTAGACCTGGCTGGCCTGGAACGCACAGAGATCCGCCTGCCTCTACCTCCCGAGTGCTGGGATTAAAGGCGCACGCCACCACCTCCCGGCAATTTTAAAGCTTATTAATCATATGTTCATTTTTAAAAATCTTTTTTGCCGACTCACTCGTTTTGTACCAGCTGTATGCTATTTATATGCACGGCATCGCAGGAGCCCAAATGATCTCCTCTCCAAAGAGCCATCATTCAGCTCAATATACACAACTTCCACGAGGATTCTGATAGCTAGTAGATCCAGTTTAAGGTGTGAGCCCACTAACACTGTGACCTTACCTGAGTCCCACTCAGCAGCGTCTTCCACACAGCCAAGAACAACCCAACAGCACACGGAACTACAGATCGGCTTTGACAAATGAATTCCCAGGCACTTTCTTGGTTTGTTTGTTTGTTTTGTTTTTTCAAGACAGGATTTCTCTGTAGCTTTGGAGCCTATCCTGAAACTAGCTTTTGTAGACCAGGCTGGCCTCGAACTCACAGAGATCCGCCTGCCTCTGCCTCCCCAGCGCCCAGGCACTTTCTGATAACTTTCGGTAAGCCTACGGTCTTGTGAGACTTACTTATGGTGCTCGTTAGTGAATGTGTAAAAATGCTTCTCCCGGTTATTCGTCACATCCCTGATCCGCTTATAGATGGGGGCACTCCGGTTTCTCACTTCCTGCAGGACTGTCTGGAGCACAATGACATTCCTGATAGCTGGGTCTTCCAGAACATCAATCTTAAAAACAAAAGCAAAAAGTTAATTTTCCCCATGTTCACGTAGAAACTGTTTCTGTCAAGCCTAAAATCTTGACAGTTTCATACACCGGCTCTCCGTTGGGCCAAAGTGTCACTTTGCTGTAGAACAAGTGACAACAGTCACTCGGCCCTGCAGGCTTGAGAAGAGCACCCGCAAACGGACCACAAAAGTTTGCAGTATTAAAACTATTAACGAATAAATCTGCTGGCCCACACAGTTTTTGTTCGTAGGCACTTACAAGCTGCCTGGGGGTCGCAATCTGGAGGCCACAGAAGCCCAGGTCCCCGGCTTCCAGGCACTTATAATCTAAAGTAGAAGAGACACCAGGAGTTAGAAAATTAACGTGTCGAAAACTACGACTCCAAGAACCGAAAAAAAACATGTAAATAAATAAAACAACAAAGTTAGGGAAATGTACCTCAGCCTGGACAACTGGAAGCGAGGGTGGCCTTGGTACCTGCCTCTGCATCCCGAGACCCGCCACCCTCGGTTTCCCTATCTGCCACGCCCCCTTGTCACCACGCGGCCCGCCGGCCCACGCACCTGGTGCAGCAGCACGTTGGTGTCCGGCAGGAGGTAGTGCGGCCACGGGCAGAGGCTGCTCGCCTGGTCGCCGGGCTGCGACTCCAGAGCCGGGGCCGCATGCGCCCGGTCGCAGGCGGCGCAGGCCGGGGCCCCGCAGCCGATGTCATCCCGCAGGTAGTGCTCGCGCACGATCTTCACCACGCCGCCCGCGCGGGTCTTTTTTAAGAACGTTTTGGACTTGAGCATCTTGGCTCCCGGCGTAGAATCCGGACCCGGGCGGAATCCCGACCGCTACAGAACTCCGGCCGAAAACACGTCAGGTCAGAAACGGAGGCGCCTTAGCAAGCAGCCCCAAGCATTTCCTCCTCTTCCCGCGAGCTGCTAATACGCACGTCTCGCGAGAAAACACGCCACGCCTGACTGGTCGTGTTAGTCCCTTGATTATCGAGGCGATTGGGCCACAGTATATATTTCCGCCCGCAGCTGGGCGGGGTTCGTCTCCGAACTACCACTCCCAAAGTGCACCGCTTCGAACTGGCTTCCGGGAAGGGAGGGCCTAGGCACCTACGCGCCCTTGCTTCTTCCGACTTCTTCTCTGACTGGGCGGGTGGTTGTCTTGGTGACTGCTCCCTAACGGTCTGGCGACCCCGAGATACTTGTAGAGGGTTTGCAGCACTGAAGACGCCCGTGGTTCCTCCAAGTATCCGAGGTGAGGCTGGTTTTAGCCTTGTATGCGGAGTTACTGACGCTGGAGAGGTAGCTTCCAGGAATCTGTCTCCCTATCTTTCACGCGTGCTACAAAGATGCTAAAATGCATCAAGTTTAGAATTTATAAATTTCTTAGCCAAAGGAGAAGCCCGCCCCTGGTCCTTTGTAACTCGGGCGAGGATTTCTCTTTGGCTACACCTTTCTTCACACCTTCCTTTAAAAAGGAAAGAGGTGGATAGTACTGTAGCTCTTCCTGTCCCCCACCACGCACACCTCCTTCCTCACTGTTCCTTTTAGAAGAACTGAAATGTCTAATTCTATGGACATTTTACCAAATCGTGTACTGTTTAAACAAAGGAGTTAGTGAAAATTCTTCGGAAGGCTAAGATGTGCTATTTAGAATATTCGAATTTTTCCTCTGTTTTTCCAAGTTATTTAGAAATGTTATTGTCTCGATGTGAGCTTGTCTTCAGACTTCCAGTGATTTCTTGCTTGTTAAATAAACCTCATGTGTATCCCCAGACAGTCTGATGTCGACTCCGCTCTTGTTTTATATATCCTCTTCCTCCGTACAAATCTTGTCCCATGTGTTCACAGATCCTTCCAGATTTAACTGCTTCTGTACAATCTTACACGGACAAAATCGGAGTCATTCTCTCCTGGAGCTTGGAGTTCTTGGTATGAATGGGCTGTACCCTTTCTCTTTTACACGACTTTTTCTTTTTCCTTCAAATTAAGATTCTTGCTTTGTAGGCATGGTGGTGCACACCTTTAATCCCAGCAGGAGGCAGTGGCAGACAGATCTCTGTGAGTTCTAGGACATCCCAGGGCTACACACCCTGTCTCAAAAAACAAAAGCAAACAAACAAACAAAGCTTATTGCCCCAAGTTTATGTGTGTCTGAATGTATATACACACGCACATTCATACATATATATGTATGTATATATGTGCATATATATATATATATATATATATATATGCACATATTTATTTAAATTGACCAAAGGGCTGAGTTCATGATAGGATTTAGTGAATCTAACTTTGATTTGAGCACTAATTCACAGTAGTGATCGGGCTTAGATTTGGCATCTTCCAGTGCCCAGTGATCTCAGCAATCTTTAGTAACTCATCAATGCACTATATGTTATGTAGTAAATTTTCGGTATATTTAAGTTTATTTCCTTTTACCCTACAGAAGATTGATCCAGAATAATAAAATGTCTCGAAAAATGCCCAAGGAGTCAAAAAAAGTAAACATTTCTAGTTCTCTGGAGTCTGAAGATATTAGTTTGGAAACAACCATTCATACAGATGACATTTCCTCATCAGAAGAGCGAGAGGGTAAAGTCAAAATCACCAGGCAATTAATTGAAAGAAAAGAAATGCTTCATAATATTCAGCTACTGAAAATCGAGCTATCCCAAAAAAATATGATGATCGACAATTTGAAAATGGATTATCTTACAAAGGTAAGAACAGATGCAAACTTTGTTGATTTTCCTACCTTGTTGTATTTAAACAGGATAATTAAGAAGCTGGTATGTAGGCCAGTTGTGGTAGCGCACGCCTTTAATCCCAGCACTCTGGAGGCAGATCTCTGTGAGTTCTAGGCTAGCCTAATTTACATAGTGAAGTTCAGGACAGCCAGGGCTATGTAAAGAGACCCTGCCTCCAAAAAAAGAAAAAAAAAGAAGAAGAAAGAAAGAAAGAAAGAAAGAAAGAAAGAAAGAGATATGTCAGACTGTAAATAGTATACGTGACATTGCTTTTCCAGTACTACCTTTTTATACTTTGCATATTGAAAATCAGGTGGGTTTTTTTTTTTTGTTTTTCTTTTTTGTTTTTTTTTTTTTTGTGTTTGGATTTTCGAGACAGGATTTCTCCGTAGCTTTTTGGTTCCTGTCCCGGAACTAGCTCTTGTAGACCAGGCTGGCCTCGAACTCACAGAGATCCGCCTGCCTCTGCCTCCCGAGTGCTGGGATTAAAGGCATGTGCCACCACCGCCCAGCTTATTGGCTAATTCTTACATCCCAATTTAACCCATTTCTATTAATCTGTATATCAACACGTGCCAGTGTCTTACCGGGAAAGATTCAGCATGTCTGACTCTGGCAGCTCCATGGCGGCTCTCTGACTCTGCCTTCTTCCTCCCAGCATTCCATTTAATTTTCCCCACCTCCCCAAGTTCTGCCCTATCAAAGCCAAAGCATTAACCAGTACAAACCACACATAGAAAAAAAGACCTCCTACACCATTAGCCATAATAAATAGTGAGTGATTGTGAGACATATTGCGTTGATATTGCTACTTCTGTTCCTAGGAAAACGATTTCCTCCTGACAGTGAACTAACTTTACTGTTGTTCTTAGCTGTTCCAGCTTTAGTCCCTCCATCCAAAAGTGTATTTTTGTTTCATTTATACTGTGTCTTGTTAACTTGCTCTCCTATTTTAGTTCTGTGGTATGTATACTAAGCTACTACAGTGTCCTGCTAGAAAAATATATTTACTTTGGGCCAATGAGATGATTGCTGGGTAAAGATACTTAACCATGCAAGCCTCGGACCTGAGTTCCATCTGTGGGCTGCATAGTGAAGAGAGAACTAACTCCTGAAAGTTGCCCTGCACGCACACACTCACACACATACACACAAGTTAGAGTAAAAAGGCAGGGCTGAAGGGATGACTAAGCAGTTAGCAGCACTTACTACTCTTACAAATGACCTGGGTTCAAACTCCCGAACCCACAGTTCCAGGGGACCCAGTGATGTTTTCTGGCTAGTGAGGAACCAGACACAAACATGGTACACAAACATACACATTGGCAAAACATTCACACACATCAAAATCAAGTAAATCATAAAATATAATGATACGGGATTCACATCTGTATGCTGAGAATACTATTGGTTAATAAAGAAGCTGCTTTTGGCCAATTCTAGGACAGAATAGGACAAGGTGGGAATTCCAAGCAGATAAAGGAGGAGAGAGTAGGGAGAAACCTTGTATCCACAGGAGGAGAAGGACTTCCGTACCAGTAAACCACTAGCCTCATGGTAAAATATAAAACAATAGAAATGGGTTAATTTAAGATGTAAGAGCTAGCTAGAAACACATTTAAGCTATTGGCTAAACAGTATTGCAATTAATATAGTTCCTGTGTGTAATTATTTTGGGTCTGGGTGGCCAGTAACAAATGAACAGTCTCCGTCTACAATACAAGATTGATTTAAATTTTTAATATTTATCTATTTTTGAGGTGCTAAAGATCAAACCCAGAGCTTCACCTGCTGCGTAGGTGTCCTGCCCATGAGGAAGCTAGAGCACTTTCTTAACAGTGCCTCTCTAGAAAAGGCAGAAGATGCAGTTAGAGTTATCTATTTTAAAGGAGAAAGAAGGAAAGGAAGGGAAAAGGAATGAATAGACAGGCACAGGACCAAGTATGTAGGGGTTTACAGTAGGAGTCTTGTTCAACCGGTTAGTCACAAAGCAAGTTGTTGGCCAAAGGTCTCTAAGTGTCCTCTGCTACAGTGTAGAAGTTTTTGCGAAGATGGTTACTTAAAACTGGTGGACATTTGTTAGCACATTTTAAAGGTAAGCTAAAAGGAGATATGAAGATTTCTGACCAGGAAAGGAAATTAGTGAGGAACCTAAAGTGGTCCAGGCAAGCATGTCATGAGAAACTTGTTTTCTTTTCAAATCAGAAGCTACAGGGCTAGTGAGTGATTTGGTTAGGGGTTACTCATTTTGTCTTGGGTGTTTCTGAAGCCAGCCATTTGGCAGCAAATGAAGATGTGCAGTGCTCAGACTAATAACCTAACCATATGAGCAGAGGCTTACGTGAAACTCCCATCTGAGTGAGCTTTGCATGTGAATTAAGGGAAAGCCATCTCAAGATAGCCTAGCATGAACATTTATAAGACAGTAGTTTCAACCCAGATCTTTAAAGATTCGTCCTCTGTTTCTTTTAAGTGTTTGTTGTTATGTTCACTGAAAGCTGACTGTGGAAACTATGTTCTCTCTGTTCAGATTGAAGAGTTGGAGGAAAAACTTAATGATGCCCTTCACCAGAAGCAGCTGCTAACTTTGAGATTAGACAATCAGTTGACTATTCAACAGAAGGATGCCAAGTAAGACATGTTTTTCACAAAACCCTAACATTTATTTTCAAGCTAAAAGTAATTTTATTCTTGTTTATGCATGTTGTTATAGGCTATAATAGAGAAATTTTAAGTTAGATATGCTTATTATCCTAACATCCAGACCACCAAAGGCCAGGTTGCTTTATGACAGTATACAAATGCACAGTTAACATTCAACATTTATTCAACAAATACTGGCCTTGTAAGTAACCCATACATTACATGAGGAGCTCTCTGGATTGCCCACAATTGGTATCTAGCTGACCTTTTTCTTCATTCACTCTATAAACCATTCTGCGTTGTCACAGCTGTCCAGATTTGCTGTCTTAGGAGACAATTACTATGCCTGTGTATTTTCTCGAAGTGAATACGTACCTACCAAGAGTGAACTGAGCCTGGTGGAGTGGCACACACTTTTACTCCCAGCACTTGGGAGATGGTAGAAAAATGATTAAGAGTTAAAGATGTCTGACCATGGTGGCTCACACCTTTAATCCCAGTACTTGGGAGGCAGAGGCAGGCTAATCTCTTGAGTCTGAGATCAGCCTGGTCTACAGACATCCAGAGTGTGGGAGTGATTTCTTTCTGATCTGTTGCTTTCATTGGTTAATTAATAAAGAGACTGCCTAGGACCATTTGATAGGCCAACCCTTAGGTGGGTGGAGTAAACAGAACAGAATGCTGGGAGAAAGAAAGCTGAGTCAGTGAGTCTCCATGATTCTCCCACTCCAGACAGAGGCAGGTTAAGATCTTCCCTAGTAAGCCACCTAGTGGGCCACAGAGATTATTAGAAATGGGTTAGATCAATATGTAAGAGCTAGCCAATAAGAGGCTGGAACTAATGGGCCAGGAAGTGTTTAAAAGAATACGGTTTCTATGTAATTATTTCAGGTATAAAGCTAGCTGGGTGGCAGGAAGCAGCCCGCTGCTCTTACTACAACACCAGAGTTGCACAAGGGTGCCAAGTCTGGAAAAACAAAACAACAACAGCAACAAGGCAACAACAACAATAAAAAAAACCAACGGAGTTCAAGGTCATCCTTGGCTAGTGAGTTGAAGGCCAACCCTGGCTAGTTGAGACCTTGTCTCAATGAACAGGCAAAGAAACAAAATAAAGTATTCATTGTTTACTCTCATGTACCTATGCCAATTATACCTATGTAATTTAATTTAAAGTGATATAAACAATGACATTTTAGTAGAAAAATGTGCATTGTTTCTATAAAAACCAAAAGAAATTAATTGGAAACAACTCAATAAAAATGAATGGCAAGGGTTGGAAAAATGGTTCAGCAGTTAAGAGTACTGACTGCTCTTCCAGAGGTCCTGAGTTCAGTTCCCAGCATCCACAGAGTAGCTCACAATCTAATGCACTCTTCTGGTCTGCAGGCATACAGACAGTCTTCTGTATACATAAAAAATAAAGACATGGTAGCTCATTCCTTCAATCCTTTCAAACTTGAAAGGCAAAGGCAGGCAAGTCTCTATGAGCCAAGTCTGGTAGAATGAGTTCTAGCCAACTAGAGCTACATAGCAAGAATTGTCTGAAAATAAACAAATAAATAAATAATAACAAGTCAACAGAGGCAAGATAGGTTTAAAGACAAAGCAAAAACATGAATGAACACCATCTTCTCAGATTTCTGTGGGTGTCTTTTAAGGTCTCCTCTCTAGGCTAGGGATATGACTCAGAGGTAAAATGTTTGCTGGAAGACCTGAGTTTGAAATCCCAGTAAATGCTGAGACTGGTGGTATATTCCCAGAGTCTCAGAACAGCAAGGGTGGGGGTAAGCAGATCCCAGGAGCTCCCTGACCAGCCGGTCCAGCCATGGTGACCTCTAGATTCAGTGCATGCTCCTGTTTTTAAAAAGTGTCCGGTCCAGCAGACCTGTCCATCAGTGCTTGAAAAGAGGAGTGAGGATTAAGGAGAGAAATAGACGAGAAACACAAGATAGAGTTGGGAGGGCATCCAGCGGATACCGTGATCAGCCCCAAGTTTACTACTCAAAGTTCTTATATACTCCAATTAAAGTGGGGGGGGGGGGGCAATACAAAAGACTTTCTTACCAGGCTGCAAAGAACAAACAAACATAATTACCTTAACACCCAAAACATCAAGTAACCACACCCTAAGTCAAAATGTCCTGTTGACCGACCTTTGAAGAGTCACCCAGCAGCCACACCTTTGGTCAGTCATCTTGTCTAGACAAGACACCGAGTAACCACACCTTAGGCACACATTCTGTTGTTTAACCTGGAAGGAGCAAGAATAGGTCTGAACTCTGTGACTTTGAGTGAAGGTGGAACGGATCCACTTCTGTGGGCCTCCACTAAAAAGGTGAAAAACAGCTAAGTAAGACATTCTGACAGCAGCTTCTGGCCTCTGCGCTGCTAGGATGTGTCCGTGGTTGAATGAATACTTTATGACGTTCAGTGTTACTGTATTAAAGAGATATGTCCTGCAGTACAGGATCAAAGAGAAATTAAAAGTAGTAGCTAGAGTCCAAAGCTGATATGTAAGGGTTTAAGACTGTAGCAGATTAAATGTTTATTTGTAATTTGAATTTTTGGTTACAACTTAAGAGTGTTGGTTTCAATATTTTTTGGGCTGATACATTTACTGATATATATGAATGTGTCACTTCAAGATTAACTAATTAAATAAATCAACACTAATGATAGCCAAGAGTACTATATGGAACACTGAGAAAAATCTCAGTAATTTTAAAACTTGGCATAAATTCTCTCAATGTAGGAAATATCAAGAACTAATGAAACAAGAAATGGAAACCATTTTATTGAGACAGAAACAACTGGAAGAGACAAATCATCAGCTAAGAGAGAAAGCTGGAGATGTCCGTCGAAACCTGCGTGACTTGGAGCTGACGGAAGAGCAGTATGTGAGGCTAAAATCCTTTCCTGAAGACCAGCTTTCTATCCCTGAATATGTGTCTGTAAGTGTCGTGCATCTTCCGTAACACTGCAGCTGGGGATAGTGGCACATGCTGTAATCTCATCCTCGGGGCATGGGGACGTGGAGATCAGCTCCTACACCTATGTAGTAGTTGGAAGTCATCTTGTACTATTCGAGTCCCCATCTCAAAAAAAAATACACAAAGTTCCATCCATTCTCAGACTGAAACTGGCATTATATAGAGGCACTCTATACATTTTTTTATTTTTATATTTTACATTAGCATACAAAGTAATGAGTTCCTTTTTGATTGTGTACGTGGCCATTATGTGTTCTCTCCAAGTCTCCCCTATGCCTCCTGTCCTCCCTGTAGCGAGTAGTCCCCTCTTCTGCTTTTCTCTTTCATGTCACAGGTGGCCTCCCTCTCTGTTTCCTCATGTCCCCTTTCCCGGCTTCATAGATTACACGTTTAATTTCAAATTAGGTCCAACACAGAAGAGAAAGCGTAGTGTTTGTCTTCTGAGTCTGGCTGGGTAAAGAAAGGAGGCAGGAGGAGATGCATGAAGGAGAAGCAAGCCTAAATAAAAGAAAGGAGACAGTGGAGGACGGTTACCGGGGAAGAGAAGTGAGTGAGAGGGTAGAATAGAAAATAGATTTCTCAGTTATGAGGAAGTTTAAAAGCAAAGGTAAGTGTAAGAAGGGGTAGAAATAGAGAGATGCAAGAATTTTGAGCAAGGTGTAGTCAGAGTAGAACAAAAATAAAGGGAGAGATGGGGGGAGATAAGAAAAAGAAAGTTTATGGCCTAATGAAAAAAATATGTAAACAAAGTTAGATGCATATTTGTAGAATATAAAACAAATTTTTAGTACTGTAAAATTAAAAAATGCTGCCAGGCGGTGGTGGCTCATGCCTTTAATCCCAGCACTTGGGAGACAGAGGCAGGCGGATCTCTGTGAGTTCGAGGCCAGCCTGGTCTACAAGAGCTAGTGCCAGGACAGGCTTCAAAGCTACAGAGAAACCCTGTCTCAAAATACCAAAAAAAAATTAAAAAAAAATTTAAAAAGTGCACCAAAAGGGGAAAAAAAAATCAATAATAGTAAAAAAAAGTTTAAAAGCAAAAGAAGAAAGAGAAAAGAAGAACAAGAAAAATGAAGTGTTAGAGCAGCTTCTTGCTGGGCCTCAGAAGTTGGAGACTGTCAGTTATAGCCATGGAGACACATTTGCTCATGTGGGCTCTACGCTTTCCTGTGGCTTAGGCTGTTTGGGACATTATACCGGACACATACCAGGTGTCTCTTTACTTTGGTCGCTTTGTGTGCCAAAGATCCTTGCTGGTATAATTAACTTAATAGTCTTTTGGTGTGGCCCACGGTCCAGTGGTGGGAGATATCGCCCAGGGGTGTTAGTAATGTAAGCAGCATCCCCAGCAGGTCTGTGTAGGTGAGAACCTGGCTTTGTACTTGCCAAACCTACAGAGCTGGATCCTTCTGGCAGGATACAGCTGTGGGAATGAGTCGTACTGCGGGAACTTCAGAACTCTCGGGCTCTGCAGTAGTGAGTGGGACATTGGTGGCTTCAGCAGTCGATTGATGCATCTGTCGACATCAGGCCCAGAGCTCCCAACACTAGGACTGGTCGTAGCTGAGATAGTGAGCTGGGTCCTGGTCACTGGGGGGTGGGGGGGTAGGACTGTATTGCTCTGTATAGTTCTCATCCTGAACCATGTCTGGTCAACTTCCAGTAACCCTTCACTGTTGCCTGTTCCCTGGGGCTTTTCCTCGTCCTGTGTTGTTGCAGACCAAACTGAGACTCTGTGACTTATGATTGTTTGGAGTTCTTAGGCCCCTAAAGTTGCAATAGTAGGCCTGTCTCAAAGTGACTGTTACTTGCCACCCACTGAGTCTTATGGAAAGACAGCAGTAAGTTCTCCCTCCACTGACCCGCTGTGGTAGGGATGAGTGTCCCGCTGAAACCTTTAACTGGATTTGAGGTTCTCGAGGACTCTGGGCTTGTCCTGAGGGTAGAACTGTTAGCATTTACTTGGTGCACCTGTTGGAAGACCTTTTGGCCCCCCACCCTCTCCTGCTCGAATCACCTTGTATGTGTTATCTATGTGACTGGTTCATGTGCACATGGGTGTGCATGCAAATGGAGGCCGGAGGACAGCCTTGGGTGTTACTCAGGTTAGCCTTATTATTTATTTACTCATTCATTGTTGAGACAGAGTCTCAATGGCCTAGAACTTGCCAACTAATTAGACTAGTGAACCCGAGGGATCTGCTCACCCTGCCTCCTCAGCACGCATAATAATCATGAGCCGCCACACCTGCCTCTGTTACATGGCTTCTGGGTATCCAGCTCAAGTCCTCCTGCTTCTGGGAGACATTTGACTGTGGTCTTTCCAGCCCCTCAGCTCACTTCCTACCAGTCCATGCTCCATCTTTTTCCTGCTCCTTTCAAGTATCCATTAATTTCCTTTATGGGTGTCCGACCCATTTCTCCTTTGGGGATGTCTTGTTTATCTCACTGAATCTCCTCCTCTAGCTCATCCAGAACCAAGTTCAGACCTATATACCCAAGGGTATTACTTTTGAAACACCCAACTGGTAGTGTTTTTTGACCCCCATGAAAATGGAAAGTACCTCTAAGACCAAAATCTCAGTGACTCCATAGTCCATAAAATGAGTTATTTTATCGTGGTTTTAATATTCTCTAAGAGGAAACTGAGGATGAAATGCATTAGTACTGTCTGGGATTAACTAGAAATAGTGCAGAGAGAGTAGACCTTTTGTGATTGTTAAGGGGTAAAGGTGGAGCAGAGTTCTTGGTGATAGATTAGTTCAGAATCTAATATTCCTAAATGAACTTGGGCTTAGGCTTAATATTTGGTATGAGTCTCAAGTCACTGTGGTATCAGCACCCCCTTCTGCCTAAAGTGTTTTTTTGATATGGGTATATTTGCAATATTTGAAATTAAACCTTAAGGAAACAATTTATGTACAAGAAGGGTTGGGTACAATGTGCTATAATGGTGCTTGTCTGAAGTCCTAGTACTTAGAAGGCTGAACCAGGAGCATCTCTTGAAACTAAGGGTTTAGATAAAGCAAGACTTTATCTAAAAACATAAATAAAAATACAAAATTAGATGCATTCTCTATTTGCTTTAAAAATTACAGTGTCATTATCATACATCATATAGAGAATGGGAAAATAAGAATTGAATTAAAGAAAATAATTCCTACTGTAACTAGGAATATTTCTTATTTTGTGAATTCCCTAAAAGAAGTGAAAACAGGGCAAGGCCAGGAGTCCCTAGAACACTGACAGCTGTTGCATTTTTGTGTTAGGTGGGATTTTACCCTATGAGCCTTCTCTTTTCCCCATTTATAAAATAGATCCTAACTGTGGGTATGTAAAACACGTCAAATGCTTAGCACCGTGCTCTGCGTGTCTGATGTCAGTTCTCCCTACTGTCCACCAGAGTGGGAGCTGTTCTCGGGTCTCAGTGGACTGAGGTTTCTGGATCAGTGACTTGAAAGAAAACAGACATTAGCTTTCTGCCCGGCTTTTGATGACTGAAATGGGTCAGTTATAGTTTTTCTGACTAACACATACTGTCTAACACAAATATTCTAAATGCCATCATTGGACCTTCATTCATAGTTCAAATAAAGTTTTCCTTCCCGGTTTTAGTATTCTTTCACACTTCTGCATGAAATATTATTCTAACTGATTGATGTAGATTTCACTGCTTTAAGGACCAACCTAACACTTGACTTCTTTATTAGAGTATTTTTGCAGTACAGTCTTATGTCAAGGACTTTAGATTATATGCCTATGTAATAAGTAATCCCTAATTGCTCTCTCCTGACTTGTTGATGGTTTCTTAGGTTCTTAGAACCTGTATTTTGCAGCACTTGGGTTAAGACAGGAAAATGAAGAGTGGAAATAGTGATAGGGAAGGTACTTTTTGATTCATCCCCTAGACCTCTTAACACTGCAGGGAAAGCAACATTGTAGAATGTTGCCAGGAACCTGAGATTAGAGCAAAGAATAAAATGTATCTCTTCATCAAATTGATATTTTAGTTTATAGAGCAGTATATAACCAGATAAAAATTCCTGCCTTCATAGAGCTTGCTTTGTGTGGAAGCTAAAAAGCAACAGATTAAAGTGTAGTATGTAAAATGTCTCCTAAGTGCTTTGGAGAAAACAAGCAGGGTGGAGAATAAGGAGTTCAGTTAACTGTAGATTATTTTGTTATTTAAAGTCAATTTGATTTATTAGCGATGTATCTGTGAGGAATGTACTCCAAGTCTGCTTGAGGATAGTCTGACTCCTTGGCGGCCTATTGTGTTTCCTGTATATGTGTATCTGTGGTGAGTTTTATAGAAGATACTGGCAACAGAGCTAACAAAAACAATTGTAACAATATGCCTTCATAAAATTTCTTGATGGATTCCCAGAATTTTCCGGTTTATATCTTTACCACAATGGACTGAGAGTAAATACAGGGCAGAGGGAGAGCAGCCAGGGCAGCCTGCCCCACTGCAGACTGGCAGAGCCCAATTGTGGTTTGGGTTCCGGATTGCTTATTTTTCTTTTCTTTTTTTAAAGATTCGGTTCTATGAGCTAGTCAATCCATTAAGAAAAGAAATCTATGAACTACAAGTGAAAAAGAATGAACTGTCTGAAGAACTCAGCACAAACAAAGGCCAACTGAAGCAGCTGACAGAGGTTTGTTTGATTTCTATTACTCTTGGGAAGATGTTGCGGCTTTCCCACAAGGCCCTAGTCAGCATTTGTGGGAAGGGGAGTGAAAGTGCTAGGAACAGGGGCTAGGATACTGACTGCTGCAGCTCTTAGTGAGGCTAAGCAGGAGCTAGTTGCACATCTCTCTTCAAGACTGGCGCGATAAAGATGCTTTAGCCCATAATCCACAGTATACATTTGTTGTCGTACTCATTTTCATAAGCAAGTGCTTTCGAGACCACAAAACCAGCCATATCTGAATGTTCTTGTGCAATAAACATGCACACAGAACTATATAATTTTCCTTGCTTTAATGTATAAAATATGGATGCCATTAGTAGGAAGAAAAAGAATGTATTTGACTTTCTTTTTCTTAGAGACTCCTGCATTCTCCTTTGGCAGGACAGTCCTCACTATTGCTGGCATGTAAGGATTAGTAACAGCCATGCTATTTTAGAAGTATCTTATTCTGGCTGGTGGATTATAAGGCTCGTGTGCTTACAACCCTTCACTTACAGAGGCTGCACTGATCATTAGTTGGATTACAACACTGCCCAAATATCCCAGAGTGTCACCATGTACTTACCGGCAAAATGAAAAATAGTGATGGACTGATTCATTGTACTCTATAACAGCTTCAAAAAAATAGGATTGCTGTTTTCTCCAAAAAGTTCATGAGACCAGAAGGAAAACAAGCTTATAGTTTACAAGTAGAGTACAGCAGCTGTTCATTAGTGGTTAGCCTTGTCTGTGGTATGGAAAGGAAGCTACAGTCAACGTGTCGGGCATTCCTTATCAAATGCAATTCTCTCCAGCATGTGTATTGATACGAGTGTTTGCCCTGTATGTCATCAGTGTGCGTGGCACTGTTCTAAGTGCCAGCAACAGTGAGAGACAATGACTGCCCTCAGAGACTTTAAATTCTAATACACTCAAGTGTAATATTTGAACATTCTAGTTTATTCTGTGATCTTGAGCAAGTCATTTAATGTTTCTTTTCAAATGAAGAAAAATAGTTTGCCCTGTTCTTTCATTGGATCCCCTATGTTTCTATTTGATGGTAGATGGTTATCTTACAAAGTTTTGTGCAAATATGTATGGGATGTGTCGTATTTCAAGGGTACGACTTTCAAAAATCTGTTACCCTGAAGTAAGTCATTATGTTAGTATATATTTTTAGTACTATACCTTTGGGATTTTGAGCGGGAAGGAAGGGTCTAGCCCAGTCCCAGCCTGACCTATGTCTTGTGCCATTATCAGCAATAAGGTCTTTTACCATCTCGTTCTGGTGGACAGCAACAGCAGTGACAGTTGCCTAGCATGCTCTGGGATTCTGTGGCCAGCCACTCATTCAGAAGTAGCTCTGGGATTTTTGTCTAGTAACCAGTGATTTCTGGATGCAGCTTTATCCATCCACAAAGCCGTTTTGTTGTTTTTAATTTTTGATTATTTATCAAATATCAGAATGCCTCATAGCATTTTCTTATATCATTAGTTTTTGCTGACCCTCCCCTCACGTCTCTTTTATCTCCCCTGCACCGCTCCCAGAACTTGAAGAAAATATGAAGTTTTAGAATATTGTTGATTGTTTTAGTAGTTTTGACTTCTTACCCTTAGTCAGTCTTCATCCCTGAGGAAGAGGTGGAGTTGAGAGCCTAGAAACGAAAGGCAGGTTACTGGGAAGCCGAGCTTAGCAAAGATACAGAAAGGCTGTGATATAATAAGTGAACACCAATACCTAATAAAAATTAGTGAAATTGAAAAAATATCAAGGAAGTTATTGACTTGAAAGAGAATGCCTTCTATATAAATACAAGTTCAAATACAAAAACTCTTCTAGCAACTGATGCCCAGGGAAACTTCTAAGTGAAGGCAGCAGTTGAAAAATAGAGATCTCAACAACAGCTTGGTAGTGACTAAGAGAAGCTCAGACGTTATTTGCTACGTCTATGAATTTTGAGACTGGTAATTAAGGAATTAAACTTTTGTTGTTTTGAAACTGTTAACTTGCCTGATTCAAAATGGTCTTAGTGTGTGTTTTAACCACATGGTGGCAGTATATACCCACCTATCTGTAAAACAAAAAACAAAACAAACAAAAACCTACTTTAGGATATTTGAAAAATCTTGGTTTTAAACCAGCACTGAACTAACTTGCCTTTTATTTGTATTTCATATTTCCAGTCATCTACCTACAGCATCAAACATGCTATTTTTCCTAGTAAAGTTCAGTAATTCTATACCTATGAGAAATATGAAAAACAAAAACCTTTCTTCCATAATATGTTCTCTTCAGATCAAAGATCCTTCAGTCATTACACCAATTTCATAACTGTCCCTACCAAAACACTGAGAGATGTTAAAGCAACATAACTGCAAGTTATAGCAGGTAGAAGGTGAAAAAAGTTCCAGGCACTTAATAAAATAAAATTCTTGATCTTTAAAAAAGAACCAAAAGAACAAAAGGAAAGAAAGGAAGTAAGGAAAGAAGAAAGAAAAGAAAAGGAAAGAAAAAAAAAAAGAATAACTTCCTATTAACTTTCTATGCCAATTTTTAATGGATTCCTGGGATTTTATCATGTATTTTTTTCTAGATCTCTAATTATTTGGAATACGTAGATACTATAGGGCAAAATGCAATTCACTTTTTACTTTAAGTCTGTCATTTCTAAGTGTAGTAGAATTCAACCCTGCTTTGAGCTGTGCTATATTTATAAACTTGTCTGTGCTACTTAATGTGTAAGTGCTTGTAGATATTTTTATTATAAATCTCCCTTGTGTGTATCTATGATTGGTGTATGAACACATGCATGTACAGCACTCGGGCCAGAAGGGAATGTTGGGAGTCCTGCTCTGTCATTCCATGCATCATGCCTTTCAGGCAGGGTCTTTGACTGGACCTAGAACTAGACTGTCTGCCTGGAAGCCCCAGTGATCCTCTGTCTTCTGCTTCTCATACCACTGAGGTTGAAGGTACACTTAATGTCAGCTCTTTATGTGGTTACTGGGCCTTTGGACTGAGGTCTTCATGCTTGCACAGAAAACCCCTTTTTCCCGCGAGCCATATGCAGTGCAGCTAAGGTGTGTGCAGCCGTTTTGCTATTGTAGAGTGGATGCAACATGCTTCTTTCATTCCGGAGGAGGCAGTGTGAACTGTACTAGGTGAGGCCTTCCTTCAGCAGTTGACACTAATGCCCTGAGTTCATGAGGACATAGTGAAACACATCTCATGAGAGTTCTGTAACTAGGAAGTAAAAATATGTTTTGTTAAACACAGATTCCTTGTTTAGAACCTTGGTTACATTTCTTGAGAAAAACTCCCACAAGATTACCTAGAGGCTAATCATCAGTATCTCTAGATGATTAAGGTAGCTAATTTAATTTGTATGGAAGTGAGGTGTTTCATTAATGATACATACTTGTTTCAGTGTTATGTTTCAGGGATGATAAACTGCCTTCTCAAATTCTTTTTTATTCTGTTTGGTTTATAAGCTTAAATTTCCTTTATGGGATACTTTCTTAAGACACTACCAATAAGACACAATTATTCTAGAGTATGGAACATTCATTAGGAAACAATAATATATTTGCCTCTTCACAATTAAATTAATTGCTTAAACTTTCAATTCATGGACAGCCACATGGATTCCAATTCTAGTCTGAGGTGGAACTAAGGATCTCATTTTCAATAAAACTCAAGAGTCTAGTAAGGTAGGTATGTGTTCTTGAACATGAGTCTAGTGAGATAGGTATGTGATTGTGAACGAGAGTCTAGTGAGATAGGTAAGTGATTGTGAACATGAGTCTAGTGAGATGGGTATGTGATTGTGAACATGAGTCTAGTGAGATGGGTATGTGATTGTGAACATGAGTCTAGTGAGATAGGTAAGTGATTGTGAACGAGAGTCTAGTGAGATAGGTAAGTGATTGTGAACATGAGTCTAGTGAGATAGGTAAGTGATTGTGAACATGAGTCTAGTGAGATAGGTAAGTGATTGTGAACATGAGTCTAGTGAGATAGGTAAGTGATTGTGAACATGAGTCTAGTGAGATGGGTATGTGATTGTGAACATGAGTCTAGTGAGATAGGTAAGTGATTGTGAACGAGAGTCTAGTGAGATAGGTAAGTGATTGTGAACATGAGTCTAGTGAGATAGGTAAGTGATTGTGAACATGAGTCTAGTGAGATAGGTATGTGATTGTGAACATGAGTCTAGTGAGATAGGTAAGTGATTGTGAACATGAGTCTAGTGAGATGGGTAAGTGATTGTGAACATGAGTCTAGTGAGATAGGTAAGTGATTGTGAACATGAGTCTAGTGAGATGGGTATGTGATTGTGAACATGAGTCTAGTGAGATGGGTAAGTGATTGTGAACATGAGTCTAGTGAGATAGGTATGTGATTGTGAACATGAGTCTAGTGAGATAGGTAAGTGATTGTGAACATGAGTCTAGTGAGATAGGTAAGTGATTGTGAACATGAGTCTAGTGAGATGGGTAAGTGATTGTGAACATGAGTCTAGTGAGATAGGTATGTGATTGTGAACATGAGTCTAGTGAGATAGGTAAGTGATTGTGAACATGAGTCATTTGAAAATGTAAGAGGTGTCATTTCTTCATTTATTGATAATATCTTTGCATTTTAAAGTCAAGTGTCAGTGCTTTGGTTTCATATTTTTCACTTCTGTCTGATATAAAAGTAACATCTGAATATTTTACTATTTAACGTGAGGATAAGGTTGTAGTCACACTGTATAGTTTATTACTAAATCTCATTTCTTACCTATACATTTAAAATCTATTTCTTTTTTCTAAAACCTGTTGAAATTTTACGTGTAATGCAGTGTCTTAACAGAAGTGCCTACACAGGGAAACACTCATGTAGCTAGCATGATATCAGCTTTAAGTTTGTCATCAGATTAGAAGCCTCATTTAGCTCTTTGTTTCGTCCATGTGATGTGAGGGAACAGCTTTTAAAGATTAACATGTCTTCTTCTTGTGCTTACATTTGTTCCTGCTTTACATCTCAAGTAAACCCATCAGTGCTTTTGAATTTTAATTCCAGGGGCAGGATGTGAGTAGTTTATTTGATGTTGAGATGAAATTTTGGACCCAGTGGCCAAGAAGATGATCATCATGTTGTATCAGGAAACACCCTCTGGAGAGATCTGATGCATACCTTGGACTAACCTCGATATCCTCTGACCACTTGATTCTACTGGTCTTGAAACCCCACCTCGTTCACTAGGTATAGAGTAGTGAATTGTGCTCAGCTGTCAGCCCACCTAGTTAGTCCGCTTTTGAGCCGGTCTGGCAAACCTTCTCTCACTTTGGAGCGTTCCCCTGGTGACTGTTTTATTTAAGTCCTGTATGGCTACTCGTTTACAAGCTCTTCTTCAAGACTCTGAAAGCATATTTTGACCATTAAGAAATATTTATTACATTATTTATGGTATGTGCATGTATATGCAAGTGTGCATTCATGAATAGGTCAAAGAACAGGAGGCAGTTCTTTCCTACCACCAGCTGGGTCCCAGGATGGAACTCAGGTGGTCAGCTTGGCAGCAAGCTCCTTTACCCACAAGCCATCTCACTGGTCCTTTTTGATTGTTCTGAATTTTATAATTTAATCCAGTTAGCCTTTCAGTTACCAGCAGATTTTTATGTTCAGTATTGTGGACAGAGAATTTGTTCTACCACTTTGAGGTCAGTGTCCAAACTGAGGCAGAAGTTTGGTGAGTGTGAGGCCAGCCTAGGCTGCATGATGAAAGTTAGTCTGAAAACTGACCTCAGGGTCAGGCTAAAACAAACCAGCTGAAAATAGGCTTAACATAAGTTCCTTGGTGCAAAAGTTGAAAAAAGGAGGGGTTAAGAATTATGGAGAGAGGCCGGGCGGTGGTGGCGCACGCCTTTAATCCCAGCACTCAGGAGGCAGAGGCAGGCGGATCTCTGTGAGTTCGAGACCAGCCTGGTCTACAAGAGCTAGTTCCAGGACAGGCTCCAAAACCACAGAGAAACCCTGTCTCGAAAAACAAAAAAAAAAAAAAATTGGGGAAAGTTGGTAGAAGGGTAATACTAATATCAGGTAATATAAAATTTAAAATGAAAACCATACAACAAAATAACAAATGTATAATGAAAAATTTGATGTTGTAGACAGAAACTACATAGTAAATGGCCTGACAGCTTTAAAAGCCAGTAAGGTTTGGGAAGTTTGATTTGCTTCCATGAGAACGGGTGGGGATATTGTGGATAAAATAAATGAGGCCTAGAAGAACTAATTATCTGTTCTGGTGTAGCTGCTGTAAAGAAAGCCCAACTGCCCTAACCAGAGAAAATGCTGTTTTTAAACATCAGTGGAAAGTTTGCAAGACTACTGTGTAGACTTGATCACATAGGAAACAAATATATTTTTAGGTACACATTTTATAGTTCCTATTTTTATCATGTTAGTAAAACAAAGACAGAGGATGAAGGGGATTAAACTTCCTTGACAGTTAAATACATCTTTTGGTTCAAAAAGAATTTTTAAAGAAAGCAATGGAAACAAGAATATTTTATGTCAGAGTTCTCAAGGCATATTTAAAATTATACCAGAGAAAAATCTATGGCCCTAAAAAAATGTCTTTATTACTACACAGAAAGACAAAAATAAAGATATGCATTCCTCATCTGAAGAAAACAGATGAGCAAGGAGTGGTTGGGACATGCCTACAAGAATCTCAAGCCAAGGACACCTAGTGTTTGAGGCCAGCTTAGACTGCCTACCTAGCAAGACAGTCTCAAACAAAAAAAAAAAGCTAAAATAACACAAAACCAAAAATGACTAGAAATAAAGTATTGGTAATTAAGGTGTGTATGTAAATGTAAGTGTACAACAAGCTTGAAACTGGAAGTGAAGTGTGCCAACAGAATGTAGCTGGTCAAGTAGACAGAAGTGCAGTCCTTAAAGCTCTGCCATGAATCGTATGAAGGGGTCCAAAGTGTCATGCTAGCCTCCTTCTGCCAGGTCCAGAGAGGCATTCACTCAGCTGGGTTCACAGTTGCTTTCCATCAGAACAGTTACAGCTACTATTCCAGAGTACTGAAAATTCAGTAGAAAATTCTGAGTAATGTAAAAGAAAACAAAGTAAATTTATAAGCTCATTTTATTTATCCTATGGAAACAAAAACTCAAAATAAAATGTTCACAAATGAATTCTACTATTTTGTATTGTGTGTGTGTGTGTGCACGCGCACGCACGTGTGCATGCGTGCACGTGCTTGAATATGTGTGCTATATCTATGCAGGTACCAACTGGAGTTATACTGAGCCACAGTGAGGGTGCTGGGAACTAAACCAAGGCCCTCTGCAGGAGCAGTAAATGCTCAGAAAGGCTGACCGTCTCTCCAGCTGAAATTCTACCATTATATCAAAAGAATTGGAAGGATGGGTTTTGGCTCAGGACCTCCAAGACCAAGTTCTCATCTGCACAAAGGAGATTTATTTGCCCCAGAGTGACAAAAGGCAGGGAATAAGAGACAAGGACAGGAGATAGAGGACACAGGAGAAGGGGAAGGGAACAAGGGAGAGGGTGCAGGGTTATCTGTCCCTAAAGGGACAAAGGATAGAGAGGAGAAAGAAGTGGCACATGGCCATTTTATAAACATGGAAGGGGAAAGTGAAAGTCTGTGCTAGGCTGAGGTGTTTAGTTTTAGTTGGGCATGTTAATTAGGTGAGCCAAAGGAGCTTTTGATTGCTGAATTTCAATACTTTGATATCTGGACCTTAGTAGTCAGCCCTAGGAGGAGGGATTGACTAAATAAGGGACTAGATCTTGGTGGTTAGAGTTAGGAATGTAATCTAATGGCTTTTAGCAAGACAGAGGGAATGGAGGAGAGCAAGAGCTGTTGGAGCCATGTTTGCCAACGTTGAGCTAGGTAGAGTCCCTTCAGTAATGACACTTTATATGATTAAAGTATACTACAGACACAGAGTGCAATGAATTATCAGGCTGAAGAGAACAGCTGTGTGAACATGTCAGTTTCTGTAGCAACTGATGGTAGAGCTCAGCTTTTGTGCTTGATGAGTCCCCCCACCTTCTTTTTGAATGCAGTATTGTCCTCATGTGCGTCTCTAGCAAGGAAGGTCATGGACAGTGGCTCAGCTGTTCCAGTACTTGCTGTGCAAACCAGAGAACCCGGGAACCTATGTAAAGGTCCGGTGGGTGTAGTAGCCCATGAAGCTTAAGGCAGGCTTCCCCAGCAAGCTGATTAGAGTCTGTGTGTGTCCACTAGCCATGGGCATCATTAAGAGCTCCCACCTCAGAGGAGGAAAGTGGGAGAGCAGTCGACGGAGATTGCCAACATCAGCCTGCTGCCTCCTTACCAGTGTGCATGCGTACACTCATAAAATGCAACCATGCACCCACACACATGCAAGCATGCATACACGCATGCATTCGTACCACACAGATACATGAAAAGAAGGAAAAAACAGTTTGAAATTGCATTGTTGAGCATGGAACTACTATATCTTAGAAAGCTTCCAAAATTCTAAAAGTACTGCTCTGTGATTAGAATATTAAGCAAGAGCAGTTCAATTATATTCCAGTATTTTTTTTCTTGATCATTTGGGAGATTCAGAGAAAAAATATACTACAGAACTAAGCGTGGGTAACTTGTTTTAGCTGAGGGATGGGAAAAGTAAGTGCCCCGGGATCCCAGGAAGAGCATGAAAAAGAAGATATAGTTAGGGGAATGTGAGGTATGGTAGACCAAGCAAGAACTCAGTGCAAACCTTAAAACAGACGCTAAGTGTGGTGTTGGCATGCAAACAGATTGTTAGTGGGAGAAAATTTGTACATTTTCTATGAGAGCACAAAATTAATTCCATGTAAGTCAAAAATTTTAGAAGAAAAAATTACAATTACTTTAATAGTTGCTGAGCTTTTGAACTTACAGTCAACATATTTTTCGGAAATCAAAGAAAGAAATTGTTTCATTTATAACTAGACTTGAGGATTTCTTTCTCTTTTAACCATAAGAAGAAAATTCCAAAAGATTAGCAGTTCTTATGACTGTTAATGGTTAGAAGTAAGCAAAATGCTTAGAATTTATGCTCACTGTTACTTGAACATTACCATAGTTCTTAGACTTTAGACATCACTAGGTTTTAACTTTATGCATTTACAAAGAAGACATGCATAATTAAAATGTTTTGGTAGTTTTATTTGCTTTGTGATGCTGTGTGTTTTCACATCAGCTTTTAGAAATAATACTCTGAAAAGAGGTTCACAGACAGTGAAGAATGCTATGGAATCCATGTTACTTCCTGCCAAAAAAAATCTTTTAAGAATCCCTCATTCTGTGTTGTTAATAACAAGCTCGAAATGGTTGCGAATGTGAGACTTCTAGAGATCTTGTTGACCCTGAGGCCTGATGCACATATTTTGGTAGGAATCAAAGACGGCTTATCTTTTACACACTACAGATATTTGTGTCTCAGTCTGTGACAGCCCGTAGGCCACCTGAGCAGTCAGGCTCTGGGCTCAGCTGTCACTGCCACCTGCGGCCATCCACGTTCAAACTAATTAAATTCAGCTGGTTCGCCACCAGTGTAATACATATTACAATATAGAACATGTCTCTCATTCAGAAGGTTTTACTGGGGAGCATTGCTCTAGAGGTCAGAGTAAACTTTTTAGCAAGACATAGGAACCCAAAAGCTTTAAACGGAAAGATCAAAAAAAGATTCCAGACTGGTCTCCAAAGCTAGTTCCAGGACAGGCTTCAGAACTACAGAGAAACCCTGTCTCAAAAAACTAAAAGAAAAAAAAACAAAAGATTCCACATATAAAGTTGGATATTTAAAGTATAAATTTGGGGGGCTATTTGGAATGCAGATGATAAGATGTGATGCCAGTACCATTTTGAAATTCTCTTCTAATGACAACTAGACAAAAATGGATAAAGACATGGGGCGTTACACAAAAGGAAACCACGCATGTCCAGATGCAGAATCTTAAATCTGCTGTGTGACAAAACAATGACCAAAAACAACTTGGGGAAAAAGGCTTTGACTTTCATTTCCTCCAGAGTTCAGGATAGGCACTGAAGCAGAGACCAGAGGAGCACTACTTACTGGCTTGCTCCCCAGGGGTTGCTCAGTTTGCTTTCTTACAGAGCCTGGAACCACCTGCCCAGGATAGCACTGCTCACAGTGGGCGAGGCCCTCCTACATTGAGCATTGATCAAGGAAATGTCCTAGCCAACTTCCATAGAGGTCAGTCTGATGGGGGCAATATTTCAACTGAGGTTCCATCTCTTCCCCAATGACTTCACTTCTGTCAGGATGATAAAGACTATCTAGCACACTAACATTTTGAGAAATAAGGTGAGAACTGAGACTGTCCAAAGACAAAAGATCCAGTAACTATTATGACTATAACTAAAAACATAAACCTGTATCTGGTGAGATTGTGAACTGATGCGGGCTGGTGGACAGATAGCCAGCAAAGCTGATTTGAATGGGAAACAGACATCCTTCAACAAGGGGGTTCCTGTTGCACCTGTGGGCCATAAAGTACTAGTTTGTAGTATTATGGGTTATGAGGTTTACTGTGACATTATTTGTACAACATGAAGGAGGAAGAGGCCAAAACCAAAATAAGAGCCAGCAATACAATAGCAAGGAAATGGTTGCATAAGCTGGGGTACAGGCTACACTATGAAACATTATGCAACCTCAAACATGAATAAACTAGAGAGCATTTGGATTTCCACATGTATGGCTAAATGCTTTACAAAACACACCATACCTGTTCTATTTTGTTGTTATTATTGTTAAGAGGGGAAATAACACCTTTGCCTTTGTGAGTCTGGAGGCATGTATGGGTATCAATGTGGAGAAATCCTTGCTTGTGTCCTAAGAATGGGGGTCAGGGGGAAGGAGAAGAAGAAAGATTTGGTTTTTATTTTCAATCCTTACTGTAAATTCCATGTACATGATAACGTGTGTGTGTGCGTATATTCACTTATGTAAGCCATGTTTGTGTAAATGAAATGTTGACTATCTGATCATGACAGTTTACTGGTGAAGCAGACATGACCCCATGTGCTGACAGTCAGTCATCTGCCATTGCTCCATATTTTCTCATTTGCTTCAGAAATTCCTAACAAAACAAAGCAAAAATCATTGTCTCTACTCCCAACGACGGATGAACTTCATTCTTTCTTTTTCCTACTTACACTTGTTAATATGTGTAGTGCTGCTGATCTCAATGAGTCAAAAGGCACAGAAGGCCTGAAAAGCCATACTTCTGTTGCATTGATATACTCACATTCTTTAATTGACACATGCTATTATATTAAACTTGGTGTCTTAAATGTTAAGATGAAATTTGAGTTGGGTATGGTGGTGAATGCCTGTAATTCTAGCTCTTAGGAGGCCAAAGGGCTAGCCTGGGCTCTGTATTTAGACCTTGTCTCAAGGGGGAAAAGAAATTATGTTTGGATCAGTATCTGTTGAAAAGCTAGGATTTTGGATTTGTTTCAACTGTATGCAACCTGGCTATATAAAATTTGTCATTCGATACATCAACATGTTTTTGCCATTCAGATTCTGCCAGACCTATGAACTAGAACTTACCCAATAGTGAATGAGCTGTGGATTAGTTCCTGTACTCATTTTTCAAGGCTAGTTAAGTGGAAAAAAGTTGAGCAGTCACAGATTTGAACTCTTATAACCCAGTGTCCGCATCTGATGAAAGTGTCTTTCTTTCATTAGGTTGTTTTTGCTTTAAAAATGTCTTCAACTTTAATAATAAAGAACTCAGCAAGGACAATGAGTAGACTCTGGCAGCAGAGCAGGTCCTTGGTAAAAAAAAAGGCAGTCTATAGCAGTCAAAGATGAGTTGGGCTCCTTGTTCTTCTCATCGATTAACTGTTTGAATTAAAGTATTGATCATGTGAAACTCATGGGAATTCTGAGGAATGAATTCCCACTTGTCTAAAACTGTTAAAATGGATTCTGTCATTCTTTAAATGCCTTTCTGATGTAAACTGCTTCTGACTGGATCGCTGACCTCAAGGCAGTTTTGATGATGTAGTCTTCCCAGCCTCCTTAGATGCTCTGTGTAGCTAGGAGAGTACTTATTTGGTAACCATCTACTTTGACAAGTAGGATGCCACTTCCCTTTCAGTTTGCATGATGTGAGAGACTGCACATTTGCCCAGATGCTTGGGAATTCATTATTACTCAGGCTAATTGCCATTTGGTTACACAGCTGCTGTTTAAAATGTGCCATTTCATTTCATCATTGAGTACTTTTTAACTTCTCATAGAAACATTTAGACTTGATGTCACTTTACCAAATAACTATCTTTTATTTAGGTTTGCTTTTGAAACAGTGTCTGTGTATTCTAGTCTGTCCTTGAACTTTTTCTGGCTACAGCCTCCCAAGGGCTGGTATTGCAGTTGTAAAGTAACAAGTGATTTTTTTCAATATGTTCAAGAGATAATTGTAATGATTGTTTGAAGGGAGAGAGTTCAAAATTAACTTTGATTATGTACATGTGATATTTGAAGTCATGAAACCTATGATTAAAGTTGAATTTGAGCAGTAAATTAAATTGACTTCTGTTTAGTGATTTTACAGTTATTGCAAAACAGAGCCTTAAAAAAATAACTTGAAATAAGGAAAAGGAAAAACTACGTGTGATTTTAAGATCATAGATTCTCAACCTGGAATCTATACAAGCCATCCAGCCTTTATAGGTGTCTGTTACCTTGTTTTGTTTCATTTTGAACTTATTACGTTTTTGTGTTTCATCATGTCCTTGTCATCCAGCTGTGTCATTCATTGTTCCTTTTGTTTCCTGTCACCACGATCCCTCCTGTCTTGACCAGCTGGTTCCTTTCTTCCCCAAGTTAGTACTTGCTTTCTAATCAGTAGTACATTACCCTGTTTCCCACAGCCTTTGAGCTCTCCTCTTTTCCTAGTTTCGTGGTGCACACCCCTACACACACATAGATACAAACACACACACACATGTTGATAGACATCTGAACTCGTTCCATTTCCTAACCGTTGTAAATAGTGAAGCTATGAACATGAATGTGGTGCGTTGTCATGCCCTTATCTTGAAAATGAGATTTGAGTAGGTTATCTCCACTGTATTTTGTCTCTGAAATGCTAAGATCTAAAATAACTGCTGTTTGGAATCAAGAGAAATGGACCATGAGGATGAATGATATTATAGTGGAAAATCTATCATTGATAACTAGACAAAGAAAGCACTGTAGGGCAAGACTTTCCTCAGTTTTTTTTTGGGGGGGGTCAAATAAACAGTAAGGAAATATGTAAAGAAAAATGTAGTTTTTTATGACCACTTACACATATCTCCCTGTCCATTCCTATACATGCAATTTCTGCACAGTTAAAATTTCCCTATTGAAGCCTCTTTTAAAAGCTCATGATACATAAAGAAATTTGAAATAATACAGCTCTATTTTTCCTGAAACAAACCTTACCCATTTAAGAACAGATCAAGAAATAGAAGTTTTCTGCATACTGCCTCTCTAAGACACACACACATACACAAACACACACACCATATATGTTTCATATAATATTATTGCTTAAGAGGTGATATTTGATCTTTAAATTTGGCTGGAAAACCAGTATTTGTTAGGCACATTAATTTTGAAATAAATGTGTCAATGTGCTGCCTGTTTTAATGTTAAGACTGTAGAGTCCATCTTTTATAATTAGTTTACTTTTCAAGTATTTCTAGTGTAATGACTAGGGTTACTGGGTCTGCAGAGGTAACACGGGTCTTTAAGGAGCTCAAAGTCATATGTGGGTATTGGAAAGGGGAGGGTCATAGATAAGACATGAAAACATGCAGTTGTAATTACAGATATACTATTTTCTACATAGAGATAGCAAATGACTTAAGTGGAAAAAAATATAACATTAACCCCAGCAGTCAGAATGTTTATTCTTCTAGGTCCATAGAGTTGTCAAGCAGTAAAAGCTATGGTGCCTCAGATTGCACTTGTTTTTCCCATGTAATTGTTTTCTCTATTCAAAAGAAATTGATACTAGGCTATTGGTTCACTTACTTTAATCTAGAAATTTTCAGTTTGAAAGGGGTGGTAAATGCAAAGTTTGAATCTGCCTTTTTAAGATTTACATTTTTTTAATCTCTTTCAGTCTGTATGATGATGCCCAGTCTTACTTTTTCTTTTCCAGAAACATTACCTACAAACATTCTGTTTTTTTTTTTTTAAAAAAAGCCATGGTAATAGGTGCTAGGATTATGAGAAACTTTCTCCATCTTTTGCTTATCTTGTGGGAGGTAAGGAATGGCAGGCAACTCATAACACATGTCATCAACTTTCTAACAGTGGGAGAACATAAGGTAGACTTGATCACTCGAGAGTTGGGGCTCAGTGTCTTTCCACAGAAGACATGGAAGAAAGCAGTTGCCTCATCCACAAAATTTTACAGCCATAAAATGTGGTTCCTTTTTTGAGGCAATACGCTCTTTTCCATTTTCCAGTGCTGTGCATTTAATATGGAAATGAGGTCTAACTGCAAAGCCCAGGCTGACCTGAAGCTTGAAGTTCAGCTACCTCAGCCTCACAGGTCCTAGTCTTGCAAGCTCTACCCACATAGCCAGCTCTTCCCTGAGGCTCTAAGAGTAACCAAGCAGATTCCTATCCTTCAGTACACAAGTTACAACTTTAAGGGGAGATTTTTTGAAACCTTTTATGTTGAAAAATATTATACATTATATTGTTTATTTTTTTTCTCCTCCCAAATCCCTCTTAGGACCTCCCCAACTCGCTACCCATCCAACTTGGGTTTCCCTCCCTCCTCTCTCTCCCCTTAAAAAGTCAACAACAACAAACAACAAAAAAAAAAAACCAAAATAGAAACATACACAAAAATAAAAAATAAATAATACAAAATACAAAAAAAATGCCCAAACAGGCAAAATGAGACAAAAAGTCTACAAAAAATACTGAGTTCATATTTATTGGACAGCTCTACTCTTAGGCATAGTGCCTGCCCTGAAGTGTGGTTAATAGACCTACTGAGACTTCATTAGAATCAAACTGTTGTTTCCTTTTTCAATGGGTATTGACTACAGATAGCTTCTTGGTTAGGATGAGAGCACATATGCATTCCTCCCTTGTTGCTGGGACCCCATCTGACTTAACCCTTGCAGAATGTGTGAGTGCTGCCACCGTGTCCATGACTTCATATGTGCAAACATCCTGTTGTGTCTGGAAGTCATTCATCACATCTGACTCTTACGAATCTTTCTGCCTCCTCTTCTGCATAGATCTAAGGGGACATTTTTTACTTCAAAAGTCAAAATAAGAAGTTCTTGATATAAAGTGTGTGTTTCTGCATGGAACTTCTTATGTTTGCTCATGTGGCAGTTATACTAAACACAAAACATGTGTACACGCATGTGTGTGTGTGGGTGTGTGTGTGTATGTGTGTGTGTGTTGCAGGGAGGCTGCTTGTTCTTTCTAGCCTAGACCCAAAATAATCACACAGAAACTGTATTATTTAAATCACTGCTTGGCACATTAGCTCTAGCTTCTTATTGGCTAACTTTTACATCTTAATTTAACCCATTTCCATTAATCTGTGTACCACCACGTGGCTGTGGCTTACCGGCAAAGTTCCCAGCTTCTCACCTGGTGGCTCCATGGCTTCTCCCTAACTCCACCTTCCTCCTCCCATGCTATAGGCCAAGGCAGTTCTTTATTCATTAGCCAATAAAAGCAACACCATGTGTGTAAACAAATATGCAAACTGTTCCCCATGACAGGTGCCTTACATCACATATTTGAGAGTCACATTCAGATGTGACTGTCCCTTCCCACTCTTGGTTTTAGTTCTTTCTGTGTTGTAGATGGAACCTAGAACTTCACATGTGCTCTTTTCCTGGGCTGCATTCCTAGCTCAAGATTCTTAGATTTTTTTTTAACAGTTTATTTTTTGTTTTTATTGAACTATACATTTTTCTCCACTCTTCTCCCTCCCCCCACTACAGTTCTAGCCTCTCCCATGACCCCCACACTTCCGTTTACTCAGGAGATCTTGTCTTTCTCTTTTTCCTAGGTGGATCTATGTATGTCTCTCTTAGAGTCCTCTTTTTGTCTAGGTTCCCTGGAGTTGTGATTTGTAGTTTGGTTTTTCTTTGCTTAATGTATAAAAGCCACTTATGAGTATGTACATATATTTGTCTTTCTGGGTCTGGGTTATCTCATTCAATATGCTCTTTTCTAGATCCATCATTTGCCTGCAAATTTCAAGATGTCATTATTTTTTATCTTTGTGTAATACTCCATTGTGTAAATGTACCACATTTACTTATCCATTCTTCAGTTGAGGGGCATCTAGGTTGTTTCCAGGTTCGGGCTATGACAAACAATGCAGCTATGAACATAGTTGACCACATGTCCTTGTGGAAGGATTCAGCATCCTTTGGGTATATACCCAAAAGCGGTATTGCTGGGTCTTAGATTGTTTCCTAATTTTCTGAGAAATTACCATACTGATTTCCAAAGCAGTAGATTTTTACACCTTCATACATCCACCTTCACAGGAGCAACTGCTTCTTTCTTTGCATGTGCACGTCATGTGAACACTCACCCACAGTTCTCAGTTGTCTGCTTCTAATCATAACTAAATTCCTAATGCATATGATTTCATCAGTCCCGATAGGTATGTTCTTCCTCTTCACTGCTTTATCCGTCTTCAACCTCTCTCCTGTTGATAGCTTCTGATTTCAATTTTCTTTTCATCAAACTCGGCCAAGTGCCTCAGCTCTTTTTCTCCAGCTGAGCGTTGCTGGAGGAAAATCACAGAAGCAGCAGTAAGCTCTTCACATTCTTCATCACCAGCTCCCACTGAGCACCTTTGTGCTCTCTTTTTCTAGTCCTTTCTTTTCCTTGGAAGCTATTTTAGGCCTTCCTCCCTGTCGACACATCTCCAGCTTTCCATTTCTTCATCACATCGCCTGGCGCTTCATTCATAGAGAAAATGGAAATCCTTAGGTGAGAAGCCCTACAATATCTGTCAGGAAACTATAAACACGTACCTGTACCCATTCTGGTTTTGGTTTGTTTTAACTGGTTTTGTTGGAAAGGGACCCAGAAGGAGTAGAAAACACAGACCTTTAGGAACTGTCTAGGAATAGTCAGGGTTACTATTGCTGTGGTGTAAAAGGATGACCAAAGTTGGGGAGGGAAAGGGTTAATTTTGCTTATACTTCCACATCACTGTTCATCACTGAAGGAAGTCAGGGTGGGAACTCACACAGGGCAGGAACCTGGAGGCAGGATCAGATGCAGAGGCCATGGAAGGATGCTACTTACTTTATTGCTTGCTCCCCATGGCTTGTTGAGTCTCATTTCTTACAGAACACAGGACCAGCAGCCCAGGGGTGAACTCACGCAATGGACTGGTCCCTTCAACATCAATCACTATTTAAGAAAATGTCCTACAGGCTTGCCTACAACCCAATCTTTTGTTGTTGTTTGTTTGTTTTTGTTTTTCAAGCCATGTTTTCTCTGTGTAGCTTCGGAGTCTGCCCTGGCACTAGCTCTATAGACCAGGCTGGCCTTGAACTTACAGAGATCTGCTTGCCTCTCCCTCCCGAGTGTGTGATTAAAGGAGTGCACCACCACCCCTCAGCAGCCTACAACCTAATCTTATGGAGCCATTTTCTCAATTGAGGTTCCCTTCTCTGAGGTGACCCCAGTTTGTGTTAAGTTGGCATAAAACTAGCCCGGACAACAACCAAGTATATATATAATAAAAGAACATGAAACACTGAGGTAAGGGCTAATATTTGGGCTGTAGTAAATTGTTTTTAATACATCTGTGTGCCCACTGAGGGGGGAAAAGAAAGAAGAAAACTGCCTTGTTGTATATAAAATACCACAAAATGGGATGGGCATTTATATAGCTCAGTTGGTAGAGTATTGACCTTGTATGCAGGAACCCCTGGTTCAATTCCTAGCATGATATAAACTGGGCATCATGGTAAATCCAAGCACTCTGGATGTGGAATCAGGAGCAGAAGAAGTCTAAGTTCACCCTTAGAAAAATACTGAGTTCAAAGTCAGCAATGGGATTATACATGACAACCTATGTTAGAATAATAATGATGATGATGGTGATGGTGGTGTATAACTTTAATCCCGGCAGTCAGTACCTAAAAAGAGGCTAGTCTGATCTACATAGCATATTCTAGGCCAATTATGACTATATAATTAAACCCCGTCTCAAAACCAATAATAATAATGGTAATAGTGACATAATACACACTCAGATACGTTTGTTTCAGTGTCCACTTCTCTGTCTTCTGTCCCTACCATTGAGTCCTTGCAGAATGTTGCTGCTTTTTTCCTCAGTTCTATCCTATTTACTGCTTATGTCCTTAGAGTGACATTTCCTATTGGTTCTGACTTTCACATCTGCTATCCTTTTGCTTCTTTGATATTCATGCATGTTCCTCGGACATGTTATCTTTACCAATCCTTTAAATGTTTGTTCCTCATGTTTATGATCCTCTGGATTATGTCATAGTCTCTGTGCAGTTAGAAACTAGAGATTTGCCTGTGATCCTTCAGGAAGTCAAAGCCAAGAGGAAGCAGTATAAACATATAAATGTATAGTTAATGAGCATCATTATGTGTTGTGAATTCTGTAAGCACTTGACGTGTATTGTTTGATATAAACTTTACAAGAATTCCATGAGGTAAACACTGATGTTTAGACAAATGTTATATTTTAAGTTACTCACTTGTTGGAACTAAATTTTGGAAGCCGCCTTCCTAAGTCACAGAACTGTACCCTCTCCCAAGACAGCTATATGATTGATAGTGTTTAGAAGGATGATGCATGCTTTGGCAGAACTGAGTCTTCTTTTAGGATATAGGTATTAAATGACGTACAGGATGATCCCCTGGGAAGTACAGAGCATTCTCAACTAAAGCCTATAATGAGCTCAGTAGCCTTCCATTCTCACGAGGAACTCCAGTGTAGGAGGCCATGATGTTCAACCAAACAAAACACTGTTTTCAGATTTCCCACAGTTGTGCCTTTCAAACAGCTCTTGATGGAAATTTGGAGCCTACTATTTCAGTGTTGTATTTTATGTTTTCAAGAGGGAATAAATTGTGGTACTCATCTCTGCATGTACAGTATCTAGCCAAACCAGTCCATGGTAATAATTAGTTTTGGATTTATTGTACAAATAATCTTGTAAATTCAAGATGACCTATCTTTGAGTAACAATTATAAATAAGTAATTTGGACATGTTTTAGTTTAGTTATAAGGTCACTTCATAGCTTAGCAGAAAAATTCAATACAGAATTTGGTCTACTATGTTCACTTTGAAATGTGTAATTCTTCCTTTGATTTATAGACATATGAGGAAGATCGAAGAAACAACTCGGAACTTCAAATCCGATGTCAGCGCCTGGCCTTGGAATTGGCAGACACCAAACAGTTAGTTCAGCAAGGCGACTACCGTCAGGAGAACTATGACAAAGTCAAGAGGTCAGGTGGCCATGGGGTTTTCACTGTAGCGCTCACCACAGTCACCTGACTTTGTATCCCCCACAGAGCTCTTTCTCCTTTGCCTTCTTCATTGGTGGACATGAGCTGCAGTTTTATATTGGCGTTCTTTAGTTTTATAGAAGTTGCCACCACCCCTTAAGATGTCAGAGAAGATAGAATCTCTGTTAAATGCCTCATGAGTATGTGCCAGGTGTTATCTGATGAATTTCATGTGTTTCAGCTTAAGTGTTTAGATTTTCTGCAGTGATTCTTAGCTGCTCCTCTCGCTCTTAGAAACAACACGTGGTAAGAGCGCTCTCCCAGCGTGCTGCTGCCGAGCACCGGGGAACTCTCCCTCTACCTAGAATGGACCTCTCTAGCGTTCTGTATTTAATGAGCTTCTCTGATGTGTCCCTTGGTAAATCTCATTTAAACCTGAGTTTTGTCCAACAGATTAGGCAAAGGAGACCAAGTGGTAGTGGTGAACGCCTTTAATCCCAGCACTCACAGGCACTGCTCCAAGGCCAGCCTGGTCTACACAGTTGAGTTCACAGATAGCCAGTTTACAGAGAAACTCTGTCTCTAAAAAACAGAACAACAACAAAAAAGATTAACTTCAGGACGATTGTCACATTTTAGAGTAAGCACTGTATCCTTGCAGATAGGGTGGATTCATTTTACTTGTTCATTTGTTATATCTGCTATAGCTAGGATTCTTGAAATTCAGTAGTGTCAGTGAATCTTAGAATGTTGTAAGTGAATTTACAAAAATTTAGGAAATATATTGGTATTTCTATTCCCGCTTTGACTGGTATGTGGTATGTAATAGTATTTATTGTTGTTCCCTAATATGGTAAATATTTGATCTTGAAATTTATGAGACCTATATTCAGTGAGCGCCTGAGTAAAGCTGAATTTTGAAAGAAACATTTGCTTATTTATTCACTTGTGTTTTGTTTTGTTTTTGTTTTTGTTTTTTTGGTTTTTCAAGACAGGGTTTCTCTGTGGCTTTGGAGCTTGTCTAGGGACTAGCTCTTATAGACCAGGCTGGTCTCGAACTCACAGAGATCCGCCTGCCTCTGCCTCCTGAGTGCTGGGATTAAAGGCATGCGCCACCACCGCCCGGCTGTTTTGTTTTTCAATATAGGGTTTCTCTGTAGCTTTGGAGCCTGTCCTGGAACTAGCTCTTGTAGATCAGGCTGGACTTGAACTCACGGAGATCTGCCTGCCTCTGCCTCCTGAGTACTGCAATTAAAGGCATGTGCCACCCAACAGAAATATTTTATTTATTAATTAAGTTTTATTAGCATATATTAATATGTAATGATGGGTTTCATTATGACATTTTCATGCATATATATAACATATTTTGATCATATGCATCCCTTACCACACTCTATTGTCCCCTTCCACTCCCTCCAACTGTTCTCCAAGAAGTGGGGCCAGGATTTTTCCCTAGTACTTGAACTGGGATTTTGGAATCCATTCTTTTTTGAAGGATACCTTGTTCAGCTGAGATATAGGAAGAAGGGCCTTAGTCCTGCCTCAAAGTTGACTCCCCTTGGGAAGGAGCCTTACTTACCCTTTCTGGGAAGTGGATGGGGGACTGGGGTGGGGGGAAGGTAGCGGGAAGGTGGGGAGAGCAGGAGGAAGAGAAGGGAGTAGGAACTGGGATAGGCATGTAAAATGAGAAAAGAATGTTTAAATAAATTTAATAATAATGAATAAAATAAAATGAGATGTAAGGTGATACTTATAATTCATATTTTGATGTTATTTTCCTTTCTAAATCTACAGAAATAGTAAATAAAATGAGAAAAATTATAATCATCAAAATAATCTAGAACTCCCTGATTCATTCATCAGCAAATGAAACAAGACAAGTTATAGTTGATAATTATCAAGGTTGCTTAATAGAATCATGGATATTCATTATAGTATTTTCTATTTTTATTTTTATAATAAAAAACTAAAAGAAAAAATATAACCTTTATTAAAAAGTATAAGCACTTCCATATGTTCAAAATAGGACAGTAGAAAAAGGGGGGGGGGTCCCAACTGAATCCTTGGTTCATGAATAAGTTAGAAAAATAGACAAGCCATGTATGATGGCTGCAGATCTGCAATCCCGGGGGGCATTGGAGAGGCTGAAGCAGGAAGTAGGATGATGAGTTCCCGAGCACAGCATGGACTCTGACAAAAATCCTGACTCCAAATCCCAGCCTGGTACTTACTGTATGTAGCTCACTGGTAGAGCATCGCGACCCTGGGTTCAGTCGCCAGCACTACACAGAATAAAAAGAGAAGGATAAGCCATGGAAATATAAGGTAAACTGGGGATATGCCCCTTGATAAGTTCTCACAATTATATTAAATTAATGGGTATATAGCTATTAAATCATCTCTAGAATTCAAATATTTCTGAATAATTTATTTCTACATAAAATTCTATGTGGCAGTTAAAAAAGCATTAACTTAGATTGGAGTCACTTTTGCTGCACAGCTCTACAGCTCCTGGCATGACATGAAGTCCCCTTGACCCTTTCTCTAAAGAGTTCTGACTTCGAGGAACAGGAAGTGCTATTTCAAAATTAATATTTGGGCTGTGATCATTGCTATATCAGCCATTATTCCTTGACAGGGACAGGAGAGAGGGAAGACAGAAGAGCAGGACACACTGCATAAAATTATATTGATGCTTTAGTTCCAGTTAACACCACAATAGTCAACTGAAAAACCTCCCGGCAACTAAATATAATAGAGTACAACCTGTGTATAGAAATAAATGCTGACAATTATGAGTTATAGCCCATTGATAGGAAAAGACTTTGTCTACAAGGGCTCACTAGCACTAAGTGGGGAAAGAAGATGTGAACAGTACCATCTCAACTAAATCTCTGTGGCAGGGTGGCTGCTCTATAGCTTCATTAATCATATTTTATCCTGCATCATCAATAGGATCTGCAGCCTCGGGTGAAGTATGTCAGAGAATAGGATGCATCTCGTGGCATTGAAAAAGCAGTGGAAAGAAAACAGTTCTCCTGTGCAGTTCAGGAGTCCGTGAAATCCCAAGGTTGTTCTGACTTGGGGAAAGGAGGGTAGAAGCAAACGTATTTCTCTGCTCAGTTTTAGAGATGCCAGTTGAAGCTGAGCAGCACTCAGGAGGCAGAGGCAGGCAGATCTCTTGAGTTCAAGACCAGCCTGGTCCAAAGTTCCAGGACAGTCTCCAAAGCTACACAGAGAAACCCTTTCTTGGAAAAAAAAAAATAGATGCCCATTGAAGGATTTGGCCCAGGTCTTGGTGGGAGAGGCTAGTCTGATGGAGAAATCTAAAATGTCTGGCTAAATCATAGCGACGTGGGACTGGAACGGTGCCCTGAATGCTTGCCTATGTATTGCTGGGCAATGTTATTTGAAGTTATGATAGATTTTTTTTACCTTAATAAAGTCTGAATCTATATTTAATTTAAAATCTTTGACTTCAAGGTAAGAGCGAAGCCCTAAGGTGGATGTTTGTAATCATGGCGGGGGGAAACCAAGACAGAAATGCTGTGAGTTCTTGGCGCGTGTGGATTAAGTGAGATCATGTCCCAAACAGCAACAGCAACCACAAAACAAAAATAGAGTAGGGGAGAATGAATTTGTACCGTAGAAAGAGTTGTGTAATTTACTGCTTAGTGTACTTTATGTATTTATGTAACACTAATGTTCATAGTTACTTATCTGAACAAGGTCTTGAACCTTCTGAATTTGAAAAGTAGATACACAAAAGCCCCACTGTTTTGGTCAGCTTCTTGCCACTCAACCCCTTTCAACTGTGAAAGAGGTTTCTGTATTTCCATGTGTATTTGATTTTGTTTTCATAGTGAACGCGATGCTCTTGAACAGGAAGTACTTGAAGTTCGGAGAAAACATGAAATACTTGAAGCCTCTCACATAGCTCAGGCTAAAGAAAGAAGTGAATTATCAAAAGAGGTAAGCTCCCAGTAAACTCACTCATGTTTATTATATATTAATGGACAAACAGCCCAGGATAAAATTATGGGAAAATCATATTTTTCTCCTTTTTATGTGGTTGCCAGGAAAAGAGAGAGAGAGAGACTTAGCATGCAATTATAGCATGAATAATAAAAACCCAGAGACGGATATTGGGGTTCAAGCTTAAGATCAGGAAACCAAAGCAGCCAGCCACTGGCTCTTACCTCTACCTCCTGCCTCCAAGAGTACTCAGACTGAGACTGACTGAGACCTGTCTCCTCCTGTCTTAATATTCCTCTCTAGTGTTGGGATTAAAGGTGTGCACCACCATCTACACTGTATGGCTAACTAGTGTGGCTGCTGGGATTAAAGGTGTGTGTAACCACTGCCTGACCTGTATGGTTGACTGGTGTGGCTGCTTTGCATTCTGATCTTCAGGCAAGCTTTATTTATTAAAACACAAATACTATATCATTGTAGGCAATTTTGCATAAACAAGTTTATCACTTTTTAAAGAGAATTTTTATGTGATACACACAGGGAAAGTCCACCTTGAGAAGTGACAGCTTGCTCTGGACATGTCTCTGAATTTCTATAGGTAACCACCTTGCAACAGACAGTCACCCTCCTGCAGAAGGATAAAGAGTACCTCAATCGCCAAAACATGGAGCTCAGCGTACGCTGTGCGCACGAGGAGGATCGCCTGGAGAGGCTGCAGGTGCAGCTGGAGGAGAGCAAGAAGGCTAGAGAAGATATGTACGAGAAATACGTGTCATCCAGGCAAGAGTTGTTCCTTTTCCATACTTTGACTCTGTCTGCTGTGCTGAGAAGGAAATGTTTTATAGAGTCGAGATGATCTGGTATTACATTTTATTCTTTTGTCTGAACATGCAGCATCTGAGTACATGAGTCTTCCGGTCTCAGCCTGTACATTACCCAGGGCACGGAAGGGGATCACCCAGCAACAGCAGTGATGTGGTACAAGTCTGGTACTAGTGTGGAACAGTGCTTTTAGAGATTCTAAAGCCCTTCTAAAATGGTCAAGTTTTCTAAACATATTTCATATAAGATTAAAATATTACCTAAAAAACAATAGTTTATTTTTTTTCATGAAAGAAAACCATGACTATTTATTTTGTCTTTGCAGAGACCATTATAAAACAGAATATGAAAATAAACTACATGATGAACTGGAACAAATCAGATTGAAAACTAATCTGGAAATTGAGCAGCTTCGAAATGCCTCTAGGGAAATGTATGAACGAGAAAACAGGTAAGGAAGAGCGCAATTGAGAAAGTTATATTTTTCTCTGACGATCCTAAGAATTTTACTGAAATTAAATGCCATCTCTGAGATGAGTTTTTTAATAGTTGTAAATATAAATGACAATGTTAAAATTATAAATTTGATAGCTAATTACAACAGCACTTATCATACTGTAGGTCTTTTTACTCTGGTAATATATCTCTTTCCTGTTTCCTCAGTTCAGACTGAAGACAAGAATATGTGAAAATTTAGAAGGTACTAAGATAGCAATAGTTTTACCAACCATTTCTCTTGGATACTTGTAGATAGCGGCTGCTTGTTCATTTCCTAGCTGCCCAGATCCGAAATAATCATACAGAAACTGTATTAATTATAACACTGCTCAGCCAATCACTTAAGCATATTGCTAGCTAGCTCTTATATCTTAACTCATTTCCATTATTCTGTATATTAACACAAGGCTGTTTTTTAGGTAATATTTTAATCTTATATGAAATATGTTTAGAAAACTTGACCATTTTAGAAGGGCTTTACAATCTCTAAAAGCACTGTTCCACACTAGTACCAGACTTGTACCACATCACTGCTGTTGCTGGGTGATCCCCTTCCGTGCCCGTGCATCTGTCTCCTTCAGTGGCTACATGGTGTCTGTCTGACTCTACCTTCTTTTCCCCAGCATTCAATTTGGTTTTCCCACCTTGCTCTATTCTGCCCTTCCACAGGCCAAAGTAGCTTTTCTAATAACCAATGATAATAAAACATATTCACAGCATACAGTGGGGAATCTCAGATACTTGTAAAAGCTCAAATAGTAATATGTATATCTATATCTATCTATCTATATATATATATTATTTAACCACTGATGTCTACATTACTGCTTATACTTTGCTGTGTAATCATTGTGACCATTTCCCAGTTTTTCAGTTGTCCATCTTAAAAACAAAACAAGAACAAAGAGAATCCTTTAAAATACATCCCATCATAGCATAAGTTTAGATGTGTAAACTCCCTCTCCAAGTAGTGTAGGTAGGATGGCGGAATTGTGTCAGAAAATGGGCAACACCACTTCTCGAGGCAGGAAAGCTGGAAGCAGCCTTGCTTCTCCCCAGTCCTATTCTGGACCCATGTTCACAATGGGTCCCATCCATTTCAAGCTTCCTTTCTGCTCACACACCCATCGTGTTGGGAACTCAAGGGATGGACCCTAGGCAAGTGCTCACATCCAGAGTTGAGAGCCTGAGGAGAATAAACTTCTGCCTGTTTAGTGCTCAGCCTTCTTCCTCCACTGAATAGTACAGGGCTGTAAACCAAGGAACCTGCCTCCCTTTCTGCTGGGTTTCCCACATCAGTGAAGGCAATCAGGACAACCCCACACTGTCCAACCTGATCTGGACAACCCCTCATGGAGACTTTTCCCAAGTGATTCTAGGCGTTGTCGAGTCGGCAATTAAAATTAACTGTCATAACACCAAACCAGAAAATTTAGGATTGGACGTAGGTGCTTCGTTCAACCACGGGGTGTTAGGTTGATCCCTAGATATTAACGCTGTGATAGACAGTTACCGCCAGATGGCGCCAAACTGCAGCCCAATCCTGTGCCAGCACAGGGACACACAAGTAGCACTGGTACAAGCTTGCTTTTCTTATTTTTCACTTCAGTCTTCTGTCGCTGTGTTTATGTGACTGAATCTTCATTATGGCAGATCTGAAATTTAGTCATAACTTCTGTCCCCTTCCATTCTTCACAACATAAATAGGAAGTTCTTTGGGAATCTTACAACTTAAAATGGGTCAAGAAAGGTTTTACTATTCCATATAAAAAACAAAATTCAAAGACTGTTTATATATTTAGTTTTGTCTTGGATCTGTGTGAGATAACCTTGCTTTGTAGTTAGATACATGATGTTATCCTGTATATTTTATCGGTATGCTCCTCGCATTATGAGTTAAATTGTAACGAGCACACTTGCATATGAGCACTTTCAGAAGAGAGTAAGAAGCTAAGAGTAGAGAGATTCCTTGGGAACTGGGGACAGAATGAGGAAAACTCAGGTCAGTGTCGAGCATTAACATATAAATGACTTCCTTAGTAGGTCTGTGTGAAAGGGTGTGGTCCCTCCTAAGTGTTTAGAAATAAGACATTTTCCAAAGCTAGGTGCATACCTGCAATACCAGTACTCAAGAGGCTGAGACAGGAGCATCACGGGTTCCAGGCCAGCCAGAGCTGCTTTCTATACTAAGGCTCTTTCTTGAAAAAAAAGACAGGGCAAAATTCTGTAATTGAATGTATATTTTAAGAGATTTTGAGAAAAAAAACTAATCTTAAATCCTGTCTCCACCACTTGGTAGTGGGGTGAGAAACCACGTTATATCCCTGAGTTTAGTTTTCTCTTTTACAAAAATGAACTAATAGTAATGCTTCAGAGAGGCCCGTGTGGTCTAAACTAGATAGTACCTGTGACAAGTGCATTCCAATAGTTACTTTATACCACTGTCTATGTGGAGTCAAAATCATTTTATTTGTATGATGACAGTTTGGATAAAATCATTATTACATAAAGGCTAACTGACAGCATGGGATTATCACCTTAAAGGTCACTGTTATAAAATGGAGAGGGCCTAACATGTCTAATTTATTTGTTCCCTAAGCATTTCCGAGAGGTACTAAAGGGGAAATAAACTCGGGTGATTGAATTTCTCCAGAACAAAACTGCCTTTAGCGTGAGATGGCCTCCTAAGCACGGAGCAGAACTGTTGTGATCCGGAGTGTGAGTCGTCGGGAGCCTTCATTAGGCTCTTCCTGCTGCAGTCTGGAAACTCAGCGGCGTCGCAGTTGTTTGAAGGAAGTGCAGAGCAGCACAAAGGAGACTGAAAATGCTTTTAAGTGGGGCCATTAGTGCTGCGCTGCTTTGATAACTTTATGTCCTGCCCTGCCAGTGCTGTCTCCCACAGTACGCAAGAAGCCTCAGTGACACACTTGAAATTTTCACAGAATATTAGTGACATCAAACAGCTTTAAATCTTGGATTTGGATTTACTTCTGGGGATCAGTTGAATCTGTTTGATCCATCCCAGTATGAACGTGGAGCTGGATTACAGAGGTTCCAGTCCACATTTTGGAAGCAAATGTCCTCATTAGTGCTCTGGTTTATATCCTCTATTGTTCATATCTTTCCAGATAATCTGTGCAATTTTTAAATTCCTTGTGAAAGTATTTAAGTCTTTTTTCTTTTTAATTTTTGGGTCTTTTTGACTAGATTTTTATGAAGTAGGTGGTTTTGCAAGTAACTGGGTATCTTGTGAAGAACCTCTAGATGGGTTTTGTCGTAGCTCTCTTGTTATTGCCTGTAGTCCTTTGTGTGGTTCTTTGCATCATTAATACTTAAGTACTTTGGATGTGTAGGCTGCCCCACATAGGCTGGAAGTCAGTTCTGGGGCGCAAGAGTTTACATATACCTGCTTTGTACATAGTTCTCGGGGTGGGAGATGCTGGGAAAGCAGGATGGGGCCAGGTTGTTAGAATAAACCCTGTGCAGAGATTTCTAACTGATGGGGCTGAGCCTAGAGCATACTGCAGAAGTTACTTAGCTGATCATCCACACTATTTATTCAGTTTCATGTTGATAGTAACTGCTGCCACTTTTTAAACCTCAGCATCTTAATGGATCTTAAGTATTTAGTTTTGGAAATTTCTCATGCATATGAAGTTCTCTTGCCTGTATGTTTAATTTCATGTGAATTGGAAAGTTATCTACTTCAAGTTTATATTCACGGCGAGATATGAAAAGAGTCCAAGTGAGTGCTGGCTGACTAGCCTATTTTCCCTACTATAGCGGAATACTGGAGACTAGATAATTTGTAATGAGCAGAATTTATTATGTCACTGCTCTAGAGCTGGGAAGTTCAATAGGCAAGGGCCTGTTTCCTGCATTCTCACCTGGCAGAAGGCCAGAGAGCTTGTGAGAGCAGGAGACAGGCAGACTTACTTATCTGTGGTCACAGCGTCAGCTACACTCAGAAAGGCTTCCCCCTCAGAGCCCACTCATCTCTAAGTTTTATTATTGTTGTTTAGTAGTAATTAAATTTGAACATGGCTTTTGCAAGGGATAAGCATTCAAACCATAGAACTAATTCTATAGGAAATTATAGCATTTTAGTCAACAGGGATCTCAAAATGTTTCTTCTTCTAAAATACACAGTTTTTCTTAAGAAAATTTATGAAGCCAGTCAATGGTGGTTTTTCTCCATTTAATTTGATTTGATGGTGGCTGTCAGCTTCCTGTATATTGCTTTTATTATGTTTAGGTATGTTCCTTGTATCCCTGATCTATCCATGACCTTTATCATGAAGGGGTGTTAAAACATATCAGATGTTTTTCCAGCACCTAATGAGATGATCATATGGATTTTTTCTTTCAGTTGATTTATATGGCAGATTGCATTGATAGATTTTTGTGTGTTAAACCATCCCTGCTTCTCTGGGATGAAGTCTACTTGACCATGGTGGATGATTTTTGTTTTTTGATGTGTTCTTAGATTCAGTTTGCCAGTACTTTGAGTATTTTTGCATCAATGTTCATGAGGTCTGTAATTCTGTTTCTTGAATCTTTGTATGGTTTGGTTATCAGGGCAACGGTAGCCTCATAAAAAGTGTTTGGCAATGTTACTTCTGTTTTTCTATTGTGTGCAACAATTTGAGGAGTATAGGTATTAGCTCTTCTTTGAAGTTCTGGTAGAATTCTACATTTGAACCATATGACCCTGGGCTTTTTTTTTGGTTGGGAGACTTTTGATGACTGCTTCTATTTTCTTAGGGTTTATAGGTCTATTTAAATTGTTCAGCTGATCTTGATTTAATTTTGGTATGTGGTACCTATCCAGAAAATTGTCCATTTCTTTTAGACTTTCCAATTTTATGGAGTACAGTTTTTCAAATTATGACCTAATTATTCTCTGGATTTCTTCTGTGTCTATTGTTATGTCCCCTTTTGATTTCTAATTTTGTTAATTTGGATGTTCACTCTCTGCCTTTTAATTAGTTTGGGTAAAGGTTTGTCAATCTTGTTGATTTTTCTCAAAGAACCAGCTCTTTGTTTCATTGATTCTTAGTATTTTTTGTTTCTGTTTTAATGATTCCAATTATAAATTTGGTTATTTCCAGTTGTCTGTTTCTCTTGGGTGAGTCTGCTTATTTTGTTCTAGGATTTTAGATGTGCTGTTAAGTAACTAGTATGAGATTTCTCCACTTCCTTTATGTAGGCACATAGTACCATGAGCTTTCCTTTTGGTACTGCTTTCATAGTGTCCCATAGATTTGGATATGTTGTACATTCATTTTTGTTGAATTCTAACAAGTCTTTAATTTCTTTATTTCTTCCTTGACCCAGGGGTGATCCAGTTGAGCACTTTCAATTTCCATGATTTTGTAGACTTTCTGTAATACGCATTGTTGTTGAATTCTAACTTTAAGCAATGATGAACCAATAAGATACAGGAGTTATTCCAATTTTTTTTTGTATCTGTTGAGGTATGATTCCAATTTTTTTTTTGTATCTGTTGAGGTATGTTTTGTTACCTTGTATATGGCCAATTTTAGAGAAGTTTCCAAGCAGTGCTAAGAAGAAGGTATATTTTGTGTTTGGGTAAAATGTTGTATAGTCCATTTGAGTCAAGACATCTCTGAGTTCTCTTCTTTCTCTGTTAAGCTTTTATCTGGTAGACCTGTCCATTGGTAAAAGTGGGATGTTGAAGTTTCCTACTATTAGTGTGGAGGGTTTGATGTGTGATTTAAGCTTTAGTAATGTTTCTTTTACAAATGTGGGTGGTCTTGTATTTGTGGCATAGATGTTTAAGATTGAGACTTCATCTGAATGGGCTTTTCCTGTGATGAGTATGAGGTGTCCTTCTTCATCTCTTTTGGTTGATTTTAGTTTGAAGTCTATTTTCTTATATCTTGCTTCTTAGGTTCATTAGATTGGAAAATCTTTTCTCAATCTGTAGTTGGAGACTGTGGGTCCTGCATGTCCATTTTATACATCATAACATCAAGTAGTCCAGGCAAGAGCAGTTTCTTACCCAAATGGCTAACAAACTCTATGAAGAGTCTCTTCGATGCCACAGCTGTGTGTGTATTCCATCTTTATGTGGCTTATTTTTCTTATCTGTTAATTTTTCTATAAGTTTATTATTTATTATCTTTAAGTTTCTTTAATCTATGACTATACTCTTTTAAATTACTTTTACTGTCTCTTTATTCTTTTTCTCCTCTCTCTCAAGCCTGTGTACATTCATCTAACACTGTGACCCATTCAGAGGTCTTTTTTTTTAAATCTGAATCTGTCTTTATTGCATATCTGTAATTATTTTCTAGCCAGGATCACTTTTTTTAAAATGTCAAGCGGGCATGGTACTAACTCAGCTATCCTGTCTGCTTGCTCCAGCCAGTCCAACATGGCAGAGGCACATTCACTGCTCTGAGAGCCATTCTCTCTGCCCCAGATCCAGGGTTGCAGTGGGTCTGTGTCACCATTAAGCAATTTGTAACACACTGCTCACAGACCCCATTTAAGTGTTTGGCCTCCTGAAGGAGCTAGAGTTCATGCTGACAACACAAACCAGGAATCAGGAAGCCACTGTTTCATAACTGCACTTTTGTTTTTTCTGTTACCTTGAAGAAGACCTCTCTTAAAGGAGCTGCAGTGCCCACCAGCAAACAGAACCCATCCAAAAAAAAAAAAATGCCGGCTACCAAGAAGCTATGCTTAACTCTGTTCTTTTTTGTCTATAATTCCTTTGTTTTACGTGGTTTTACATGGATGTAGTCAGCCCCACATTGGCTCCCCAATCTGTAGTCAGGAGACTGTTCCCAGCCTCTTAGACCTGTCTGAAATAATCACACAGAAACTATATTATTTGCAATACTTGCTGACCAATAGCCTAAGTGTATTTCTAGCTAGCTCTTCTATTCTAAACTAACCCATCTCCATTAATCTGTGCACCACTACAAGATAGTGACCTACTGGCAAAGTTTCAGCTGACTCCAACAGAGGCATCTGTCTTCTGTGGAGGCTGCATTGCTCCTCACTGACCCTACCTTCTCTCCACGTCTCTGTTTGGATTTCCAGCCTGGCTTTATTCTCTTAAGCCATTGGCCAAAAGCAGCTTCTTTATTAACCAATGACAATAAAACATATTTATAGCATACAGAGGAGAGTCCCACATCATCAGCCCTTTACTCTGAGATAGTGTCTGTCTTTGGGGTTGAGGTGTGTTTCTTGTATGCAGCAGAAAGATGGATCCTGTTTTCATATCCATTCTGTTATACGTGAATCGAATCCATTGATATTAAGAGACCAGTGATTGTTAATTCCTGTTATTTTTCAGTGGTGGTGTTTGTGTGTTTCACTTTGGGTTTTGCTGGTATGAAATTATCTGTTACTTCCGTCTTCATGGGTGCAGTTAGCTAGCTTCCTTAGAGGAGTTTTCCTTCTAGTACTTTCTGTAAGGCTGGGTTTGTGGATAGGTATTGTTTAAATCTGGTTTTGTCATGGAAGATCTTGTTTTCTCTGCCTACGATGATTGAAAACTTTGCTGGGTATATTAGTCTGGGCTTGCATCTGTGTTTTCTTAGTGCCTGCAGCAATCTATCCAGGACCTTCTTGTTTTCAGGATTTTCATTGAGAAATCAGGTGTAATTCTGATAGATATGTCTTTATATTTTTCTTGGCCTTTTTTCTTTGCAGCTCTTAATGTTCTTCATTCTGTATGCTTCTTATTTTGATTGCTATATGGTATTGGACTTTTTTTGTTGTTTTTTGTCTTTTGTTTTTTCCCAGTCCTTTTGGTGTTCTGTAAGCTTCTTGTACCTTCATAGCATATCCTTTTTTTAGTTTGGGAAAGTGTTCTTCTAAGATTTTGTTGAATATATTTTCTGTGACTTTGAGCTCGAGTTCTTCTTCTTCTACCCCAATTATTCTTAGGTTCGGTCTTTTCATGGTGTCCCAGATTTTTTGGATGTTTTGTATTAAGTATCTGTTGGCTTTAACATTTTCTTTGACCAATGAATGTTTCCTCTATCATATCTTAAACATCTGAGATTCTCTCTTCCATCTGTTATATTTTGTTTGTTATGCTTACATCTGTTGTTCCTGTTCATTTACCCAGATTTACCATTCCCTGAATTCCCTTGGTTTGTGTCTTCTTTACTGCCGCTATTTCAGTTTTCAAGTCTTGAACTGTTTGAACGATTTGCTTCCCCTGTTTTTTTTTTTCCTTCATTTTCTTGGGTTTTTAAAAGAGATTTATTGATTTTTTTTTCAATTTTTTATTTGTCTTTTCCTCCACTTTTTTAAAGGAATTTTACATTTCCTCTTTAAGGTCTCTGTCATCTGCATAAAGTTATATTTAAGGTTGTTTTCTTCTGCTTTTTCTGGATTAAGATGTTCAGTTCTTCCTGTTGTATGACTGCTGGGTTCTAGTGTTGCCATGTTGCTTTTTAAGTTGTTGAATGTATTCTTGTGTTGATGCCTACCCATCTCTACCTTCAGTTGGTGCAGGCAAGGTCTTTGCCTCTTGGTCCAGTCCTTGCAGTCAGTCTGTGTCTTAGGGAGCCACTCTTGGCCCCACTCTGTGTAGTCACTGTATCTCAGGGAGCTGCTGAGGTGTCTGGGGGTGGAGTGGGACTTGTAGATTACAGGGTCTGATCAATGGGGAGTGTTAGAGCAGCCTGCCTGAAGGAAACTTGCCTGATGGCTGACTAGTTCAGCTGAGACAGAGCCCATGCATGGTTCTGGCCCAGGGACTAGGGCCTAGACATTGGGCTTTCCAGTTGGGGAACTGGTCACTCACCTCTTGTTCCCATCTGTGCAGTTAGAGCCTTTCCCTCAGAGAGCTGCTGATGTCACAGAGGATAGGTGGGTTTGGGGGAAGAATGGGACTTGTAGGTAACAGGATCCAATGGATTGGGGGGTTGTTGGAATAGCCTGCCTGCAGATCAAAACCAATTGTAGATCAAAAAATACTTTAAAGCAGATTGTGTTTGTACTGAAGGTGTAGAGACTTTTCCTTGTCATAATTTCTTAAGCAGTACAATACAATTTACATGGTGTATTGAGCCTTCTGAGTAAGTATACAGGGAGGGCCTGTTGTTCTTCATTTGTAAAGTGGAAGTCATTTTATATTCATGGTTTTAGTATCCTTGGTTTGGGTGTGCAGGCTGGATTTGGTGGATGGAGCCAGTAGAGGATGTTGAGGAACCAAGCTCCTGAAGATTAGTCAGCTGGGCAGTTCCTGACATATTTCAGTGTTACTCTAATTGTATTTTATTATATTCAGTTTGGATTTTTAAAATCTCAATCCCATTAGTTTATACATGCTATAGATAGCCACTGCCAATTTTTCAAGTTTCTCTTTTGAGGAACATTTGAATTTCTGCTATTTGTTCTATAATTATATTTATTACATCTTCTAATGTATTTACCATTTGGAAATGGATTATTCATTAATTATGTGGAACTTATTCTTGTATCTTTATCAGGGATGCAGTACATCTGGTGTTTGGTCAAACCAGTCCACTTTTAAAAGAACATATACACTGAAGCCTGTAGAAACAAATACATAATAGTTCACAATCCTTTTAAGGATAATTCTCCTTTGACATCTGTTTGCACTATGGTGTGGTCATGCAATACAAATCTCATAATGTCAGGATATCCCAAAGAGGAAATGTCTGTGAAAAAGAAGAAACCTGAGAAAGGCAGCATTGTATGATTCAGAGCCGAGAATCTGGATAGAGAATAGATTGACACTCGAGCTCCACAGTGTATCTTATGATGTGACCTTGAACTGAGTCTTTGTATTTCAGTCTTGAAACATATTTGTAAAATGGAAATGATACAACATATGATTGATAGAGTTGTTGTGACAACTTCCTATTTGAGTTACTTTGCTCATTCATTGTTGTGACCAAATACCTGACAAGAAGCAATTTAAGAGGACGTATTCTGGCTTACTGTGCCAAGGGATCATTTTGTCACGGTGAGACGACGTAACGGGAAGCAGGAGACATACTTTTCCATTGATAAGATACCATGATATATATGATAAGATACCATGATATATATGATAAGATACCATGATATATATGATAAGATACCATGATATATATGATAAGATACCATGATATATATGATAAGATACCATGATATATATGATAAGATACCATGATATATATGATAAGATACCATGGCCAAGCCAACCGCTAGATGGAAGAATTTTGGGAGGACTTAAAGTTTCTGAGGGTTAGAGTCCATGATCATCATGGCAAGGAGCGTAGCAACAGGCATGGTGCTGGACTAGTAGCTGAGAACTTATATCTTGATCTGCAAGTAGAAGGCAGAGATAGCTAACTGGGGCTATGTGGGCCTTCTGAAACCTCAAAACCTACCCCCAGTGACACACCCATTCCAATAAGTCCACACCTGCTAATCCTTCCCAAACAGTTCCACCAACCTGAGGATCAACTATTCACACATATGAGCTCATGGTGGCCATTCTAATTCAAACCACCATGGCATGGCAGCAAGAGCAAAAGGCCTGCTGGTCACTGAGTATCTGCATTCAGAGAGCAGAGCACAAGTAGGAAGTTGAGCCACCATAAAACCTCAAGATCACCACCCCCAGTGACCCACTTCCTCCAGCAACCTTCTACCTCCTGAAGGTTCCACAACCTTCCCCAGCAGTGCAACCTTCTAGGTTATGAAGACGTTTCACATTCTGCCACAGTTGCTGTATATGAAGTAAAAGCAGCCCCTGATGTGTGCTGAGCACTGTATGCTTGCTGTCAATACCCATGTCAGTAGAAGAATATATTCAGGTTTTTCTCTCTCAAACTTAATTTGAAGCATGCGAATTGGTAATACTTCAAGCCCGTTGTAGACTAGCTATGGAAGGTATGACAGCCAAGAGAACAAATTTACAGGGAAAACTTACCTGCAGACACCTAGGGTAAATACTAATGCTAAAAGCCTGGGCTTCTAGAACTTCTGCTTACTTTGGTCTTCTTCAGAATTGTCTTAGGTATTTGTCTTTTATGATTTCCATTGTATCTGCCACATTTTTAGAAAAATATCCCCTTTGTTTTCTTGTCACTTACTACAGTAAAGAATAGTTATCTCGCAGGGCGGAAGTGGTGTACACCTTTAATCCCAGTGCTCAGGAGGCAGAGGCAGGCAGATCTCTGTGAGTTCGAGGCCAGCGTGGTCTATAAGAGCTAGTTCCAGGACAGGATCCAAAGCTACAAAGAAACCCTGTCTTGAAAAACCAAAAAAAAAAAAAAAAATAGTTATCTCCTCTTCCCATGGCCTTGGAATTTTGTTTAACTGGTTGTTGTAGGCTGTCTATGGCAAACTGTCTATTATTCTCTAATAATCGTCTTGTTATTTGATTCTCTGTGGCTTGGCTTTATTTCTAATACTCATTGTGACTACTAGAAAGGAAGTATAGTTAAGGACTGTGGCTTCGCCATCTACCAACTAAGCGTTTGTATTTAACTAGTACTGCAAATGTGGCCTATGGGAATTCTACTATTTAAGCCACATTTTAAAATAATGAAGCCATCATTAGGAAGGAAAATTGGAACTAATTTGTGATTTCTGACTAAAATAGGGCATCTTAGAATAAAATATACAAATGTTTAAGATACTTAGGCAGTTGTGTTCTCTCAATTTTATTTTTCATGTTTTGTATGGTTTAATAATAGAATAGTTTTTAAGGTCATTGCAATCATGATGACATCAAAAAATAATTTTGCAATAAAAGCAATTCTTTTTTTTTTTTTTTGGTTTTTCGAGACAGGGTTTCTCTGTGGCTTTGGAGCCTGTCCTGGAACTAGCTCTGTAGACCAGGCTGGTCTCGAACTCACAGAGATCCGCCTGCCTCTGCCTCCTGAGTGCGTGTGCCACCATCGCCCGGCTAGCAATTCTACTTAGAGAATAATGAACAAAAATATTCTCATTGTTTTTTTGAGAAGAATAACCTTTATGATTTTTACAACTATTTATTTGTTACTCATAAACGTGGGCTGCTGAGTCTCTCTGTGGTGATTGGCTGTTTGAAATCTGAAATTGTTACTCAGTCACTGCTGAAAGGCTGTACGGGTGTGGGTATAGCAAGTGTAATTGCTAGGCATTTGTATCCTGTGTGGACCATGATCTATCTCTGGTACATGAGCTGGCTTTTGGGAGGCCATTCCTTATGGTATGATGCCTTGCTCAGCCTTGATATGGGGTGGCGGGGGGGGGGGGCTTGGTCCTGCCTCAGTTTGATGTGCCAGACTTTGGAGGCTTTACCCTTTGAGAAGTGGATGGTGAGTGGGGGTGTGGGGGGGAGTGGGGAGAGGAGAGAGAGGGGAACTTTTTGCTATGTAAAATGAATAAAAAATTTAAGAAATTAAACAAAAAATAAAGATTTTAATTACTTTTAATTTCTTGTAGAGAATGTCAGTTGGAAACATAGCATTTCCCCTCTGGATTGAAGGGTAGGCTAAACAGTGTAGATATGCTTATCTCAATTAAGCCTTACCATAATCCAATCAGGCAGATGTAATATCCACAAGAAAACTGAGGTTAAGGGCAGTTAATAACGCTTTATAAACTACTTTAAGTAAAAGATATACAAGCACAAGAATTGACGTGAGAATGACGTCTGAGACACTGGCAAAGGAACAGCTGAGGCATTGGGTCCTAGAGCATTACTGTGCAAAGAGCAAGTTAACACAAAGGCTAATGAATTAGGAGGACGAGGGAGCAGAGGCCGGGCGCTGGTGGCACACGCCTTTAATCCCAGGCTGGAAGAGATGTAGAGAGAGTAGGCAGAGTCAGGGAGATGCTATGTATCTGCCAAAGGAGAAGGATATGTCAGAACCTTACCGGTAGGCCACAACCTTGTGGTGATACACAGATTAATAGATAAGGGTTAATTGAAGATGCAAGAGTTAGTTAATAAAAAGTCCCAGCTAATAGGCCAAACAGTGTTGTAATTAATATGTATTCTGTGTGATTATTAGGTCCTGGGCAGCGGGAAACAAAAGAGCAGCATCCACTTACATAGTTCCATCCATTTGCCCATAAATTTTATGATGTCATTGTTTTTTACAGCTGAGTAATACTCCGTTGTATAAATTTATTACATTTTCTTTATCCATTCTTCAACTGAGGGGCATCTAGGTTGCTTTCAGGTTCTTTCGTGCTATTATAAATAATGCTGCTATGAACATAGTTGAGCAAATGTCTTAGTAATATGATTGAGCATCTTTTGGGTATATGCCCAAGAGTGGTACTTCTGGGTCTTGAGGTAGGTTGATTCCCAATTTTCTGAGAAACTGCCATACTGATTTCCAAAGTGGCTGTACAAGTTTGCACCCCCACCAATGGTAGAGAAGTGTTTCCCTTACTCCACGTCCTTTCCAACATAAGCTGTCATCAGTGTTTTTGACTTAGTCATTCTGACAGGTTTAAGATGGTATCTTAGAGTCTATTTGATTTGCCTTACCTGGTGACAGAGGATTGTTATCTGAGGGTTTTCTGTCCTGCCCAGTTCCCACAATTGTTAAGTACCAAGGAAATCACACAGAGGTCTATATTAATCATAAACTGATTGGGCCATTAGCTCAGGCTTCTTATTAACTCTTATAACTTACATTAGCCCATTGTTCTTATCTGTGTTAGCCACACAGCTCAGTATCTTTTTCAGTGGCATACTCACATCTTGCCTCTTCTGTGTCTGGACAGGACTGCAGAGGGAGCTTCCATCTTTCCAAAATTCTCCTGTTCTCATTGACCTGCTTCTACTTCCTGTCTGGTTGTCCAGCCTATGCTTCCTGCCTGACTACTGGCCAATCAGCATTTATTTTTAAACATAATTGAAAGAATATAGACAATTATCCCACACCAGAGGATGTTGAACAATTCCTTAAATGTCTTTCAGTCATTAGAGATTCCTCTGGTGAGAATTCTCTGTTTAGCTCTGTACCCTACTTTTAATGGGATTATTTGGTATTTTGCTATCTAGTTTCTTGAGTTCTTTATATATTTTGGAGATCAGCCCTCTGCCAGATGTGGGGTTGGTGAAGATCATTTTCTTATTTGGTAGGCTGCCATTTTATCTTATTTGCCATGTCCTTTGCCTTACAGAAGCTTCTCAGTTTTAAGGGGTCCTATTTATTATTAGTTGGTACTCCCAGTGTCTATGCTACTGGTATTATATTTAAGAAGTGATCTCTTGTATCCATGCATTGAAGGTTACTTCCCACTTTCTGTCCTATCAGATTCAGTGTGACTGGATTTATGTTGAGGTCTTTGATCCACTTGGACATGTGTTTTGTGCATGGGGATAGATATGGATCTATTTGCATTCTTCTACATTCTTCTGACATCCAGTTATGCCAGCACCGTTTGTTGAAGATGCTTTCTTTTTTCCATTGTATAAATTTTGGTTTCTTTGTCAAAAATCGGGCGTTCATAGGTGTGTGGATTAATATCAGGGTCTTCAATTCAATTCCATTGGTCCACTTGTCTGTTTTTTGTCAATACCCAGCTGTTTTTATTACTATAGCTCTGTAGTAGAGCTTGAAGTTGGGGATGGTGATGCCTCCAGAAGTTCCTTTATTGTACATGATTGTTTTAGGTATCTTGAATTTTTTGTTTTTCCATATGAAGTTGAGTAATATTCTTTCGAGGTCTGTGAAGAATTGTATTGGGATTTTAATGTAGATTGCGTAGAATCTATAGATTGCTTTGTTAAAATTGCCGCTTTTATTATGTCGATCCTACCTATTTAAGAGCATGGGAAATCTTTTCATTTCCTGATATCTTCTCCAATTTTTTTCTTCAAAGATCTAAAATTCTTGTCATACAGGTCTTTTAATTGTTTGGTTAGAGTTACTCCAAGAAATTTTTTATTTTTCATGGCTATTGTAAAGAGTGATGTTTCTCTGAGTTCTTTCTCAGCTCATTTACTCTTTGTATATAGGAAGACTACTGATTTTTTTGAGTTAATCTTGTATTGTGCCACATTTATAAGAAACTAAATTTTAATATCTAATCCAGTTCTGGTTAGAAATAGACTATTTGCACCTATATTTTTGTCTACTGTCAGAAGAGTCTCCAATTCAGGCAGCTTCATGCAGTGTAGTTGGCATCAATAACCTCTACAAAGTCCTTAAGATCATCATCTACACATTGTGAACAAATTCATTAATCCTTGAAAGATAGGTACTTATGCATTTTAAAATAACTGAGATGCATGTTTGAATTTTAGAAATCTTCGAGAAGCCAGGGATAATGCTCTCGCTGAAAAGAACCGAGCAGTGACAGCCGAAAAAGATGCTCTAGAAAAGCATGAGCAGCTCCTTGACAGGTAAGAAGGAAATGGAAATGCTAAAATTCTCCAGTGCTTGTTCCTCTTGCATTTTTCCTTTAGAGAAATTTATTTTAAAGCTGGCTATCGTAGAGCATGCCTGTAATTCTAGCAGTGAGACAGGAAAATGGATCCAAGTTGGAAACTGGCCTATGATTTTCATTTCAAGTTGCAATACAATTTAAATGTAATTGTTAACATATCAAAACCATGACGTTGAAATTAAGTAGCTCCAGAGAGTTCCTGTACTTTCTCAGTGCATCTTACCTGCTGCCCTTCTGGAGGCAGCAGCCTTGACTGCTGCTGCTGTCATCAGCCTTGTTCTTCTTAGACCAACGCCAATAGAATCAAACTTTATCTAATTTTCTTGATTTAGCATATTGATCATTCCTTATTTACGTTCTGAATATACTAGTTTGTTAATGTATTCTCCTGTTGAAAAAAAAACAGGGTTCTTTCAGTTGCAGCTACCAAAGTCAAGCTGCTGTGAAGATTCTTAGTCAAGCTTTGTGTGCGTATGTGTGAGCACCTTTTGTGTATATGTATGTGTGAGCATGTTTTGCGTATATGTATGTGTGAGCACCTTTTGTGTATGTATGTGTGAGCACCTTTTGTGTATGTATGTGTGAGCATGTTTTGTGTATATGTATGTGTGAGCATGTTTTGTGTATATGTATGTGTGAGCACGTTTTGTGTATATGTATGTGTAAGCATGTTTTGTGTATATGTATGTGTAAGCATGTTTTGTGTATATGTATGTGTGAGCACGTTTTGTGTATATGTATGTGTGAGCACGTTTTGTGTATATGTATGTGTGAGCACCTTTTGTGTATATGTATGTGTGAGCATGTTTTGTGTATATGTATGTGTAAGCATGTTTTGTGTATATGTATGTGTGAGCACCTTTTGTGTATATGTATCTGTGAGCATGTTTTGTGTATATGTATGTGTGAGCACCTTTTGTGTATATGTATGTGTGAGCACCTTTTGTGTATATGTATGTGTGAGCACCTTTTATGTATATGTATGTGTGAGCACCTTTTGTGTGTATATATGTGTGAGTACATTTTGTGTATATGTGTGTGACCACATGTTTTTTGTATATGTATGTGTGAGCATGTTTTATGTATGTGCGAGCACATTTTGTGTATGTATGTGTGAGGACATGTTTTGTGTATATGTATGTGTGAGCACCTTTTGTATATATATATATATATATATGTATGTATGAGCACATGTTTTGTGTATATGTATGTGTGAGCACCTTTTGTATATATATATATATATATATGTATGTATGTATGAGCACATGTTTTGTGTATATGTATGTGCGAGCACATTTTGTGTATGTATGTGTGAGGACATGTTTTGTGTATATGTATGTGTGAGCACCTTTTGTGTATATGTATGTGTGAGCACCTTTTGTGTATATGTATGTGTGAGCACCTTTTGTATATATATATATATATATATATGTATGTATGTATGTATGTATGTATGTATGAGCACATGTTTTGTGTATATGTATATGTGAGCACATGTCTTTCTCTTTGGTAGACACCTAGGAGTGTAAAGTAGTCATTAAGGCATAGAAAATTCTGTGAAACTTACTCCAAAGTGGTTGTGCCATTGTGTATGCCCCAAATCACCGGTCAGAATCTGTGTGTTCTGGAGTGGCTATTGTGGGACGTCAGGAGAGAATGCTTTGTCTCCAGTTTTCTGTAGAGTTATTTTTATTAGTCCTGTGAAAAGGAGATCAATGATAAACATGAAGTTAAAAGAGCACCACTTGACTGAGATACTCTCAATTTTAAATAGTTGGATCACATGTAGAGTAAGGAATGTGGTTTTTTTTTATTTAAACTTTTATTTTGAAATAATCTTAGAAGAGTTGATGAAATAGTATAGAAAATTTACATGTGCCTTTCACATAGTAATAACTCTTTGAAATTAAGCTCAATGTTTCTTTTACTGATAAAGAAGCACTACAGATTGTTTTGTAATTATCTTTTTAAAAGTTGAGCTTTCACTGTTCCTCAGACTGGCCTCAAAGTCTTAGACGTAAATGATCTTCCTGCCTCAGTCTCCCAAGTAGCTGAAACTATAGACACTTGCCACCATGCCTGGCTTCTGTTTTGTAATTTAAGCAATTCATGCAATTAAAATTTGGATGTAGTTTAGTGGAAAAGCATTGCAGAGAATTTGAAAGGCCCTAAATTGGTACTATAGCCCTAGGAAAAAAAATATAAACCAAAAAAGCCTCACTAAAAAATTGTTGTAAGGCAGAGAATAATAATAGAAATTGAACATCAGAATTAAAATCTAGTAGATCTTTTGGTTTATTGACCATTGATAAGCTGAGTGAATTTTAATATGAATATATATAAACCCCTGGGCTTCTGTCACATGTTCGACTTGACTTATAGGGTTAAAATGACATGTGAAAATAGCTGGAGCTAACAGTGTCAGATGGAGATGTGCTCTGCCATGGCCTTTCCTTCAGAATCCTGTTGGGATCTTGGCACCTGAGCTTGAAACCAGAAAACCTTCAGAAGAAAAGTGACCAAACTAGGAAAATTCAAAGATACCTTTTAGTGGCAAATTAAAGCTGCTGATAGATATTTGAATGGTTCACATGTAAAAGCTGGTTTTTATACCTGAAAGTACCTGAAGCAGCAAAATTGAAATTTCTGGGTAAATGTCATTCATAAAAAGTAAAGAAACACTTTCCAATGGGGCTTTTCCACATGCTGTACTTAATCAGGTAATTCTCTCCTATAAGATATTGAGACAAGCTGGCAGGGAATCCAGGCAGAATGCATATGTCCTGATTGAGGCTTCAGTTGGGTGGCTTGAGGAATGTGAAGTCCCCCATTTTAAAAATCTTAAATGTACTATTTTTTTTTTTTTTTTTTTTGTTTTGTTTTTTGATTTTTCGAGACAGGGTTTCTCTGTGGCTTTGGAGCCTGTCCTGGAACTAGCTCTTGTAGACCAGGCTGGTCTCGAACTCACAGAGATCCGCCTGCCTCTGCCTCCCGAGTGCTGGGATTAAAGGCGTGCGCCACCACCGCCCGGCATTAAATGTACTATTTTTTATTAAATGTAAATTAATACATGGAGTCCCTTATTTTATCCTTATGTTACCTGTGACAGTTGCTTATAAGAATGATACATTGGTTAAGTTACCACATAGAAGGAATGATAAGCTCACTCATTTGACAGTATTATTTTGAGGATCTACACATTCATTTTTCTTTCTTTTTCTTTCCTTTCAAACATCCTGAAAAGTTAGGACTGTGACTTAGAGAGGATGCTGCCATCTGTGTCCACATCACTGGGAATGCCAGCATTTGAGTTGGGAATGAAGGAATTGGTTGAGTTTGTGTATAGTGTGAAGCTTTAGACTTCATCCTAGCATAGCAAAAGTACATTAATATATATACTTAATTTACTGAAAGTTTTCAGTGTGGATTCCAAGATGCTTGATCTAATGTACTTTGACATAGTTTTTGTAATTCTGGGCTATTAAACACAGGACCTTGTGTATGCCACGGCAATACTTCACCAGTGAGATATACTCCTAGCATATCTGGGAATTGCTATATGTTATATTAATATGTGAAGTAAAATGCAAAGGTAAATTTTTTTTTATTCTTTGGAGATTGGCTTTTTAATACCTGGATCTGTAAATCTGGCTTCCTTCTTATCAAAATGAGAATAAGCGAATGTGTATTGATCTTTACAATGAATGTGGCCTTGCTGAATCATGTTTAAGTCTAGCGTCCAACATGCTCCTGTCATGTATAATTGGTATCATTATTTTTTATATGAGGTTTTATCAAATGCCTCATTTTATGATTAAACAACCCATGTCATTACTTTAAAAAAGCATAAGGAAGCAGTGTGCCTTTTTCAAACATGAATGAAAAAAAAAGGCTTCTACTCAAAGACTTCAATTGCCTACAAAGAAAAGGACTTTTCTTAGGTATATGAAAGACCTATGTGTGTTCTGATTTCTAGCACAAAAAAGTCTCTAACATTAAGAAACAGCTACCTGGCACTTGAAAACACAAGCAGAACATTAGCTCCAGTCCTGTTGTCTCGAATCTGTTACTCTGAGGGTTCCACCCACCAGGAGCAAACGTTAGAAGTCAGTCAATGGGAGTGCTGGAAAAGATGGGTACTCTTGACGAAGCCTGAGTCTGGAGCTCCAGTGCGAGCGCACAATTTCAAATAAATTTGCATTGTAAATATTTTCAGCTATAGTTTATTTTTTAAAAAAATATTTCCTTGTCCAGCCTTGATACGGGAGCTTGTGCCTAGTCATAGTATTACTTGCCATGCCACATTTGGTTGTTAGCACTGGGAGGCCTTCCCTTTTCTGAAGGCAGAAGAGGAGGCGTGGATCTGGGGAGCAGAAGAGGGAAGGAAATTGTTAGCACTGGGAGGCCTTCCCTTTTCTGAAGGGAGAAGAGGAGGCGTGGATCTGGGGAGCAGAAGAGGGAAGGAAATTGTTAGCACTGGGAGGCCTTCCCTTTTCTGAAGGGAGAAGAGGAGGCGTGGATCTGGGGAGCAGAAGAGGGAAGGAAATTGTGGTTGGAATGTAGCATAGAGAGAAGAATAAATTAAAAAGGGAAAAGAGCCAGACAGTGGTGGCATACACCTTTAATCATAGCACTCAGAAGGCAGAGACAAGCAGATTTTTGCGAGTTTGAGACCAGCGTGGTCTACAGAGTGAGTTCCAGGACAGCCAGGCTACACAAAGAAACTCTGTCCAAAAAGGAAAAAAATATTTCCTGGCTATTCATGATGGCATGTCCCTGTAATCCTAGCACTTTCAAAGTAGAGGCAGGAGGATCAAGAGATTGAGACTATCCCTCAGCTACATAGCAAATTTGAGGTCCACCTGAGGGACAAAAGACATTGTCTCAAAAAGTAAAAGTAATGCATGTTTGAGAAGAGGGTAGGGGGAGATTTGGGTGTTTTGAGCATCTAGTTTACCTGAAAGTACTTTCAAAGGACTTAATTTGAATGTTTTCAGTCTCCACCCCACAACTTCTCTGATAACGGTAGAAAATACAGGATAGAGTGTGCAGGAAAGTAGGTGGTCGGAGTGACATTTGTACCGTATTGAGCTAGTTTAAAAGTTAGTATAGCCAGGCATGCCTGCATTCCAACACTTGGAAGATGGAAGCAAGATTGTGAGTTTGAGGCCAGCCTGGGACCACAAGAGACCTGTCTCAAAAACAAAATAAACTCAGCAGTTGATATGGAAACAGCTCCCACTTTCACAAGAGGAAGAAGTTAGCTGTGCTTTCCTTCCCCTCTTCTTCTATTTCTGTGTGCTTTGCCTTTGCTCATCTGTCCTTTAATCTGCTCCTGCATGTCAGCAAGGACGTGTTTGTGCGGCATACTAGATGAACTTAGTGGACTGAAGCCTATTAGGATGGGAGCTAGAAAAGGTAGTATCACATCTAAACTTTGTATAAAATGGATCATTTTATAATATTATTCCTAATTCTCATGTCTATAAGTAATTCACATAATTTGTTTTAAATGCAGAAATTGCTAATCTGTGTTGTTCCTAAAGGACACAAAATACTTTAACACTTTGTTAAATCTACATTAATGCATTCTTAAGTGAAATTTTTAGTGTCTGAATTTTATATTTGTTCTTTTATGAAGTTATCCATGTCTGGGCCAGTCACTTTCATCAGTTTCATGGAGTTTACAAGGTTTATTTTTGTTACTTGATTCTCTTATTCCTTGTAGTCTTTCTTTTTCTCCATTAGATCCACCAAGTTCACACTGAACTAGAGTATTCATATACTCACAACTATAGTCACAACTAAAGAAACTCCTAGAAAGCATAAGATTTCTAAAACCAAAAACAGGAAAATAGAAGAAGATAGAAAAACTGATCATGTTAAAATACATGGCACAGAAGCACGACCATGCAACTTTAAAAGTAGTGAAAGAGAAATAGTGAGGTACAGGGACACAGGAAACCAAATTGGTAAGATAAAGATGTTATAAACAGAAAATATCAAATAAAAGGACAGCGTGAGAAAGGCACTGTACATAGGGACTCAACAGCATGTGTCCGTGTGCAGACAGTTAGGGCATGAGGGGGAAACAAAAGCAATGAAATAAAAGAGAGAAATGTTGTAGGAGCCGCTGGCCTCTTCCCACAGCCTGGCTCCTGGCCGCTTGGCTAGCTTATGCCCCAAAATAACAACATGGAAACTGGATTCTTTTAAACACTGCTTGGCCCATTAGCTCTAGCCCTTACTGGCTAATTCTCATATCCCGATCAACCCATCTCTAATAATCTGTGTAGCACCAGTTTTACCAGGAAAGATTCAGCATGTCTGACCTGGCGGCTTGCTTCATCACGTCTGGCTCTGAGAGGATCTACATGATTTCTGAGCTCACTTCCTCTTTCTCCCAGCATTCTGTTCTGTTTACTCTGCCTATCTAAATTCTGCCCTGTCAGATGGACCAAGGCAGTTTTTTTATTAGCCAATGACCTTCCTCCATCATTTCCCCTTTTTCTTTTGTTAAAACAAAAAGGAAAGACTTTAACTTTAACATAGCAAAATTACATATAACAAAACAGTTATCAAGTAAAAATTACAGTTACAATATTTACATCTATTTTATCTTTTATCATAACTAAGGAAAACTATAACTATTCTTCAACTCCATCAAAGACTCCAGAAAGATAAAATATTGCCTAAGCAAACAAGAAATAAGCAACTTTCAAACTCTAGAAATGACAGAGACATCTCGCTGCCTTGACAGTCACCCAAAGTTTCTCTGTACCATGGGGGCATCCATCTTTGGCCTACAGGCCCATAGTATCCAGAGACATTTCCATGAAGCAGGAAATTTCAAAGTCAGTTTAGTCACTATCTGTTGTGTCCTGCAGAATGTCTCGCAGACTCTTTCATGAATCAGGAACCCTGAAAGATCATCTCACCTTTAGGCAAGTTTAGCAGTCCTCTCTCTGCGGGTTCTCTGTGTCCAGTTTATGCAACAGTCCAGGCAAGAGCAGTTTCTTGCCCAAATGGCTATCAAACTCCATAAGGTGCCTCTTCGATGCCCATCTTCTTCTTGAAGTAGATTGGTGCTGCCAGGAGCAGACATGTCTCATTGTCATGAAAAGACCTAGGTTATTAAAACATTAAATGTCATATTCTGTAGTCTTTGAAAGATATAAAGAATGTCTATCTAAAATATATCTATGTACATCTAGAAAATCTAACTAACATGACTACAAACTTGACTATTCCAGGTCAAAGATACAGAAAACCTGTCTCAAAAAGCAAAAAATAAAAGTAAAAATAAACAAAATAGAGGTTAAAATAAAGCACACAAAGATGGAAAATACACAGAGAATTTTGATACTATATGCTATTATGCTCTGTTTGAATCGTTTGAATACTGAGAAAAGAGCAACAGCTGCTAAAAGATATTTGTTTATAAATGCTGCTGAACTAATCCAACATAGATATTTTGAAAATGCCTTGAACTCTCAGAGATCCGCCTTTCTCTGCCTCCCCGGGATTGGGATTAAAGGCATGTGCTACCACACCTTGAAGTCACAGAGGTCAATCTCCCTCTGCCTCCCAAGTGTTGGGATTAAAGGTGTGTACTACCACACCCAACAACTCTCTTCCTTTTTTTTTTTTACTTTAAGAACTTCAGCCTTTAGCCTGCACATATTTTTAACACACTGTAAACCATTTAAAAGTTTTCTTTTTTCTTTGAATCTTTCTTTTATTGTATATGTCTCTTTTTTGACCACATGAGTCTTTAATTTACCAAGAAATATCAGTAGGACTAAAGCCGTGGCTTTGATGGCTGGATCCAGCCCATTCCTTATCTTTCCAGCCTCATGGCGGAGATACGGGATGTCGCCATGTTTATCGCCACAACTCTATGGCATTTTAAGGTTCCTGCCAGCAAGCAAGCTGCAACAGACAACACTCAAGTCCTCTCTCTGTAGTCGGCCCTCCTGCCTCAAACAGTCAGAGTTTGCCCTGGCAGGATGGCCCAGAAAGCCGGCATTTTAAAACGGCTCAGCTTTTTTCCTGCTACAGCTGAAAACCGAAAAGCATGCGTTCAGCTTTTCATCAACACTATTTAAGTGTTTCAAGCAGGACCTCTTAAAAGAGCTGCAGGGTTTTGCAGCTTAAGCTGAGTCAGGAAGCCTCTCTCATATGAGAGCAGTTGCTTGCCTCTGGCAAGCAGAGCAGACCTGAGAAATTGCTGCTACCAAGAAAACATGCTTTACTCCATTCTTTCCCAAGCTTTCTCAGGCTTTCTGTGGATGCAGTTGCCCACGTCTGGGCGCCATTCTGTTGTAGGAGCTGCGGGCTGTGTTCCTGCCGCCCCAGCTCCTGGTCACCTGGCTAGCTTTAAACCCGAAATAACAACATACAAACTGTATTCATTTAAACACTAGCTCTAGCCTCTTACGGGCTAATTCTCATATTTTGTCTAACCCATTTTTAGTAATCTGTGTAGTACCAGTCTTACCAGGAAAGATTCAGCATGTCTGACCTGGCGGCTTGCTTCATCGCGTCTGGCTCTGAGAGGAGCTGCATGATTTCTGAGCTCACTTCCTCTTCCTCCCAGCATTCTGTTCTGTTTACTCCGCCTATCTAAATTCTGCCCTATCAGATGGGCCAAGGCAGTTTTTTTATTAGCCAATGGCCTTCCTCCATCAGAGAAAGACTTGTAACTTGTTGCCAAAGACAGTGCTTTTCTGAGATGAGAAGTCAAGGATGGGGTGCAGGAGAAGACAGGAATCAGCTATTCTGTAACTTGAGCATGAATGTTAAGGGAACAGGACTTAATACCCGGACTGTGTAAGTCCTTTCCGAAAGCAATCTGGTTGTGCGGAATTTCCCCTGTAGTACACTTTATTTAATCTCAGCGGGGTTTATTAGCCGTCCTCTTTGAGCCAAGCACTGTTTCTAGGCACTAGGACTTTGTGTTTAATAAAATGAAAGAGTCTTTGTCTTCATAACAACATTCCTATGGTACAAATCAGAAAATATACAAATAAGCAGTATATAAATATAAATATTTACAAAGATGTAAATCAGACTGTAATTCAGAGAAGTTTGTACTCTGAGTGATGAGAAGAGACCAGTTAGTGAGGACTTAGGCAGCCAATTACCCTGAAAACACTGCTTAAAACTGTGACTTCACCATCCAAAGGAAGTATCTGAGAACTCATAAATCAAAATGTCAAGGTACAAAAGAACAGGCTGTGAACTTTTAGTATAAATTTAACCCTAACTGCCATTTTTATTTTATTTACAAAGCATAATGTGTAATTGATAAGGTATCATAGAATATCAGCATATTAATTTAATGTAAATAGAGACAAAATATAAATTGCAACTAAACTTAGGGAATCAATGGCAAGGAGGACATGGTGAAATATTATATATCACGTAGTTACATCAATGGTTATGCTTTAAGTATGTCCTAGGCTGTGATGGTTAACATAAATTGTCAGCTTGGCGCCGTCTAGAATCACCTGAGAAGAGGATCTCAATGAAGAACTGTCTGGATCACATGTTCTATGAGCATGTCTGTGGGAAATAACCATAATTATGCTAGTTTAGGTGAGAAGACATCCCCTCTGTGAGTGGCACAATTCCCTAGGTGGGGCATCCTGAACTGGTTAAGAGTGGAGAAGTTCAGCTGAGGACAGGCATGCTGCATGTTAATTCACTGATCTCTGCTCTTGACTGTGGCCTCTGTTTCCAACCTGGGTTGGTTCAACCTCCCCACCTCCTTTTTTTGACAGTCTGATGGTCCCCCATCCCTGGGAGATCACAGTATTGATGCTAGACTTACTGCAGACACCTGATCTTTGTAGCACACTACATCCTGGAACTCCTGGACTCAAGCGGTCCTCCTGCCTCAGTCTCTACTATAGCTGGGAATAAAGACGTGGGCCACCCCTCGTGGCTGCTCTCAACTATGGGTGTATTATGAGGAGCTGCTTCCTGTCTTGCTGCCTTGACTACTGTGCAGCAATGTACTTTATAGTTTATAACCTTCATAGTTTGCATATAACCAAAAGAGAATGGGAAAAGAGCAAGCCGTGATCTTATAATAAAAGTCTGCTAGCAAAGGTGTTTTTAAAAAGAAAGAGCGAACAGAGAAGTTTTCTAACGACATGCATGTGACACATTCACTGGGTATCTGTGGGAAAGAAATACAGATTAATAATGGAGGAAGGTCATTGGTTAAATAAAAAGAAACTGCTTGGTCCTCATTGGTTAGAAGATAGGTGGGAGGAGTAAACAGAACAGAATGCTGGGAGGAAGAGAAAGTGAGCTCAGACTCCACAGCTCTCCGCTCGGGAGCAGACGCCTCAGAGAGACGCCATGCCCCGCTCCCGGGCAGACACACGCCATGAAGCTCCGACCTAGAATCTTCCCAGTAAGACCGGTGCTCACAGATTATTAGAGATGGGTTGATCGGTATATCAAAATTAGCCAGTAAGGGCTAAAGCTAAAGGGCCAAGCAGTGTTTAAATTAATACAGTTTGTGTGTTGTTATTTCGGGGCAAAAGCTAGCCGAGCAGGCGGCTGGGGTGTTGGGGACGCAGCCCTGCCGCCCTTATTACTACAGATTAAGAAACTCTTCTTTCTATGTATGTAAACGACATGAGATCTTTAAAAAAAAAATGACTTAGTTTAAAAGACAGCAATAATGCAGATCTAAAGCTATTCTAAAATTGTTTAATATTTGTTTTAAGTAATAATTTAGTGCATTGGACTCTCCCTTTCTGTTAACAATGTATATGCAGTAAAGATACGCTCAAGAGGAAGTAAGTGAGGCCTAAGAACACAGCTCAGTGGTAGAGCACTTGCCTACTATGTAAGAAACACTAGATTGGAGCCCTAGAACTGCCAAAAGGCAGAGACGGAAGAGGGGGCCTTATATGCCTAATATCCAAGAAAGAAAGTAGTTAGTGTCCATGAATGGGGTGGCATAGATGTGCCAGAATATCTCAGTTGTTTCCAGAGAAGATGATCACATTTGAAAACCATGGCTTGAAGCTGGATGTGGTGCACACATCTGTCACTCAGAAGATATTCATAGGACTGAGACCAGAAGGTAGTGAGGCCAGCATGGACTATTAGCAAGACCACTCTCAAGAAAAGAAAAACCTAAAAATGGCTTGGGGAAAGGAAATTATCTAGATTATCTATTTGTTATTATTGATCTAATTATCTGTCTGGATACTGAATACTTTCATGAACTGTTTTACAATTCTTGCTCAAATAAAAATTGATAAAACAAGAAAAACTAACTCAGAAAACTGAAGCAGTGTGGACCGGTGCTGTTAATCAGAATTTATTTATTGGATGCAGCTTAAGAGCAGATAATTACAGATGTGTGTGTGTGTGTGTGTGTGTGTGTGTGTGTGTGTGTGTGTGTGTAAGCGTGTGTCTAAAAGTTCAAGGCACCACATGGTTTGTGTACACATTTTCATTTTTTGGGTGTTTCTAAGAAATCAAGAGTCAGAGTTGTTGGTTATGATTGTACTAAACCAGAGAAGACGAGCATGCACTTACATAGCTCGCATTATAAATGCTGCTGCTTCATTGCTTCAGAGAAGTTTTTATAGATTATGTTTGATAAATATACCCACTACCACAAAATTATGTAAAAATTTGAAATGTCAGCTGACTAAATCAACTCATAAAAGCTAAAGTTAAAAGTAAGATATTTTCCACAATTATTTTAAAATATGTTATTTACTGGAAGTAAAGTCCAGAGAATTACCACAGATGAAGTGTGAGTGTATTTCTCCCACTTGTAAATGGGCTCTTATTTCCTACAGAGTATATTCTGGTCCACAATGAGTCATTTTCAACATGTTTCAGTTTAACTCCTAATACATTTTTAAACTTGGCAGGCATATTTAGATGAACATTACTTCCAGTTTTAGAGGCTGCTTCTAAATTCTACTTCAGTTCTGCAGTCATCATGAAGAGTTCTTTCAGTAAGAAGGAGGCAGGGTTGATAGGAACTGTATGTTTTATAGAAGGAAAAATATCAGTTTTAAATTTCATGATACATATTTCAGATAGCTAAGCGCTATCTGAAAAAGCTGTAGTTGTGACTTGTGTGGCTGTGTTTAGTGAAAGAAGAAGTCTAAGAGGTATAATTTATCTTGGGTAAGATTTATTAAACTCTTTACTATGCTTAACAGTATTTAATTGTTCTACATGGATTAATTTTTTAATACTAACAACACTGGAGGTAATAGTTTAGTTTTTGTTCAGGCCCCATTTTGATTACAAAACATAGAACCTACATGGCTACATAAATGTTAAAGCTATGACTGAGCCAGTACTCAAGAGGCAGACGCAGGCAGATCTGAGTATATGAGACCTGTCTGCTCTACACAGTGAGCCCCTATTTTAAAAAGAAGAAGAAGAAGAAGAAGAAGAAGAAGAAGAAGAAGAAGAAGAAGAAGAAGAAGAAGAAGAAGAAGAAGAAGAAGAAGAAGAAGAAGAAGAAAGAAAGTCAATGAGTATGTGGATGATCATTTTTATGTTTCTAACTCATGTTGTATTTTATAAGTATCTGTAGTGACATTTTGTTTGTAATTCAACAAATAAAGCTTGCCTGAAGATCAGAGTGCAGAGCCACTAATTAGCCATAGAGGCCAGGCAGTGGTGGCACACACCTTTAATCCCAGCACTCAAGAGACAGAGGCTGAGGGATCTCTATGAATTCAAGGCCACCTGGGCTAAGCAAAGATTGACTCTGTCTAAAAGAGAAACAGCTTACACAAAGGTATCCCAGCACTTGGGATCCCACGCCTTTAACCCCAGCACTAGGGAGGTGGAAACAGGAGTGATATGGCTGGGTGGAGACAGAAATATAAGGCAGGAGGAGACAGGAGCTCAGGTTCAGTTTGAGGATTCAGTCTGAGGTTTCATAGAGACAGGATCACCCGTTTGGTCTGAGCACTGGTGGTAGAGTAAGAACCCTCTAGTGACTGGCTGCTCTGCTTCTCCGTTCTCTCAGCTTTCACCCCCTAAGCTATGACTCTGGGTTTTTATTATTGATACCAATTAGAATTCACTCTATAATTACCATTTATTGGAGCCGTATGAATCTTCTAACATATTTGATTTGACTCACCTATCTACTGTTAATTTTTAATAATATACTTTTGTTGTGACCTTTATATTATTTTATTTTTAACATTTCAAGGTCATAAAAGTTGTAGAGTTTGAAAAAAAACATGTAATTGAAAGTAGTTCAAAGATCATATGAACTCACAGTGGCTGAGGCAGCATGGACAGGGCCTGGCAGGGGTCTGCACCAGATCCTCTGCATATATGTTACAGCTTCCAGTTTAGTGTTTAATGGGATATTCCTGAATGTGGGAACAAGTGCATCTCTGTGTCTGTGTCTGTTTTTCCTGCCTTCTGTGGGCTCCTGCTGCTTATTTGTTTAGTTCTATTCAGATTTGTTAGTTTTCTATTTATCTTATCATAGTATAGTATATAGATGAATTGAAATCAAGGGTAGGTGAGGAGGAACTGGGAGGAGTAGAGAGAGAAGAAACTAAGCAGTATATATTAGGTTAAATAAAAGGAAAGAAAGAATATATTCTCAGTTTACAAAAGATAGAAGATTTTAAAGAGATTATGTAACTTGTCCCAAGTTACACTGTTACTAGAAGCAGATCTGGGATTAAGGAGTCTGATATTTGTTGCTTTTGTTGTTTGGTTTTGTTTGTTTGAGACACTGTTTCATATAGCACAGGCTGGACTCAGTTTGCTTAAGTTCCTGATCCCTCTGCACCACTGCCTTCTCATTAAAGAAATACTCCTTTTGTTTCTGACTGAGTTGTTCTGTTTCTCCCGCTCTTTTGTTATGCCCACGTAAGCGTGTGTGAAGCAGAGCTGATGGTGTTGAGAGGACCATGCAGATGCTTCTCTCTGAGACCAGCCTTCAGTTTCGGTTCCCTGAGACTGAGCAGGCAGTTTCTGAAAGAGCCAGGAACAAAGCACAATCTCCAACACCCCCGACAAGGAGGAGGCTTGGTGCTGGCAGTACCGGGCTAGGCCTAAGCCACGGTTAGCAGCTCAAGGACAAGGGCCTGGCCTGCCAAAAAATTGAAAACTGTAGCCCTGACCAGCCCCTGACTAGTCCTGGCCAATTAGAATGCAGTAATATGATTGCCACTTGTTTAAGCCAATCATATCTAAAATGATCTAACTGCCTTAGGAGCGCCCCTTCAGCTAAGGAAGGAGCTTCCCTCTCAGCGTCTTTCGCCATCTTGTTTCTGTATGCGGTGGCACTTCAGCATGCTGGAATAATAAAAACTCTCTTGCTGATTGCATACGTGGATGGTGCTCCTTCGTGGAACATCTCCAGGACCCTAACAGTGTCATAAACACCAGTAGATAAATCCGTATCTCAAATACACGTCCTAAAAACAGCAATTCTGAAAAAGTGTTGTGCCAGCGTCTCCTTCCGGAAGCTCTCACTGGTGGTCCTGGCATCGTTGGCTTGTGCCAACATCATCATTCCAGTCTCTGCTCTTGCCTTTCCGTACTACTTATAAGATACGCGTGATGGCATTTATTGTCTGCTCAAGTGACGGAGGCCTCTTCAGATGCTTAGTCACATCTGCAAACATCTCTTCCTAATAAGGCAGTATGCACATTTTCTGGGAGCTGGGACAGGATAGAACTTTCAAGAAGCCTCCATTCAACTCACACATGAACCTTTCAAGACATATGAATTGTCTGGGCATGGTGGCACATGCCTTTAATCCCAGCACTCAGGAGGCAAAGGTAGGCAAATCTCTGAGTTCGAGGCCAGCCTGATCTACTAAGCAAGTGCCAGGACAGCCAAAGATACACCTGTCTCAAAAAAACAAACAAACAAAACCCCCCAAAAAACCCTAAAAAATACACAAGAATTATATTTAAAAGGGCCCATTAGTTGAAATAACATTGTTTTTTAATTTAACCAGAATTTTGAGGCTAGCCTGATCTACAAAACAAGTTCCAGGACAACCAAAAATACACACAGTAACTATGTCTTTAAAAACCAAAATAAATATATATAAGAATTATATTTAGATGGGTCCATTAGTTGTAATAACATTTTATTTTATTTTTAAATTTAACCAGAATTTTTAATCAAATAATTTGGGTAGTTATTAAAATTACATATTTTATGTGATTCATGTGATTTATGGTATTTATGAAATAGCTTATAGAAGTAGCTGACAGGAAAATCAAGCTATGGCAAGAAGCCTCTCATTTGCAAGAATAGACTGTTCTGTCTACCAGTGCCACAAAACATTTTGTATATATAAAGTCAACTTTATAGGTGTAGTTTTCCTGTCCCAGCAGCCACTCACAAATAACCAATCTGAGACTTAATATTAATTAAATGCTCAGCCAATAGTTCAGGCTTGTTACTAGTTAACTCTTACAACTTAAGTTAATCCATTATATTCCTCTGCATTCTGCCCATGTGGCATTACCTCTTTTTTATCTTGCACCTCCTGTTTTCTCTCTGTGTCTTGCTGGCAACACAGTCTCTGCCTTCCTACTTCCCAACATTCCCTCTACCCCAGAAATCCTGCCTAGCCATCAGCCAATCAGCTTTTTATTAACAATGAGAGCAACATATCTTCGTATACAAAAGGATTGTTCCACAGGACACCTTCAATCTTTTTATTTCACTGAGGGGTTGTCTTTTGTATCCTATACTGACCATGAACTTTCTCTGTAGCTGAGGATGAACTTGAAGTTCTAATCCTCTTTCCCTGGTCTCCCAAGTGCTAAGCATGTACTGTCTGGTAGACAGTTCTGTGCAGTGCTTGGGATTGAACCGAGGGTTTGTGCATGCCTGCCATTCATGCTAGCTACATTTCCAACCCCATCTCCCATAGCTTTTAATGCATTTATTACAGACCTCATGACTGTAGTACCAAGAATTCATGAAACAGAGTCAGACCTTTTGAGCAGACACTACTAAAATGAATTTTAAGGCAAGTATATTGACTTTATTGGCAGCAAGAGTCTTGACTCACTGAACCACCTTGCCAGCCCTCGTGTTTAAAATTCTTTTTGTTTAAAGTAATCAAGACTAAAGGTACCTCCAGAAATACATTTCCTTGACGCCATGAAAGAGTGCACCCTGGTCTTCTTAATCAACTAGTTTGTTCCTAAGGAAGCCTGTAAGGAATTCATATACATATATTGCACAATGAAATGTGAGCCTTGAAATAGCTTATAGAAGTAGCTGACAGGAAAATCAAGCTATGGCAAGAAGCCTCTCATTTGCAAGAATAGACTGTTCTGTCTACCAGTGCCACAAAACATCTTCTTTCCTATTTGTCTTCTTTTGCCATTAGTTAAATTGTGTACTTTATCTACAAGTAAGTAAAGAGACATTAAATGAGAAATGCATATTATAAATTTAGATTGTATATTGTTAAGTATAGACTTTTGTAAGCCAAAAGAAATAACACTTATAAACATAAATTAGATTCTTCAACAAGGAACACCAAATTTTTCATTTCTGAAAATTGAAGCTATGAAATGAATGCTTTTAAAGGAAAACTATGTCAGCCAGATTTCCATCTTGATAGTTGCTGTGTTCTTTAGAGTTCAATTTAGCCAGAAATGTCCCTCTTATTTGTAGAAAACTATTTACCATCTACATTTCACTGAAGTATTAAGTGTCTTAGTTAGGATTATATTGCTGTGAAGAGACACCATGACCGCGTCAACTCTTATAAAGGAAAACATTAATTGGAGCTGGCTTACAGTGCAGAGGTTTAGTCCATTATCAGTACGGTGGGAAGCATGGCAGCGTGCAGGCAGATACAGTACTGGAGAGGTAGCTGAGAGTTCTCCATCTGGATATGCAGGGAGAGAGAAGAGAGACATTGGGCCTGGCTTGAGCATCTGAAACCTCGAAGCCCACCCCTCTTTACACACTTTCTCCATGCAGGAAGAATATAGGATGAAACATGTTGACCAAACTAAAACTTGGAATTATGAGACCAGAAAAATATATAAAAGTGCCATGTAGTTTTCCCATGAGAGATTTTTATTTTTTATAAAAGGTCTTGGCAAATTTGAATGTTCAGATTTTTTCATTCTTTCTTAAGCATTTTGCTAATATTAACTCATTTAATCTTACCCACAACCTAGCAATATTATTGCTGTCATTATTCTCACTTTATAAATCTAGACTGTAATATTGGTAGTAAAGTAGATTCATACAGTCCAGCTCTTAGCATTCTTGCTTAATATAGTAACATATCAATATTTAAAATCATATGACATGAAGCGGTACTTCAGACTCATCAGCCTGAAAGATGGCACTAGGAGTTTCCAATTGTCTAATGGCTTCTTAAACTGGGCCAGCCTCGCTTCTTTATTGTTCTCTGTGTCAGCCTCCAGCTGGGGCTGGGACTGAATTCTCTGTGTATTCATGAGGAGCCATTCAAGTATTTTTTTCTAGTGTGTTTATGAACTGTAAACTTTCACTGCTAAGCTTTCTTAGTAAAAATAATCTTCAAAACTTATTTTCAGTGGCGTTGCAAGGCTTATTGTAGATATATCACATTGTATTACATGCCATTGTTTCACTTCTTTATTTTAAATTGTTTTTATTTTTTGAGATTGTAATGTAATTGCATTCTTTCTCATTCCGTTTCCTCCCTTCAAAACATCCCACCTACCCCTCTGTTCTCTCTTTCAAATTCATAGCCTCTTTTTCATTGATTGTTGGTATACATTATATTCCTAAATACATAAACACAACCTGCTCAGTCATATAGTGCTGCTTGTATGTATGTTTTCAGTGTTGACCATTTTGTATTGAGTAACCAGTCAGTGTGTTCTTCCTTTCCGTTTTTACCAATGCCTTAGTTTTTAAGCGAACAATGTCAACATTCAGAATTTCCATCACATGTCATCTTTGCTGTGCATTTCCTCTCCTATTTTTTTTTCAAAATAAGGGTGAATGAATACTCAGTGGGAAGTGTATCGTATGCAAGGCTGATATTAAAGAATATATACAGCTTTAATGTTTAAATAAACTTACAGAACCGAGGTTCCCACACAGCCGTTTCACGGGAGGCAGGAAAAGGGCGGAGCCGCCTCCCGCATGCCCGATTTATTCACACGCATTCGCCCGAGGCAAACCCGCCCCCTAAAGGGGCTGGCTTAACCCTACAGGGAAGGACCCAAATGACATCAATAAGCAGTGGCATGTCCTCTTTAAGGGTTATTTCAGGGTAGGCATTTTCTTCTGCTCATGTACAGACTGGGAATGCTGGGAAAGCATGGAACTGTCTTTGTTCACAGCAACGGAAGTGCTGCTCCCTCTAGTCCTTTATTACCTCACTCTAGTGACCTGAACCTTCAATTCCTAACCCCAAATCAAGCTTTTTCTCTTCCTGTGCTTGTTCTTTTTCTTTAATCTTTTTGTGCAATATATATTGATCATATTCTATCCCCTTTCCCACCTCTTCCTAGACCTTTCCATACCCCTACCTACCCAATTTCATGTTCTTCCTCTATATATTAAATAGCACAGAAGTCCATGGAATTTCAGTTGCATGGCCAGCTACTCCTGAGTTTGTGGAGCACCCTTCCTGTTGTCTTCCTTCACCTTTCAGTTCTGCACCTCCGCACCATAATCTCCTTCCTCTGCTTGTCTCTGTTCATACTTAAGATTGCTGGAGATTGGAGATACGGTTTTAGCATATGCTGTGTATAACCATAACTTGGGGTCTGATTACAGTAACACATGAAAGAAAACAATAGTGATTAATATATCAACTTTCCTCCATCCTAAAGAGCAAAAGAAAGCCACCCTGGGTATGAACACAGGAAAATCATAGTGAGGGCCTGTATTCCTAAGCACTTGAGAGGGGCGGCATGAGAATCAGGAATTTATGATCATTCTTGGCTACATAGGAAGTCATGAGACTCTATTAAAAAAAAAGAGCCCCCCCCCGCCGAAATGTTTACAAAGTTATTTCTTCAAAATAATGAAGTATAGGTCACTTTAACTGTTTGCTTTTAATTCCATATTTTTGGTTCATATGATTATATGAGGTACTTGGTTTCCAATCTCAATTGCCTATAGCCATAAACAGATGTATAGATAGTAGGTACATAAATTTTTCCTGTAATGTTAATAAACTGCCTTCATTTGATGAACAGTGGAAAAAATAACTATGTGGTTGGAATGCTTGTGTTCACTGAATGCCTGCTGGCATGGTATATCTACTGTCTTCTTGTTTGAAAGTCTCAGAGTAGCTGAGAAGTAGTTGGCTGGTCCAGTCATTCTAGTATTAAAAGGAAGAGATGAGCAATGTGACACCCAAAGTAATTGAACTCTTGTTAGCACTGTTTTCCTTCGCCCTCTTGTTTTTATGTTGTTTTTATATGTCTTCATATCGGGCTACATTGTCTTCTCGTGAAGAGGCCACTTCGGTTCCTAAAATTGTCTCAATTTTGTAATAATCTTAAGTCATTACAGAACTCAGATTCTATCAGATTTCGTTGTTCCTTCTTTGCATTTTGTTTGTTCAGTGTTTCTGGAATGTTGTCATGCCTTTTCCACCACCACTATCATTATCCAAACTCTACCTTTTTAGAAACTTTTATTTTTCCTATAGCTCAGTCATACCTAACCTGTAATTATTTTTGCTTCTCTTTTCTTCTTTCCCTGTAATTTGTTTTATCTTACCCTGACATCCAACCCTGGAAATAGTCATCTTAACTCGCTGCCTTTGTCATCCTATAGAAAAAAAAAAGCTTGTTCTTTATCAGATTGGCTTCTGAGGTTTAGTTTTGTGGCCTGCTTTTAACTTATTTGGACATTTAAAATTTACAACACCAGAAATTGTTAGTTAATGTCACTGTTCTTTCAGTAAGGATTCATTATAAATTTCAAGTATTCCCGCTAATATACTAGATGCTAGACACCCATATCTGAACTGGATAAGAACTGTGTACTCACGGAAACAAATGTTTTCATAGTGCAAAGCACCACTCTCGCCCTTTTGCTTGTGTGAGCTCATTTAATCGCCCCCACTCAAGTAGGTTTTTTTTTTTTTTAGTTTTTAGAGATTTTGATTTATTTGGCCAAGTCAGAGCCATGAGATTTCTAATTCTTAGCAATTGTAGAGATAGTTCAGCTGTCTTCCCAGGCTAGGCTATATCAAACCAAGCTCCGGAGCCGTCCTTTCCGTTTGGAAGGCTTGTGAACGATCCAGGTTACCAGCCCTAAGATGTTTAAAAACCCATTGCTAAATCCCGCCCCCCATTGAAGAGTGTTCCCCTTAAATTCTGAGTCATTTCTTGCAAGGTGAGATTTATTGGACCTGTCTATAAATTTTCTCCAGAAATGAGCACATCTGTGACTTCTTTACTACCTTTAAATCTTACAGCACATTGTGTTCATGGTTTGCCTTCACCCTGCTTCTGTTTCTGCTTCATGCTGTTTTTGGTCAAGCAGCCTCCAGAAGTGCTTCCTTTCTCTCTTCTGATGGGGAGTACTAAGGGCTGAACCTAAGACACAGCATTGGATATGGCAGATCATAGGCTATGCTGCCACACACAACAAAAGGTGCTTCTTCTAATGTTTGTAGGTGTGGTTCATGTATCCCATTCTTTTTCGTTGTATGGCCTACTACATATAAGCAATGACAGGATTGTGGGATGGAGTTTGGTGTGCGGCAAAGCACAAATACCGTAAATACTCATGGCTCAAAGGATCGTTCCAGCTGAATTTTAAGTTTTGTCATGTTTCCCGAGAAGATAAAACAGAAAGTAACACCATTCGAACACTGTTATGAAATATTTTACTCTATCCTGTATGCTCTGGTTTATTTTAAGACAGCATTCCTTTCTTGTATTTCTTTCAGTTAAGTACTTTTACTTTATCAGTTAAGTGCATAGCTAGAAAATCTACTTTTTGCCTTAACAAAGTTGCCAAATATTGCTACATAGTGTTTATTTTATTAATAACCTCACAATTTTATTTGATCATGATTTGATAGCTGCATTGAATTACTCTAAACACATGCTTGAAATTCTCACAAATCCATGGTACAGTTGTTAAACATACTCAGCGTTTTTAACTCTGCAAAAAAACATCTCTCACATTCATTTAAGAATTAGCTTGTAAGCCAAAAATGACAGATGTCGTTTTGCAGCTGAGAACTAACTGGTTGAAGAAATGTAAATGACAGAAACGTTTGCACGAATATCCAACTGCCTTTTACATTCTTTTCTCGTGCCTTGTGGTAATCATTGTTGCCACATTGATGAGAGTTTTCTGTTTTCCATACTCGATTTCTTTTCAATTTGGAAAACACACAGTGCAGAAGGAAAGCCTATTTTGACAGGAGCTTTGCGTGTACCTTTATGTGGGTCTACTTAAGTTCCTGGATTGCTCCACCACTTCTCATTTAAAAGGGTTTAGATTAGGTTTGTAGGTGTGTGTGGCACAATCTCACATAGCATTTTCTATTTTAACATCAACATGGAATTAGTAATTATTCTTTTGTTTTGGCTTGGGGGTTGTTGTTTTTTTTTTAAGTATCTTAGATAGCCTAGGCTGGCCTTCAACTCATTACAAAGCTAAAGAGCTTCCTGCCTCTACCTGCTAAGTATTGCAGCTACAGGTGTGGACCACCACGACTGGTTTCTAATACATAGTAACTGTTCTTAAGTTGTCTCCATTGAATACTTCCACATGTGTGACACTCATTACTTCTTCTCTTGTCACATGTAACTGTAATTGTACCTGGAGCACAAGAGTGTCCCATTTGAGGACATAGTGTGCTTGTGTAGGACTAGGGTGCAGTTGAGTGGGACAGCGTGTGCTGATGGAGCCTCAGACTTGCTCCCTGACCTTCAAAATTCAAAATTATATACAAAATGCACTAAGCTAGTATACAATCTGAACAACAGGAAATCTTTCTTGTCAAATAATAAGTTCTTATAATTTAATAACTATTTTTAATATTAAATTTATTTTTAATTATTTTTATAGGCTAACACATGTGTGGTTTAAATAAAAAGTACTTAATTTTTATTTTTTAAATTTTCCTTACCAAATTTGAGTTGCCGTTGGTGAAATCACTTCTAAGTCAAACCATACAAAGTAAGCTTTCCCTCTCCCTTTTTTTCTGAGACCTCCCCTCACAATCACCATCCTTCCCATGACTTAAACTCTCAGGAGCAGAATGGCAGCCATGGCTAGTATCTAAATACGTGGGAAGGGGATGACTCAGTCTTCTCCTTTGAAAAGAAGCATTATCAGAACATG